>NW_021318485.1:160162-232046 GCF_001605985.2 Dendrobium catenatum | reverse complement strand
GAAGAAATTGACATACCCATACAAACGTTTGCTTCCTCCAGAACAGAGATAGATATAACTACTTTTTCAAAATTTTCCTTCTCTTTTTCAGCCAAAGAGTAATCCTGAATGTTGATTTGTTTGCCATTGTCTCCATCAGATTTTTTCTCCACAACTTTATAAATTAGTTTGGAATTTTCTCTTCTGTCAACAACTCCTGTTTGAATATTACCATTATTCTGGGAATTATTTTTGTGAATTGGACCTTGCTTTTAGAATTTATTCTTCTTGAAATTTACATGGATCCATGGACCGTATTCTTCATTATTAATCTCCTGACATCTGTCTTCTTTTTGAGGATAATCCAAGTTATTGTTCACATTAACATCTTGAACTGAGGATTGTTTTTCAACATTTTTTTCAGGACATTGATCCAGTAAATGTCCTATTCTTCCACAGAAAAAGCAAAAATTGGGAATTTTTTCGTATTTAATTCTTTGGTAGAATTTACCTGAAGATCCTTCAGCCCAAATTCCAAGAGGAAGCTTTGTATCCAGGTTTATCCGAACACAAATCCTGGCGAATTCCCTTCTATTCCATTGGAATGAGTTGCCATCAATCATACACGGTTTCCCCACTATAGATGCAATTCTGCATATGTTGATTTCATCCCAACAGTGTAGGGGGAGGTTTGGTAATCTGATCCATACTGGAGATGTAAGTCCTTTCAAAGAAGAAGGAGAGAATGTGGGGGACCATTTATCCATTCCAATGATATTATTTTTAACATACCATGGTCCACTTGTTAAAACAGATTCTAATGCATTTTTCTCATCAAAAACACATAGAACCCATCCCAATCCAAGAATGGTTAAATTGAACTTTCCAAATTGAGACCATTGTCTTCTAAATTCTGAGAAGATTATATGAAAAGGAGTATTGGTACCGAACACCTTAATCACAAGAGAATTTTACAGATTCACTATATTTTCCTATTCCTTGGGGATATGAATTTTAACAACATTGTCCTCATCAGTGAAGTCTTTCCCGAAATCCAGTTCTAAAACATTGATATTGTTCTTCTTTGTCCATACATTAGGATTCCAATTCAGAGAGTTTTTTGAAAATACCTCCTTTTGAATAGTATTTCCCAGATTTTCGTTTACTCCTGCATTTTCACTAGTTCTGACATTTCCCAGATCGAAATTATCACTGGAATTTAGGATTAGATTTGTGTTTGAAATTTCTTTTTCAAGATGACAAACATTTTGAAATGTGAGTTTAGCTTCTAATTTATCCCTGGAATGATTGAGGCAATTCATCAAGTTGGGAGAGGACGTTTCACCAGACAATCTTTTAGCATTCATCATTGCCTTGATAGGAGATTTAAATTTTTTGGAAATCTCATGATCTTCAGTAGCTACAGCTTTCCCTTTTCCTGTCACCTCCGCTGGTTTCTGCAGATTTAAGAGACCACCTTCATTGATAACCAAAGCTTTTCCATATCGGGCTTTATCATCCACCTTGTTAGAACATTTGTCGCCGTAAGCAGGCGGAGAAGAAGAATTGATGATCGGTCTCGGATTGATGGAAGGAGTCAGAATCACACGTCGACTCGCAGTTTGTTCACCAGCCGATGTCGCCGGCCGGCGAACGTCAGCCGCCATAAAAACCGCGGAATCCAAAATTCAAAATTCCGAACAAATTTTCTCTCACTAGAACAGAGCTTCTCTCACTAGAACCCAACGTCATATCACACTTCATCAAGGTGTTATTCATATCTACACTTAATGCCTAGATTTTACGCATACTTTCTATCATTACAACAAAGTATATTAGGCATTCCCTCAAACGCCTAAGAAAATAAACACCCTCAAGAACATGCTTCAAAATCATCCAATAGATGCATGCAACACATCTCACTAGAGTCAATTTTATGATAAAATCTTCATCGCAAACACTATGCTCTCACCAAATGGAAAATTAGCAATAGACTTTCCATCTTTCTAATGATAAATAACTGACTCACTTTAATGTGAAAGAAAAATTATTAAATATAAAAATAATCTAAGTTTTCTTCTCATCTACATCATAACGTTAATCAATATATATATATATATATATATATATATAAGGTGTACTATCAAATGTATTGAATACAAATACATACGTGTAAATATACACTACTTGTGTTATATAATTGTAAGCACATGTATATTTATGTGTATATATGTTTTAATTCACACAAATATGTGCATGTATCATATATTAAGTCGATTTTAAGTTGAATCAAACTTAATTGAGCGAGCCATCTTCAAGTCAAAGTATATTGATTTTTATTTCAAGTCAATTAAATTTCAAGAAATAATCAAGTAAATTTTTAGTTTCGAACATAATTATCATCCCTAATCTTTATTATCCTCATTCTCATTATAAGCCTATCCCTAATTATTTAGTCTAGGTTATATGAATCCTCAATTTCATTCATTCCTATAGAGTAGCATGGAATATTAAAACTACTCACAAAATCTTTGTGCATTACTTCTATATTACTTTAGATTTGCTATTTTCACTCTTAATCCTTCAACAAAAGCACACAAATTATATAACTCAACAACAACAACAACATCAAGCCAATAACCAAACAACAAACATTATATAACTTACCAATAAGAAATTTCTACCTATCATTGTATATGTTCAAGCCATCTAAATCCATTATCAATAACCATATTTTAGTTATTTATAATTAATTATAATTAAATTAATTAATTATAATAATTATAATTATTAATTTTAATTAATTATAGTTAATTATAAGCAAATATAATTAATTAAATAAAATTATACTTAATTAATTATAATTAATTACTGTTAATTATAATTTAAAAAAGAGAAAGAAATATTCTTGTTATTCCCTTAGCCTCGATCCACGTGTCCTCCACCTCACTGATCTCCAAGGTATAACTTCCAACATGAAAACCCCTCTCTCATGGCTTGCAACAAGCTTACAAACTTCCCCACGCGCTTATGTAGCACAGGGGGAAGAAAATTGGTGCGACGCTTGCGAAGAGGGAGGTAATCCCCGGAGCGCTCATGTAGCGTGAGGGGGAAAAAAATAAGTACCCATATGTGGGAAAACGACTATACTCTTTTCAACAGGTATTGAAGACCCCTAAACGCTCATGTAGTGTCTTAAGGACTGAAGAAAATGCAACTGCGGTGTCTACGGATATCTACCTGAAGCGCTCATGTAGCATGGAGGAGAAGGTTGCCTCTTGGTTTTTTCTCATAATGTGAGAAGACGCTAGGAGGCTGCCAAACTTTTGGGTGGATATAAGACCACACTTGGACTCAAACTTAAACTTGTGAACCTTTGAACTTGATTGAACATGAACAGGAGACCTATGAACTTGAACACATCTTGGACTTGAATGGAACAATGCATTGAACTTGACTTAAATATGACATAAACAAGAAATTTACATCAAAGTTGACCAAATGAATTGAACTAAACAAGACCACTTGAACTTGTACTCTGGACTCAAGTTGAACACTAATGGTTTGAATAATTTGAATGCCAACAAAGCCTTTGCAAGTGTACAACAGAGAGCTTGTGAACCTAAGCTTGAACCATAATTAGATAATCTAATTTAATGGATGCATAATTACCTCAAAATCATAAATATTAATCATTGAATTTGATTATGCAAGTGTAGATCAATGAAAGGATGAGGGACATTCATTGAAATTCCAAATAGAAGTGAATTGTTGATTCATTCATAAGAAATAATGCAAACTCTCAATGATATCAAGAGGCCATATATAAGAAACATAGTGTGCTTACAAGTGACAGCGAAGAAGTTGTAGTGAATACAAACTCATGTAGTGCTAGAATATCTATAATTGTATAACGCTTCATTCACAAACAAAAGAACGAACCATTATATACACCAAAACTTGCTTATGAACAATATTTGTCAACTTACAATCCATCTATGCATGATATCAAGTGGCATACAATGAGCACAAAAGGCATATGATGATTATGATGTTGCTTTATGGGCAATATCAAAACAAAGAAAATTGTGTTCGATCCTTACAGTCAACCACCGTATAGTGTTTAAAAAATATATCAATTCATTAAAAGCAAGAATATATGGGAATATAGCAAATGTAAGTGCCCTTCAAACTCTTATAAGGTACCCATCATGAACATTAAATGACATCTATGAACAAAATGCCAGTTGACCATAATGAATATAGATGCCTACGAACCGTTGGAAAAGGTCTGTTACATATTTATCATGTTTCCTATAGACAGATGTGAAAGACTCCTTGTAGATATTGAGGATAAGGAGTAACTAGCTTTGTGAATGAAGATATATACACAAGATGTTACTTATAATCAAAATCTAGATGAGTCAAACTGAAATAAAGCACTAGTAGATTGTATGAAAATGCATATTTAATGCGCTCATTCAACCGACTAATTTACGTGAAAACACTATAGAATCATTGCAAGTCCTCAACAAGTAAAGATAGTCATTATGCAACATATATAGATATCTAATGTACTCACTACAACTTGCCCATATATGATAGTTGAAGAATTGTTGCATACACAATAGGATATCTACTGATGATAATCAACTCGTAGATAGATAAAATATTCATCTAAAAATACTAAAAATCAATGCATGATGAGCAGGAAGACTTCTAATGAGTACAATTATAAATGATCACAGTAAATATGAACTCCTATGAGCTGCTGTAGGAGGTTCGTTATACATCAAATATGTCGTCTACAAGTAAAATGCAAGAGAACTACAACAAAAGAAAGCCCTTACAGGTTAAAGTAAGAGATTAGTTAGTGCACATCAATCCACCTATAGAAAGTAGCAAACAATGCACGACAGTTTACCTGTATAAAACTGCAAACAACTCAATTCATAAGCTACTACGTCATGCCACCAGATCTGCAACATCCATGCAAGTGGATAGAAGAAATTTACAAATATGTTTAAAATACCCCGTACATGCACTGTAATATGTATGCACATAGATACAATGAAGGGAATGTGTAATCACTCGACTCGCATGGGCCCGGACGAGCGTGTTTTGGATATACATGTGATGTCTAGAGATGTTGTGCAGGTCAATAAATTTGAACCTGACCCTCCTAAGATGGTAAATAGGAGTCGACAAGATTTAGTGAATAATTATAAAATGCTACCAAACACCTGCATGGGCCTCAATGAGCGTGTTTTAAGTACACACATGATGTCTAGGGATGTTGCTCGAGTCAATAAGTGAATTCAAGTTCGAACCCGATCCTTCTATATGGTTTAATAAAAGTTGGCATGGTTTGAACCATCAAACAAATATATGGTGGTGGCGACCGATATATTTATCTTAATACATTTATATTAGGCCTTGAAGGCCTATAAATGAGAATTCACTAATAAAGGTATAAAGCCCGTGACGAATATGATCCTCTATTGATAAACTGAAAGAGTCAATAAGGTTCAATCAACAAAAGAAAATAACCCATTTCACCCTAATGATGATCGTGTTGAATGTGGATCTCAACTGGAGGGGTTAACTCCAACCATTTCAAATACCCTTAAATTTTCATGAAATTCAAGTATTCCCAAATGACCCTATCACCACGATGATGGCAGTGTTAAACGTAGATCTCAATCGGAGGGGTGATTACAAACACTTTCAAATGCCTTATAAGCTCCACCCAAGATCCAAAAAATCATCCAAATTCAGATATTTAAATTTGAATTCAACTATGAAATATTAAAGCAAAATCTATCCACTCTCCATACAAATTTGCTGGGTTAAACAAATTAAAGTTTACTTCAACTCAGATAAGGCTAATGCCTAGTCAAAAATATCACTAGAATCCATTCTCAAATAATATTACGCAAATAAGAACATGGTATGTGTCCTCTGACCGATGGTTTTTCCACCAAATGATACCACAGGATAAATAGTTATGTCTCTGGGACCTCTGAACCGAGTGGTTTTGTCGCCAAATGGCACCATCGATGGCGATTATGGATAGACCCAATACGTTCCTTAGTGACTTCAAATCCTTGAGATGTGAATCAATAGGATATAATTGATAGAGCAAAAAGCCCTCTGTTAGCTAAGGTTGATTCAAATTTGTCTCCTTAGAAAAATATTCATCCTAAGTTTATATGGTTCCCTTGGACGAAGAAACCCATGGTTGCTGACAATGATACTTCTATCAGGTTAGGTCAACTACCTCCTCTGACTAAGTAGACCAGGGATAATGAGGGCCCCGGGTCATAACCGTTTATCCTGCGGTGCCATTTGGCGGCGAACCATCGGTCAAAGGACACGTACCACGTCCTTATTGGTAGGAGATTATTTGAGAATGGATTCTAGTGATATTTGAATTTGTTCACCTCGGCAAACTTTTGTGGAGGGTGGATGGATTTTGCTTTAAGCATTGATGGATATATTTCAATTTAAATATCTTGAAATTTAGGATTTGTGGAGTTTGGATTCTGAATTGACTTTTGGGAGGCATTTGAAAAATGTTTGTGAACCCCTCCGATTGAGATTAGTGTTCAACACGGCCATCATCGGGGTGTTTGGGGTCATTTTACTTTATTGATTGAACCCTGTCAACTCGACCAAGCTGTTGCTCGAGGATCGGGTTTCTCGTAGGCTTTATGCCTTTGTTTATGACTTTTCTTGATTATAAGCCTTGAAGGCCTAATATGAATGTATTTAAACAAATATACCGGTCACTACAACCATGTATTTTGTTTGAAGTTGGAACCTTGATGACTCCTATTGATCCGTATAGAAGGATCGGGTTCCGTAGACTTTGTGCCTTTATTAGTGAATTTTCTTTGTTAAAGGCCTTGATGAATGTATTTAAACAAATACACCAGTCGCTACAACCGTGTATTTTGTTTAAAGGTTTGAACCCTGTCGACTTCTATTCATCTGCTTAGGAGGATCGGGTTTCATAGGCTTCGTTCCTTTTGTTTAGTGAATTCTTTTGATTGTAGGCCTTGAAGGCCTAATATGAATGTATTGAAACAAATACACTGGTCGTCACAACCGTGTATTTGTTTGAAGGTTCGAACCCTGTCGACTTCTATTGGTCTATATAGAAGGATCATGCTCGAACTAGAATTCACTTATCGACCCGCACAGCATCCCTAGGCGTCACGTGTGTACCAATGACATGCTCGTCGGGGCCCCTGCTGCTCAAGATTATACTTTCCCTTGTGTACCTATGTGTATACAAACTACGGTGCACATGTAGGGATATTTTGAAAGTACTTGTAGATGTCTTCTGTCCACTTGCTTAGAAGTTGCGGATCCGGTGGCGCGGAGTTATAATTTGTGGACGCTTTCTATCTGCTCGTATGAGTGTTGCAGATCCGGTGGAGTTGTGTTGTAGATTATAGACTCCTTCTCATCTTAATATTGTCTCCCCTTTTCTCATTCACCGGGGATGGGACTTTCTGGACTTTGGAATCAATGACCATTGATTTGTGAAAAACTCTTTTTAGGTTCTTCGGTGTAGTGGACTTTCTATTTCCAGTGTTTGTGTGCACCAGAACTATTTTTTTCTCAAGTATAGAACTAAGAAGAGACTTTGAAATACCAAGAAGTTTGGTTCTAATTTGTTCAAACATTACCTCCCTTATGCCAGGTGGTGTACTTTTTGTACATCTAGTTGCCCTTGTACTTGACGTACTTGTAGATCTTGATCACCACTATCGTAGGTGATATCTATACTTGTGCCCACAGTGGTTCGTTGTGCTTACAATACACCTACTGTTATTATCCACAAACGACTTGTACATATTTACGAGAAATCGTTGCAGCCACTACGAGCTCCTAGAACTATTTGTAGGAGACCCATTATTGCCTACATTATGCCCACCTGTCACCAATCTCAAGTGGGTAGTGCTGTTGTAGGGGCAGATCTTTGATTGCTGGTCTCCAGTATTACCTTCTCAATCAATAGGCATTGTTGCTAGTGCTGTTGTAGTCTCCTTACATATGTTTGTAGGATAGCTACCATATTTGTGACACATTTGCATTATCATTTCTTGATACACTAGGAGGATGTATTTTCTTGAAGTTAGACCACTTTTGATTGGAATTTGGAGAGATTGATTATGTGTAGATTGCATCAATCGTCATCATCCGTAGGTGTTGCAATGTATTCATCACCCACCAGCTTCTCTTGTTTGCAGAAAGCTTGTTGTTTGCAATAAAATGATGATTATATTCATATGAAGAACTCTTGCTACGAGTCACTTGTTTGCGTGAGAATAACTCCTTTGGAATATTGTCGACCACAACTCCTTTCTTTGTCTATTGATGCTCAAAATTTGACCCATATTAGAATTTAGTGATTCTTGTTGAGGTTAGATCCAGTTTTGGTCTGCAAATCCAAATCTGATTTTTGCAAGTTCCATCCGAGTTCAATCCACTATACTTGATTCTGATCAAGTCCCAGTGTTCAAGTTTATAGATTCTTGTATTCAACCCGGTTTGAGTTCAAAATGCATGTTCAAGTGCTCATTTAGGGTCTTCTGAAGTCCTTGCAAGTTCAGTTTCATATTTGAATTGATTTGAATTTGACTCCCGTTTGATTTTATTTATTATGATTTTGATCTTGATTAATTGTTTAGATTTTTGCTTGTGTTGAAGTTCTCAAGTCATTGTTCATCTGAGCCTGGGTTCTCTACATTGCTGCTCAAGTGAGATCTTCGAATTGATCTAGCTTTGTGCACTTCAGTAAAAATTTCGGCAGCACCCCGGCATATCCCCCGTTTGGGGGAAATGTAGGGGAACTGGGCCTTCCCACCACGCTACTCGAGCGTGTATGGTAGGTGTCCATAGACACCACGGCCGTACAAATTTTCTTCCCACCACGCTACAAGAGCGTGTTTGTGGCTTTCAGCAGTACCCGTACGAGAATACCAGTGGCTCTCCCCACCACGCTACAAGAGCGTGTATAGGGCTTACCCTTCTCATCGTATGCATCACACCGGGCTCCTTCCTACCGTGCTACAAGAGTGCATATAGGTGGTTCTCCAGTCCGTCGCAAATGTCTAGAATGGAATTTTAGGCGATTACTCGCCTCGTCGTAGGAGCCGGACCAGATTTCCTCCCACCGTGCTACAAGAGCACGTATAGGGGGTTTATCGGTCCGCCGCAAACGACGAGAACGAGAATATGAGTTTTAGGGGTTATACCTTGCGTAGCAGTGTTGGCGGTGTAGAGGTCGAGGACCGTCCCCACCACGCTACATGAGCGTGTATAGGGCTTACCCGCCTCGTCGCACCTGTCGCACCGGATTCTCCCCCACCGTGCTACAAGAGCGCGTATAGGGGATCCACCGGCGCGTCAAGCGCGTCGAGGACGGGATTTAAGCTAGAAATTCATACCTTGAAATCCGGCAGTGGCTCGTGGATCAAGGAAGGAACAAGCACTTTTTTATTTCAATTAAAATATTGATTATAATTAATAATTAACTATAATAATTTCTAATTAATTATGTTTATAATTAATTAAATTAATTATAATTAATAATTATTTTATATTAACCATAATTAAAAAGAGTATTATTAATTATTTAATATTAACTTTAATTTAAAATTAATTAGATTAATTATAATTATTTTAATAAAATAATCATTAATTAATTATAATAGATATAATTAATTAATATAATTACAATTAAAAAACTAATTATAATTAATTTTAAGACAAACCCTAATTAAACTTAATTAAGGCATTAATTCCTCCCTCTTACCTTTACCTCTCTTTGGCCGCGGAGCTTTACAGGTTCGGCTGAAGAAAGATACGTGAAAGGCAGAGAGTTATCTCACAACCCGAGCTCCCCGTTCGTGTTTCCGATCCAACAAGAAGGTAAAGGCATCGATTGGAGCGTAGTCGAACGGTCACAAGGAGCCGAGAGGATGGATAGGAGGAAGTACCCCCGCATCCCGCGAGCTCTTGTCGATTGCTTTGAATCAACAAATGTCATAATTCCTTTTCCGAACAGAAAGGCGTGAAGTTGAACAGCCAGGAAGGAGCCGTAGAAGCACGTGTGATGGGGGAGAGAATTTATCTTCACAGCCACGAGCTCCCATTCGTGTTTCCCTCCCCCACCCGGCCCACCCCCCAAAAAAAAAAAAAAAAAAAAAAAAAAGAAAAAGCAAAGAAAGCGGAGGCTGGGGCCAAATTTTTGGAGCCCACACCATTAATGAAGAGACTCTTTACAAGAGGCTAAATGTCACTAACATCTAATCTTGTAGATCCATAATGTCCATCATAAGATAGACATCCACCTTCAATACCACACCTTTTAGGAGCTCCCCCTCTTTCACCAACACTCTCCTATAAGTTAAGGATCTTCTCCACAATGCTAACTACTCTACCAAAGCATTAATTATGGTTAACCCCTGAGCTAGGATGCATCACCAAATGAACGTAGTGAAACAAGAAATAGTGAATTTCCTAACATCGCCATTTCTTTGGGGGTTGGAGCCTTTTAAACAGTGTTGACTCCTATTCATTAACTGTCACCATAGCTAACTCAACCCTTGCCACCAACTTTCTTTAAATGTAGGCATAGTTGAATTAACATCCTTTATAGGAGGCACTCTATAAAGGACGATAATAAAGGAATAGTAGTATAGAAACTCCTTTCAATAAAACTTAAGGTTCATCAAGTAAACTATTATGGAGGATCTTCATCTTAGTGTATAAGCCAAGTGCTCACTATAATAATGCCAATGCCTCGAACTAGCTCATTAGACGAGCCAGAAGCTCACTCGAGGAAAAGGACATAATGGGCTCACTTATAAAGGAGGATGCACAACCATGAAATAGAATCCTATCCAATGATTTCAAATGGTTCTTACCTTCTTTAAAAGGAGCATCAAACTCATCTTTGAGCAAGGTTATCACAACCTCTATGTAGGCTAACATCTCAATATAAGTTGACTCCACTAGATGCCCCAAGAGAAACTTGTCGTGTCTACCACGCATATAGGGGAACATCCTTAGAACTCAAATGAAAATTAATTAAAATAAAATATTACAATTAAAATTTAATTAAAACAAAATATTAACATAAGAATTATTTAAAATACTATTAAAATGACTAATTATTAAAAACAAAATCTTAAAATAAATTAAAAATTAAATATTTTTACTTAAATTAAGAAAATAATTAATTTAAATTAGTTAATATTATTTTTAAGCATTTTTGTTTAATAATTTAAATAGTTAAATTTTTAATCATTTCAATTAAATTATTTAAAATTCACCTGAAAGCTTGAAGAGCCGTCAGAAAATTTGTTGGAAAATTACGTCGGAAAGAAACTGCTGAAAAATTCCATCAGAAAAGCTTTCTCATTTTCTTCCGTCGGAAAACCGCTGAAAAATTGATTGTCGAAAAGCCACTTGAAAATTTCGCTGGTATTGGATGATTTTCCTGTAGTGAGGGTCACCATCCTTGAACTCATTATTGCCTCATCCCCAAAAATAGGTTCTGAGAGGCCTAAAACTTTGGTCAATAGTACAACAATAACCTTCACCACAGCTAGTTCCAGTTTAATTTTCTTTGTTGTAGGTGGGAAACTGTAAGTACAATGGACTATTTGAGGACCTATGACAACATCTTTATCTTTACTTTACAAAAGGACTCTTATCCTTTGCTCAATTCTTTCATCATTGAAATGGTGAATTGCATCCCTCCTCACAAGCTTTGCACTTAACTTTGTAAGCTCGGCAGGATATATTTTTTCATAGTCATAACACATTGTGGTTCAACTAAATGTTTAAAGGTGCAAGGGCCTCAAGCACTGGTTCGCTTCTTATACGAGCTAGATATGAGTGGCATCAAATCACTTTCTTCAAGGAAAATCTATATGACAATCAAGTTTATTATAAAAATAAGAGAATGAATTTATATTTACTTTCCTTTAACTATTTAGATTTCATAATAAATAGTTCTCAATAAATCACTTATCCCATTCACGACTCTCCATTCAAATGATCAAGTGAACTAAGGCGCTAAATTAAAGTCGCATATGCCTTCTTAGGTGTTTAGTAGTTAGTTGACAATTTACAACTAGTGAACTCACACCTTATGGGCCTCAACAATAAAGACTCGCCAAGTGGTCACCAACCCCGATTTGTCAAAATAGCTAGATAAGAGCCAACATTAAAGAAAATGTCAAGGGTTCACACGGATCACTCAGATTAGGACATGCCCTTCAATGAGAAGCACATCGTTAAGTTAAGGCTACTTTCTATCATCTCGAGTAGTGAGTCACGGATGAAATTCATCACCCTAGCTAAAGGGAAGGATCCTCCTATGAGGATTCAAGCTCACCTCACCATGGAGTTCACTATCCTCGCAATTTAAGAAAACTCATCCCTCACGTAGAAGTATTTAATGGACTCTATCTACGAAGTTAATAGCATCACCAATCGTCTCATCAACAACAATCATTTTAATCCGACTCTATCAGTGGACACCTTCACCCACTCGTCTACGAGTACTTAGTATAGGGGGACTTACTCCCGAAGCGGAGGAGTTGAAGTAGAAAGATTCAACCATTCACAGTGCCTATTAAAGCATGATACATGGTAAGGCAGTCCATACTATGGGTCATTTGCTACTGTAATTTTTTTTTTTTTTTTTCAGCGTGGATTTTTATATAGACTTCATATCCCTATAAATAAAGGGTGAAAATACAAATTTTAGATCTTTTAGCACATTATAAAGAGACCACAGAGCTAATACAACATTTCCCCCGAAAACTTTTTTTTCTTTTTCTCCTTACTACATGTTTTGAGGTCCTAGCCATCTTAGTTCGCTTGCTAGTAATGTCAGGTCTCACCATGGACGTATATATGAACTATATTTAGATTTCAAACTTCGACATGAATCACCGCTCGAGTATCAAAATATGTTCGGAGACATTGTAGAAAAAAATTCCTTCAAATCGACTCCATGTAAACTAAATAATGAACATTATCTTCTTGACTGCAGAACATTTATAGCGGCTGAATCAGAATTAAAGAAGAGACGGCTGAGATGCAGCCAATAACTGTATATGAACAGTTTCAACTATAATAATAAGGATTGCATTGAATTGGTTGTTTATCGACTTCTTGAAGAAGTATCTGTCAAACCGACTACTCAGATTGGGTGGCCAACGGCTATCCGCCTTGATAGCTAAATTATTAATTAATACTTTAATATTTATTAAAATATCCATCCATCCACCGGGGAAGATTCTCAAAGTAAAAAATACAGATCCAATATAAATTCCGTGTAAGACTTCATTTATTGCGAAAATAAATTACACACCAGCAAAAATTACAGTTTATTTTCTTTTTCCTGCTTTGCATTTTCCAACGAACATGACAAATTTGGAAAGAGCCAAAGCTGAAAAGCCTGCATCCTTAAATCTCATCACAGAACATACATTTGCCTCTGGATAAGATCTATTTTTGTATCAAGAATGTAAAACATATTGATAAAACATACTACCATTTTGTCAAATTAGAACATATTTATACAAAAATTATAAGTAATTATTTGGTACTACAGAACAACACTTAACCAAAATATTTATTATAAAACAAAATTAAAAGCTTTCTTTACTTACATTTCTTGTAATTGTGTTGAGGATGTCATATTTCGCTTAAACAACCAAGAATAAATTCTGATGTTTTCTTCCAACTTGCTTCTTAACCCTGCCCATTGAATACATCAAAAATAAGAATCCAAGCACATAACTTCTTTTGCATCTTTTGCTTTCTTTCAACAAGACTACAAACTAGTTGTCTAGAATTCCAAATTAGATGGAGGATTATATAGTGAATTGGATTTTTCGCGGGGTGGTTCTTTGGGCTGTAACATTCATGCTCATCAGACGAGCTCTTCCCAAGAGATCTTTCAACTTCTGCAATCGAATCGTCTCCACAATCCATGCATCGCTTGCTGTCTCTTTGTCAATCCTCTCTGTGCAGGATTGGAGCTGTCCAGTATGCCCTTTAGCTTCCAAATCTTCCCAGTTACAGGTAAAACTCAATGAATGTCTTCTTTTTCGTGATTTTTTCATCTTTGTTTAGGGTTTAGTTTTTTCTAATGTTTAAACTGGTTGTAAGACTTCAGAAAATTTTCCTGAACTCCGAATCCAGTACTACATATTTCTTAAATTTTTTTGCTGGAACCTCACGTCACAAAACAAACCTATTAATACAAAAAACAAGTTATTAGCACACCAGTTTAAATTGTCAGTATGAGAGATTCTGGAGACTGAAATCTACATCTCGTTATTAGCACACCAGTTAATTATTCTATTAGTTTCTCTAAATAGGTGATTCTTTTTAATTTTGAAGATGGTTTCGCAGCAACCTGATATATTTAAGAAGATAAAATCTGTTCCAAGCTCCAAGTTCTAAACAATGGCTCAATTTTTAACTTTCAAAGAAACAGCATCATCATTTCAGTTCTTTCTCAAGTGCCAACAGTTATGCATAATAAGCAATACTAAACCTTCCACCTGATTTATTGAAATTAAACTTATAGTTCATAAATTTTGATTTGATACTTTTTAATCCACTTACCAGAACAGAACCAACACATCAGATGCAGGTGTAAATAATGTATATAAATCTTAAATTATGAGTAAACATTGCAAACACGTTGCCAGGATTAACATCACAACTTATTGCAGATGAAAACACTAGCGATCACTCTCTCATATATGATCTATGATTTTATATGCTGCCAATTCGACAAACAAATGAGTATTGACAACTCGGTGCATCATGTTGTAAGCATAGTTGGCATTGGAGCAGGCCTTGCCTATGAACAAGTAAGCGAATAATTTGATCAGCACAGAAATGAATCTGTATTTTATATAATGATCACTTGATTTTTTTATTATTTTTTTAATTTCTGTAGTGCGGTTCTGAAATGGTTGCCGCGTTATGGATCACTGAGATCTCCAGTCCTTTCTTGCACATGAGGGAGATTCTGAAAGAACTTGGCTACAAAGATACAGATCTTAATTTACTATTTGATGTAAGTAAATTAAAAGTTTGTTTAGTTTATCTTCGGCAGCAGGAAAGAACAAGGGTTGAATTTTCCTTTTTTTGCTTCAGATTCTCTTTGCGGTAATTTTCTCCCTGTCAAGAATGGTTGCGGGACCCTACCTCACTTATTTAACTTTGATGGCAGAGAATCCCATCATTGTTAAGGTATAAATATAGTTCATTGGCTTAAGCTCTTTGCCCATGGGGATGTTTAAATCTTTTAGTTTTGGTTGTTTAGGCAAAGTTTTGAAGGCAAAATTAATTGAAAAAGGATAACTTCTTTGATCACGGCTCTTTTTTGTCTAGCTTTAAGCAGAGCTAGAGCTAACTATTTAAGATCAATTTGATTTTAATTTGAACTGAAACCAATCTGATTTTTATTATAATGATCGACAAACACAGGGACAATCATCTTAGCATATCCGAAGATCTTCCACTTATTTTCACAGCCATAATGCTTGTTTCTTGTTTTCATTAGATGATGGCAATGGGGCTGCAACTGGTGAGTGCCTTCTGGTTCTACAAGATCGTTAGAATGGTGAGATATAAATTGACCAGAAAATTTGCATCAGAAAAGTCAGCAAAAGAGAAAAGCTGAAGAATAATTGTTCAGATTCATTACTTGCCCAAACTTACCATATTTTGGTTGGTCCAAACTCTAATGTTCTCAGAGTTGTTAATCAGTGTTTGAACATTCTTTTCTTTTATTTATTTATTTTTCAATAGTTGAGCAAGGCGAAGATCTATATTTAGTGCCTTTCTTTTATTTCTTGCCTGCCATAGAATAGAACAATAACTATTAAATATCAAGCACAATATTGATAACTTCTAAAATTTTAGCTCGATAACTCTGAGTTGAATGTCAATGATGGGATCACTTCAAATTACATCTATAATTTTTTTTTTCCTTTATGTACACTCATATATGCCCATGCAAGTCACTAACGGGTGCCATGACTCCTTCGAATGACTTGTTTAGATTAGTCAGGACTTTAGTTGCCTCTCGCATTAGGCATTCACTCATCCAAAGTGGTCAAGGCCGTCCACCTACCACTTAAATCTTTCAATTTAGCAGTAGGAAGCTCATACTAGAAACCCATGGCTACAATCTTCTACATTTGGTCAGTGTCACTACTCGACCCACGATAACCCATATACTCCATAGGTTATATCATGACGGAACGTAACATGACAAATTTTGTCAGACCAATCTAGAGACAATTTTATATTTTCCAATTTCATATAGACTACAAAGTAATTAATTTACTTTAGATAAATAAAGAAAATACACATCATCAAATATCATTTTCATTTATTTCAAAAAATATATATATACAAAATAGCATTAATAAATAGTACATTGAAGAAGCTGAGACAACGATCCAACTTTGAAGGCAAAGCTTGCGATTCTTGAAGAAACGAACAAAGAAGGAAATAAAGCAGGAAAAGTAATTCATTCATAACTAACGCAGCAGGTTACAAGAGTATAAATAGAAAATATAAAAGTCTAGAAGTTTCCCAAAGGGCTACACGTGTAAACATTAAATAGATATCATGAATTATGCTCTAATATTCACCCGCAAGCTGATGGATCCGGTGTGACCGTCAGATTGAGCCGGAGCTGAAAGAACCGACGAGTAGACAACGACTTCGTAAGAATATTTGCAGTTTGATCAACAGAGCTAATAGGAAGCAAGCGGATGTTATTGTTCTGAATATGGTCTCTGATGAAGCGGTGATCCATCTCAATATGCTTTGTTCGAGCATGAAGATGGGATTGTTCGCGAGCGCTATAGCAGATGTATTGTCGCAATATAAGTCTATAGGTTGATCTGTCTTTATGACAAAAGTCGGCAAGAATTATACGAAGCCAAATAATATCTGCCGTAGCGGCGACAAGTGCCCTGTATTCATATTCAGTAGAAGATTTTGCCACATTTTGTTGCTTCTTGACGGTCCATGATATTAGAGTTTTGCCTAAGAATGTGCAGTATCTGAAAGTAGATTTTCTAGAAATTGGGTCGTCCTCCCAGTCAGCATTGGAGAACGAGTGAAGATGAAGATCATGTATGGTAATTGGTATTCCAAAATGTTGAGTTCTGTTGATGTAGCGAAGAAGCCGTTCGAGGAGAAAATTGTGATGAGGAAGAGGATTATGCATGTGTTGAGAGAGAAGATTAACATACTATGTGATATCCAGACGCATAATAGTTAAGTATTGAAGTGATCCAATGATTTTGCAGTAGGTGAGAGGATTTGACAAAATGGTATCCGACATGATGTCTTGAGGGATTTTAGTGCAAGTAGGATTGGCTAACGATTTGCAGTTGTTTAGGTGAGCTATTTGTAGGATGGATTGCACATAATGTTGTTGAGATAGAAAATAAGATTGTTATGCAAGGTGATTTTGATGCCAAGAAATGACTGGGTTTCTCCTGATGTTTCATGGCAAACTTATTGTTGAGTTGATGTAGTAAGCGAGAGACCAGATCGACTGCTGCCATTTATTAGAATATCGTCAACGTAAATGAGGAGAAAAATTTTCATCGAAGATTGATGTAGGATCAAAAGCGAGGGATCATATTTGTTGAATGTGTTATACCATTTTCATGGCACTTGTTTTAGCCCATAGATAGCTTTCTTTAAGAGATAAAAATGCTCATGATGAGAAGAATCTTCGAAGCCCTTGGGTTGAGTCATGTAAACGATTTCCGTGAGGTCACCGTGAAGAAGTGCATTGTCAACATCAAGTTGCTGACGGGTGAGTCATGATGTAGCAGAATAGTGAAGAGAAAGCAAATAGTTGGAAGCTGTGCAACGGGACTGAAGGTTTCATCATAATCAATGCCATATTCTTGTCTATTGCATAGAGCGACGAGACAAGCTTTGAATCTTGCGATGGAGCCATCGGCATGAAGTTTGGTTTGATGCATCCATTTGCAACCAAGAATTGAGGCATTGGAGGGAGGAAGAACAAGACTCCATGTGCCTTCTTTTTGGAGTGTAAAGAATTCAAAGTGTTTGGTGGTCGCGGTATAGGAATTAGGAGTGTTGTTGGTATTTACAGGCGTGTGTTGTGAATGAGATTGAGACGTTGTGTAGTTTTCAAGGATCCTGTTTGACATCAAGTCACCAAAGAGTCATGAGGAAGGATTGATTTGGGAGAAGACGTAGAACAAGTGGTGTTGACGTTATCCACAGACGGAGTAGTAAGTGAAATTTAATTTTTTTTGTGATTGCAGGCGGTATAGAGTTAGGAAGAATTTGGGATTTATGAAGAATGGATGTAGGAGTAAGAAGGAAGGCAGTGAGAATAGGAGAGGTAGCAGAGGAAGAGTTGTCAGATTTAGAAAATGGAAAAGAATTTTCATTAAAGGTGACATAACGTGAGAGATATATCATGTTAGTGGTAGAGTTGAGTCATTTATAGCCCTTGTGAGTATCATATGATCCCAGGAAGATACAAGACTTCGCTTTTGGTTGATGCTTGTGGTGACTGTGAGGAGGGGTCAGCGAAAAACATTCACAACGAAAGGTGCGAAGATGTGAGTATGAAGGAGGATTTTGGAACAGTAAATGGAAGGGTGAGGAGTATTTGATAGATTTGGAAGGCATTCAATTAATGAGATATACAGTTGTGAGAACGGCTTCGGGCCAATGAATATAAGGAACATAAGCGGTTTGCATTAGTGTCTGAGTTGTATCAAGAATGTGATGATGCTTGTGTTCAGCTAATCCATTCTGTTCGGGTGTGTACGGACAGGAAAATTGATGATGAATCCCATTTTGTTGAAGAAAATATCAAAAAGTTTGGTTTATTTATTCATATCTGCCATCTGTTGCAAGATATTTTATTTATAACTATAGTTGTTTTTCAATTAACACTTTGAAGGTAATGAAAATATTAACGACTTCGAATTTATTAGTCATTGGAAACAGCCACGTAAACCGTGAAAAATCATCGACAAATATAACATAATATATGTGACCTTGAATAAAAGTGACAGGAGATAGATCCTATACATCAGAATGAATGAGCATAAGAGGTTTATTATGTCTATGATTAAATTTTTCAAAAACAAGTTTGTGAGCTTTGGATGTATTACAAAAAGAACATGTAGAAGAAGAAATAGGTATGCTAAGAGACAGGTTTTTTCTTGGATATGGTGTCAATGACGAAACGGTGAGGATGATCTAGACGATTGTGCCATGTTGTCGAGGTAGAGTGAGTGGAGTGGCAGTGAGAATTGACGTGGTGGGGCGGCCAGAGGGAGCTTGGATGGAGTAGAGTCCATCACGACATGGGCCACGTAGCAGAACATGGTGAGTTTTCAGATCCTCGAAGACAAACCCAGAAGGATAAAAAATTATGTAGATGTTGTTATATTTAGTTAGATGACAGATCGAAATCAGACTATAGTGAATGTTATGAATATGTAAAAGATTTGAAATATAAAGCTTAACAGGCGGTGTTGGCGAGATACCTTCATAGGAATGAGCAATCAGAATTGACTGTCCATCTCAAATAGTAAAAGTATATTTTCCTTGATAGGTGTTTGAAATGGATAATCTGTCTAATGAGTTTGTTATGTTTGAGGAGGCCCCGGAGTCCAAGTACCATTCATTGGTAGGTTGATTGGTAGCAGCAGCGAGTGCTCAATTGGAGTTTTGTCGAGGTTTTGGAACGTTTTGAAGGTTTGTTCTGTGCCAACAATCAGCAGCCGAATGGACTTTCTTGGTGCAAATTTGACAGGTTGGAAGTGGTGGCTAAGTCGATCTTGTATTATGGGGGTTGATAGACACAAATCGGCCATGTTTAATCTGACCGTGACCTTGTGAAGAATATAAGGCGAGATTCAGATTAGGACCATTTGTGATTCTTGAGGCATCCATGGCAATGTTGATTTCTTCACTCAAAAGAAGGGAGTAAAAGTTATCAAGACTTATATGGGTAAGCATAGTTTGGATAGAAGTTTTGAATGATATATATGAGGGGGGTAAGCATTCAAGAAATACAAGATTATGTCATCGGTGTCCACGGAAGTTCCGGCCTCCATAATTCGATCAATGGTAGTTTTGATTTCAGTTAGATATTGTGTCATTGTAGTATTTTTCATAGATGTGTTGTGAAGCTCATTCTTGAGCTGAATGACGCGAGACCAGTTTGTGGATTGAAACCTATTTTCTACGGCCACCAAAATGGCGGTGGTGGATTCAAGATGAAGAATGTATGGAAGAATGGATGGAGATATTATGGAACAAATTGATGCAGCAAGATTTTGGTCGGTAAGAAACCATTGAGAGTAGACAGGGTTACGAATCAAAGATCATGAAGATTATTGAATCATTTTAGGTTGAGGGTTTGCGGTGGATTAAAGAAAATTTTTGAATCCATTTGCACGAAATAGCTTGATGATCTGAGATTTCCAAATGGAATAGTTATTGGGAGAGAGTTGAGTAGGTACTAGATTTTTGAGATTATGAACAAGAAATTTGAGCGAGGATGGGATGCTAACTGTAATAGATGCATTATTGTCCGACTGATCTTTGATCTGGGATGCTACAGATGTTGCCATAGCAAAGCTAAGAAGAAGAAGATGAGAGGATTAGTCCCGCTCTGATACCATGAAGAAGCCGAGACAACGATCCAACTTTGAAGGCAAAGCTTGTGATTCTTAAAGAGAGGAACATAGAAGGAAATAAAGTAGGAAAAGTAATTCATTCATAACTATGCAGTAGGTTACAAGAGTATAAATAGAAAATATAAAAGCCTAGTACAGGTGTCAGCTGAGATAGGTAAGCAAGAAGTTGCCCAAAGGGTTACGTATGTAAACAGTAAATAAATATCATAAATTATGATCTAATATACATGTCACAAAAAATATAATTAAGGGTAGAAAAGCCAAGAATGCCAAATCTCTAACAAACATACCTACAAATAAGTTAGAACCTTTAGCCTCTCTCTATACACAAAACTCTTTTTGCCCTTACTCTAACCAAAAGTAGATGCAAAATTGGAGGTATGAGTAAAACATTGGTCAATAAGCTACATTGAACTTATCTAAAATTTAAATAACAAATAATAATTAACAAAATAAATCATACAAGGTCAGAACACAGAACAAATAATATACCTAAAAATACCAAACAAATGTGCCTGATCATAAAAAATATAAATTAAACACATCATATCAGCTATTTAGAATAGATTATATTAGTTTCCTTAGGCACTTATACCTCGTAGCTGATATCATAATTTAGAATTCATACCCTTTTAACTATTTTTACTATCATATTAGATAATAGTTTCTTATAACTTCCAATGCTTAGCACCATAGATATTAAGATTTTTTTACCCTTATAACTTCAAATACTTAGAACCAAAGATATTCAAAATTTTGGGCTCTTATAACTCCTATTCAAACATCAAATTCAAATTTTTTCAACACCTTATATTTTACAACACAACGCATAAAAACTTCTCTAATTCATACATTTCAAACATATAAACATAAAGTATTGTATTTTCACATAAAGTAAATATTACAAGACTTATCACATAATTTAATAGAATCCCTATTGGCAACAAAACAAACCAATATTCAACATACAAATTTTCACATTTTTAGATCACAACCAATATACCACCCATTAATAACAATTATCTTTCATGACTTTTATTGTATAACAACAACTATTTATCAGTGACAATATTTTTTCAGAATATTTTAATTTACATAGAATCAACATTGCTTGTTAAAATTCACAAATAATATACCAAAACATGCAAAATCATGAAAATTGTAATATATCAAAAGTTAGGCAATAACGTTTACTGGATGTTAGAATCTAGTCACATTTGTGTTGAAATTTCATAATTAATCAGGAAATCATAAAAAATCTGAATTAATAACAATTGAGATAAGGTAAATGCAACATACATCGACCAATACATTTTAAAAACTGATATGATGAACAAAATCTTCCCGAAGCCGCACAAAATTCCCTCCCTCTCTCTAGGATTTCACCCCCTCTCTCTAGCTGGCCTATTTTTATAAAATTTTGCATAAGTGTATTTTGATAGTTATATTAAATATTTCAACCGAGCTCTATAGTACTCCAAAACCCAATGTCATAGTCCTTTACTAAATTCATTTTTTTTGAACTAAAAAGCTAATTCATTAATGCCACCAAATTCAAAATTCATATTTCAAACACACAGACCCTTAGGAAATAAGAATTCATAAAAAATAGAGACATATACAAACAAACTAAAAATGGGAATGTAAGACTTTAAACAAAATGGACTTACTAGACTAGATTCGAACAAGTTCAAAAAATAGTTGTAATTAATATAATAATTTTTCCTCCTAAGAAAATATCATCCTCAACATTTCAATATGCAATTCAATTAAATATTTCTCGGTATAATACCTTTATTTTAGATTCCTTATATCAATTAGATTCTCTATCAAATATGTGCTTTTACCGCACTTCAACCATCCAAATCTAATGTTTATTGGTGGAAGTTTTGGAAAAGAGTTTTTTGAAAGACTTAATCTCATTTGAGAAATTTCATTTTAAAATTTATAGTCTCAAAATTGAACACCTCATTATAAACAATATGTTTCCTCTTAAGGCAAAGATATTATTTTCTAACAGGTTCAAATGATGAGCCTGAAAGTTGTCGTCCCGATCATAGTAGTTGAATTCAAATAAGAATCCCAAACAATCTCAAAGGGTTGAAATGAGATTCTATTAATATTTAACCACTATAATCCAGATGAGAGATCACTAATGTCATATTCCATATCACAATATTGAATGATATATCCCTCTAAGGAGAGAAAATATCACACATTATTGATCGATGGAAAATGACAATAATGACCATTTCTGTCTTTATTTTCCCAAAAAATATTAATTTGAAGTATTGAAATTTAATTTTGAACAATATGGATGTAGATTCTAAATCTCCAATGAGTGCAAGTCTTCATAGTTAATTATATCATGATAAAATAAAGTTCTCTATGAAAACTCTCGATTAAAATAATGGAAAATTTTTATTTAAAGATTTTCTACGAGTTATATCAAAAGAGTTGGATTTTGGAATTTCAACAAGGAATGGAGCAAGATTGAGCACTTATTTTCAGAGTAAAAGGAAGAAGAGTAGGAGGACACTTTGGGATTCTAGAATAATTCAGAAGTGTCCCAACCTAATCTATGTGTTGGGTGTTAAATTTTGAATTGAGAGAAAATTTAGTTTGAGTTGAGTATTATATTAGAAGTTTGAGATTGTATTCCCGAAGGTTGGGGTATTATGATTAAAAATCTATCTATATCCTAAATCTAAATTGTGCACCAAATAATGGTGACCCAAACATAACTAATGCAATACAAAATTTGGACTTACCCCGGCCCGGATTTGGAAGCAAGCTAACCACCTAGTCGATTTTAAATCCATGAGTTTGGTCATTTTTTGAAAGAGTTGTAGGAATATTTTCATTAAGGTTTTGGAGAGCTGGTGCCAACTAGAGATTATCCTAAGTGGCCCCTTAACTTATGATGGGTGAAAATTCTAAACAAAGAAATGTAATTAATACTTAGACTCTTTTTAAGTATGTTTCTAATGCGATGCATGCTGAATGATTTAATTAATACTTGAATTTGGAATGAAGCAAATTTAAAAATGTATAAAAATAGTTTTTATCCTAATGATTGCACAAATTACTCTTGACAGATCTGCACCCTCATAAGCTAAGTGGTCTGCCAAAACCCATAGGTTGGGAGGTGCCTAACAAAGAGGAAATAAAAGTGCATCAATATGTTATGTGGGCACCCGGTGGTCTCAGACTTACTTCTTAATTCATTACAGTTTCAATGTTGTCCTAAAATTTTTATTTAAATTTGAGTAGAAAATTTTTTTACACATCCTCACAAGCATTGCGTATTAGGGATAAATAAAAACAAATGGCACAAAATTGCTCAAAAATTAAGAAAAGTAGGCAATCCGATATGCAATTAAGTCAACTCAAACACATAAATTCATACTAATTAATAAATGTCCATATGAAAATTTCTTTGCTTATTACAACCTAGAAATATAAAAATTAAAAGTGGTCGGGCACCACTAACCATAACCCATATTCTAATCATCGTATAGACGCATGTGACTTTGACTTAGATACTCTTTATCTTTAATTCCTTGGTCTTGTCTCCTTCGTGCTCCTTGGATTCTTCATAGCTGAATACCTAAATGGGAAAAAAAGACTCTTCCCCCGATGGGGAGGTTATTCTACTCACTTTGGGTATGAAAGTGATTGAAACTTGGTCTTCCAATTGGAAAAAGACTATCCCTCTAAGGGTATCCTTTCCATTTAGGAATCCAACTTTGGATCTATGTATCCCAAACTCAAAGTGTAACTTCCACAACTTATTATTTTGAACGAATTACATTTGATATAAAAATAAAATATAGACTATCCTATAGGATTATCCTAAGCATTTAATAATAAAAATATTCTCAGTATAATATATAATATATATATATATATATATATATATATATATATACAAAAAAGTAAACACACTTGGCCACACTTTTCTTATTTGAGGGCTAAGCAGCTGAAGTATCTGTAGCAGTTATATTTATTATTTATTTAGCCCCCTTAATTGCCCTGTATGAGCATGATCACCTACATAAGATTAAATTAGTACAAAACATCCCTAACTAAGGGTAAATCTTACGTACAATCAACCATCAATCCATAGAGTACAGTAAAAGTAAGTAAACACTTACATTAAATATTTCAATCATAACATGCAATAAAATCTTAAAAACCTGGCACATAATAGAAAAGTAAACACTAACCTAACCTAGGTCTATAGTCGATTGTCCTAGTAAATCATCTAAAGTGCGTATAGAAGATTGTGTGGCTAGGGTTGATCCTAAACTGGGTTGCTTGTTGGGATTGTCTAATGTTTGAGTTTGTAGACTATTTGAAGAAAAATTTAAGTTTAAGCTTAAGTGGTAATGTATTAAATTTTAATTAAGATATGTTTTATTTTCTAAATAATCATTACTTTTGTTGCTCACCGAGGCCGTGAAGTTTATTTTACCATCCTTGAGGCTAAGTTAATAGCCTCATAGGCCTCAGTTACCTAGTAACAATCGAGGTTGATTAAGTTAATTTAATTGATTAAAAGTTAAGGGTTGATTAATCTTAATTAATTTGATTAATAACTAATTTTAAGAGTTAAATTAGTTTATATTTTCCATCAACATGTTCGTGGCATTGTGCCATCACGCTCGGGGAATCAGGCCTCCTAAGGACATATAACCCCGCTGCCCGAAGTAGTCCATCTTAAAGACCTTATTGATGTAGTTGATATAAGGATTTTAATTTGGTTAAATAATCAAAAGTAATTTATATTTGATGTTTAACACTCTATTGAATTCATTCGTATCGTTGTGCTACCAAGCTCCAGAAACTAGGAGTCCTTAGGAAATGTAGCCCCGTATCCTAGAGTAGTCCATCCAATTAACTTTATCTATAGAGTGGTTGTTATGCATTAGAATGTTGGTTAAATAATTTTATTAATCAAATTAGAATTTTTGAAAATTTTATTGAATTATTGAACTTTTTAGAATTATTGGAATTACTTAAATGTCTTAATTAAGGGGTTAAAACTTGACTTTTTAAACCAATGATAATTTCAAAAGTTTTAGATTTTTGATAAATATTAGGCCATATGATGAGTAATTAGACTATTAGTATGCTCAATTTGTGGTTTTCTACAAAAAGTTATGAATTTTTAAAGTTTTGACTTGAGTTTACCTGATTTTTTTTTTGAAGGAATGAAAATTGTATTAATCAAGAAAATAACAACTATAAACGAAAAAGAATAATAATAAAAGAAAAACTAACAAAGTTATATTCCTAACAAATGAAAGATAGCCATTATTTAAAAGAAAATAGAAACTTAGAGAAATATTTGCAAAGATGAAAATATCTTAATAGAAATAAGATCTACTACTCATTTAAAACCAGATAGGGTGGAAGGGATACCAAAAATAGTTTGACAACCTAAAGGGTTGATTAGTATCCCAAAGTTCCCAAGCTTGAAAGATATGAAAAATTGTGAGACTCTTATCCTCAAATACTCTAATTTTACTATGCAAATAAAAACAAATACATAAACCAACAAAACTTAGTAGGAAAAATCTACTACTTCAATCCATTGACCATCATCTTCAAAGCTTGCCAACCAAGTAATGTTACTGAAGTCGAGGTTGCAAAGCAGATAAAAATCAGCTTCCTTTTGTTATAAAAATCCTTATCATCTTTAGTAAAATCTGAAAAAAAAAACCCAACCAAGACTATGATCTTTTCACACTAAATCCACAGAAAAAATATTGAGAAGCCTGAAACCATTCTTCATATTTAAACCCATTAACACAAAAAGTTATTTCAAATAATGTAAAGGGAAGGATCCACGCCCTTGCTAAGCATTCCCAAACAAACTTTCCTTCTTCTAGGTAGATATTCTACTAGGCTTAAAGATTGCAATTCTTTAAATCATTTCATTTTTCCACTTGAAGAATTTAACACACCAATCTCCAAGCTATCCTCCTTTTATAACCCCATAGAAACATTAGACTTTCATTTGGAATATGAGATACCAATTCTACCAAATTGATATCATCATCATCAAATGAAGAATCTTGATTAGTAGCTTTTGATCCATCATCTAATTTTCCTTCAATTTGATCAGAAAGTTCAATAATGCAATTCATCAACTTTGCCTTCCTTAACATTAAACACAATAGAAGGTCCAATTATAGTCACAAAACTGGTTTCATATTCAACCACATCACCATTTGATTCCTTGTTAACATCAGCATAAACCAACTTGTCTACATCAGCCTCATTAGATAATAATTTGAACTTATTGTTTTTTAATAAATCTGATACATATTTATCCAACCAAGCACCGCCCATATCCACCATTCTATCAAAATTATTTTCAAGCAAAATAATAACCTTATCAATAAATTTCCCAACATTAGCTACACAAGAATATGTAATAATCTCTTATTGAATTTGTATAGGTTATTAAACCTAAGCTATTGTCCAAGGGCTAACCAAGAGGGGGGTGAATTGGTTATTTAAGAATTTTCTTGAATTTTTAGATAGAAAACCGATTGGAATTTTATAGCAAGTTAATTTAAATTTTTTAAAAGAACTTTTCAACCACAACAAATAACTTAAAGAAAATAAAATGCAAAAATTAAAAAGTCACAAAGATTTATAGTGGTTCGGTCAAACAAGACGTACATCCACTTTCTGAAGACTCCTTTAGGTATTGCACTATTACCAAAGTGTCTCTCATTTTGCCCCCACAGCAAGGTAGAGAAGCTCTTACAAAACCTCTCTTCCACCATTCCCTGGTGCGGCAGAGAACCATTGTCCTTTCAAACCCTCCAAGTATCGATAGAGAACCGTCATCTGTTCACACTCGCCAAGTGTTAGTAGAGAACCATCATCCTTTCACACTTTCCATGTGTTAGCAGAGAACAGTTGTCCTTTCACACCCATCAAGTGTCCGTAGAGTATTGGATCCTCTTCAAAGATCTTCTCACGAGCAACTAAAAAGATAAGAAGAAGTGTGACAACTAAAATTATAAAGAGATCCTTACCTTTGAGTAACTTTGTGAACCCTTCATACTCTACTTGCAAGAAATCTCTCTCAAACACTCTCACACTCTCTCTTTCAATTGCCCTTGAAAAATCACGAAGACAATATTTTTCTTGTTAGTTTTAGTGGACCTTTTATATCAAAGACATGAAAAACTATCCATAAAATTGAAATTTTTAAATTTGAGCATACACGATCATACAGTACGATCGTTTGCTCGTACGTATGAACATTTCAAAAATTGTTGTGTACAAACCTTTTATGAATTGGTACGAAATTATTTCATACACGGTGATTGTGTGGGAAGAACCAAGTTCATCTAGTATGATTAGTTAGAAAATTTTTCATCTTCGTCGGGACGATGAGGGACCCAACAATTTTTTACCCTGTATGGCATACGTATGATGATGACATCGTACAGTACGATTAGTGACAAAATTTTTAAGGTTTGTTTGGCTGAAAAGGGACCCATCCAATTCGTACCCTAGACGTCGTACGTACGATGATGACATAAAATGGTATGAACAGCTAAAAAATTTTTCAAGTTTGTCTGGATGATAAAAGGACCCGTCCATTTCATACGTTGGATGTCGTACGTATGATGATGGCATCGTATATTACGAACCATTCAAAAATTCTTCAGGTTCATTTGGATGAAATTTTGGGACGAAAAGGAACTCATCCAATTCATACTCTGGAAGGTATGTACGAATATCGTACAGTACGATCCATACTTAGAAAAATTCTCTCCAAACTATTCGTTCAATTACCTAAACGGAAAAATAATTGATCAGATCATCTCGTACAAATGGTTATCGTATAGTACGTTTAGTTTTTTTTTTAAAATAGATTTTAAACTCTCCCCCGGTGTGTGTGTGCTCAGTTACTCAATTACAATCACACTCTCTCAGACTCAATAAAATGAAAAATATATACTTCAATTATAATAAACTCTAAACTGATCTTGATTTGAAGTCTTCAATAATCCAGAGTATGATTTCCCTAAAATGTTAGTACAGACAAGAGCAAAATAATTCTTCCAAAATATGTTAGGATAAATAATAATCAAAGTAATAATATTTGGAATCATAAAAAACCTACAAGTTGCAAGAATATGAAAAAACAAGAACTAAGTAGCAACTATATCAACAAACTCCCCCTTTTTGATGATGGAAAAACAAATATGTTTTGAATAAAATTGAATACTCTAAATTTCTCCTTAACTCCCCCTGAAAGAATAAACATGTGAATATAAGGGAATTCCTTTAAGAACAAATCTTTTTTTAATTTTTTTTTTCATAAATGGCAAAGCACAAAATTAAAACACAAAATAAGAAACACAAAAACAAAACAAAAAACAACACTAACACACCAAACAATTAAACACAAATAATATTTTTTCCCCTTTTGACAACAACAAAAAGGGAAGAAAGGAAAATTGAAATGAAAGAAGTCATATTAGAAACCTTAATAATTGATCCTGATATACTAAAAGTTTTCAGAGGATTTTGTTTAAGCATTAAAATCAATCACACCTAGCATTGTTCTTAATATACTAAAAGTATCAAAAGCAAGTGGTTTTATAAAATTTTTGCAAGTTAATTTTCAGTAGAAATATGGTTTAATTCAATTTCTCCTTTGGATACATGATCCCTAATGAAATGATTCCTTATGTCTATATGTTTGGTTCTAGAATGTTGAATAGGATTTTTTAAAATGCAAATGGCACTAGTGTTATCAAAATAAATTGAAACAGTGACTATTGTAAATCCTAAATCAATCAACTGTTATTTCAACCAAATAACTTGTGCCACATAGCTTCCTAAGATAATGTATCCAGCTTTAGTAATAGATAGAGCTATGGAATTCTATTTCTACTAGACCAATAAACTAAATAATTTCCTATAAATTTATAAGTTCCAGATGTACTCTTACTATTAACTTTACAACCTGTAAAGTTCAAATCAGAATATCTAATTATTTCAAATGAAGAGCTAAACTTAAGATACCAAATTCCTAAGTTCTAAGTTCCCAAGAGATATTTAAAAATCCTTTTTACTACTGTCAAATGTGATACTTTTGAATCATATTGAAATTTATCACACAAATAAATACTAAACATAATGTCGGGTCTAGTAGCTGTCAAATAAAGTAAAGATCCAATAATTTCTCTAAATTTCTTTTGATCAATATATTTCCTTTAGGGTCCTTATCTAACTAAACTGAGAAACATATGGGTGTACTAACTGGTTTAGCATTATCTATTCCATACTTATCGAGGATGTCATTAACATGCTTCGACTGATTAAGAAATATTTTCTCCTCAATTTGCTTAATGCTTAAACCTAGAAAGAAACATAAATATCCCATTAGGCTCATCTCAAATTCACTACTTATTATCTTAGAAAAATCATCACAAAGATTTTTATTTGTAGATCCAAATATGATATCATCAACAAAAATTTGAATAATGAGTATATCGGCTCCCAATTTCTTTAAAAGGAGAGATATATCCACACTTCCTTTTTCAAAAGATCTCTCAAGTAGGAAAGTGTTTAACTTCTCATATTAAGCCCTAGTTGCCTATTTCAATCTATATAATACCTTTTTTAATTTAAAAATATGATTTTGGTATTTTGAATTTTCAAAATCTGGAGATTGTTCAACATAAACATCATCTTGTATCACCCTATTTAAAAAGACACTTTTAATATCCATTTGAAACAATTTAAATCCTCTAAAATAGGTCAAGTCTAATAAAGCCCTAATTGCTTCAAGTCTCGCTACAGGGAAAAAAGTCTCCTCAAAATTAATCCATTCAATTTTATTATACCCCTTAGCCACCAATCTAGCCTTTTTTCTAACAACAACTCCTATGTCATTCATTTTATTTTTAAATACCCACTTAGTTCCAACTACACTTTGATCCTTTGACCTTGCAATTAATTATCAAACATTATTTCTTACAAATTATTTTAATTCTTCTTGCATTACCAAAAAAAATTTTATCCGAAGGTGCTTGATTTATATTTTTGGGTTCTATTATTAAAATAAAGGCATAATGATTGACCTCTTTTCTTAGTCCACGCCTAGTCCTAAAACCCTCAGTAGGTTCACCTAAAATCAATTCCTTAGGAACATTTAAAAAAAAATTCAAATCACTAGGCATTGAGTTTTCTATCTCTAAATTTTCATCCAAATTAATTTTCTTAATCTTTTGGTAGTTATATTCTATTTCATCCTCTTCCAAATCTGTCTCTCCTAAAATTCTAGATTCATCAAATATAACATGTATTGTCTTCTCAACTACCGAAGTTTTTTTGTTAAATACTCTATATGATTTTCTAAGACTAGAGTATCCAAGAAAAAATGCTTCATCTAATTTTGGATTAAATTTTCTAAAGAAGTTTTTCTATTGTTATATATGAATACCTTACATCAAAAAATATATAAATATGACAAAGTAGGTGTTCTCCCCTTAAGAAGCTCATAGGGTATTTTATTTAATTTAAACCTTATATTCACCCTATTCAGAACATAACTGCAGTTCTAACCGCTTTAGCCAAAAAATATTTAGAAAGTGAATATTCAACCAATATGACTCTAGCGGCTTCAATTAATATATGTTCTTTCTTTCGATTTTCCCATTCTACTAAGTGGTTCTAGGAGTAAAAAAAATGTGATCAATCCCTTTTCCTTATATAAATATTAAATTTTTTTATTTTTAAATTCACGTTGTGATCACTTTAAATTATTAAAATCTCACATCCTAGTTTTCTCTAAATCCAAGTTAAAAAATCTCTAAAATTCTCAAATAATTCACTTTTATGAAATAAGAATATAACCCATGTGAACCTCGAGAAGTCATTAATTATCACAAATTCGTATACCTTCCCTCCTAGACTTACAGTGCTAACCGGTCCAAAAAGATCCATATGCAAAATCTCCAAAGGTTTATAAGTTCTAAGATCCTTATTGGAATGAAATGAGGATTTCACCTATTTTTTTAATTGATATATAGTAAAGTCTAATTTTGGTATACCTCTAACCAAATCCTTTTGGGTAAATTTTCTAAGGTTTTTCATGGTAACATGACAAAGTCTCATATGCCATAATAAAGATTAATCAGAACTTATTTTTTAAACAAAAAGCATTAGAAGATTTAATATAATTCAGATCAAGTATATAAATATTGTTTACCCTAATTCTATGTAAAACATCATTTCCATTTAGGCTTAATATGTAGCTAGTGAGAAAATTTTTACACTATACCCTTTATCACATAGCTGGCTAATACTTAACAAATTGTGCTTTAAGCCTTCTACAAGTAACATATTTTCTATAAAAAAGTTTTGCAAGTTTCTGATCAGACTTGTGCCAACCACTTTCTTAGTGGTTTTATCTCCCAGTGTAACCCTGCCTCCATTCCTAGCTTCCAACAATATGGATTATTTAGTGTCTCCAATCATATACTTCAAATAACTGCTGTCTAGGTACCAAATGCTCTCACAAGGCCTTGTATGAGAGTGACCCTGCACAATAATCAAAAGTTAGTCTTGGGTACCCAAACAAGTTTGGGTTCTCCTTTTGGCAAAATAAAACTAGATGCATGTATGATATGACTTGGTTTATGCATCTTAGGTCTCCACACTAAATGTATTTTTCTATGTAAATTAAAAGTGTGTGCAATATGTCCAATCATTTCACAAGAATAACTTTTAACTCCAGGAAATGGATTTTGCAAATTTCCATAATAACTCTATCTCTTCCTTAATTTTAAAATTTTGGATCTCAAAATAGGATTCGTAAAATCTTCAAGTGTTGGGGTTTTCCTATTTTCCTTAAGATCTCGTACTTTCAATTTAAGAAATGTGTTTAAGTCTTCTAACACTTTCTTGTCAAAATTCAAATTATGCTATATACTCTCAAATTCATCCTTAAAATCCTTAAATTCTTTTTCCAATTTTATATAGGTTGATTTTAAAAGATCATTCTTTTTATTCAAGGCATCAAATTCATCAAGTAAGCTCATGTGATTGTTATCTATTACTCTGTGATCTTTCCTACGGATTTCATGCTCTCTTTGCAATTCTTCCATTTCTAAATTTAAATAGCATTCATTTTCTTAAGTTTTTTATATGCATCATGAATTCTTTCAGAAACTTCTAACAATTCATTATAGGTCAAGTTACATACATCTTCTTGATTTGACTGATCAAGATTATTATCTATTAAGCACAAATTGGTGACTTCCTCCTCCTTATATTTCTGATAAATCTAAAGCTGAGTCTGCCCAAGAAGCACTTTGAAGTCTCTTCTTGCCCTTCTTCACATTTGCTTTCTCTTTTACCTTCTCCTTATTAGGAGTGGCTTTTAGATTTGGGCAATCCAATTTTATATGTCCAGGTTTTTTGTATTCGTAGCAAATCACATCATTAGAACTTTAACATTTTTATAGAACTTACCTCTATTCCACAACTGGCATCTATTCTGCTTTCTTTTATGAAAACTTCTGAATTGCCTAATCATCAAGGAAATGTCAATCTCATCCTAAGGTTGTGACTGATCACTCTCTGAGTCCTCCACTTTCAGTGCTATGTTCTTCTCCTTTCATTGTTCTCCTACATAATTCTTGATTTGACTCACTGCTTGCTCGTAAGAAATTAGTGATCAAAGAAGATTGTCAATAGACTAAATATTTAAATCTTTAGATTATATAATTGCAGTTATTTTAGCATCATAAGTAGTAGGAAAATAATAAAGTATTTTATTAACCATTTTAGCATTCATTAATTCCCTACTGAATGCATGCAAAGAAGTGACTATTTGAGTGAATCTTGTATACATGTTAGAAATAGATTCATTAGGTTTCATGCGAAATAATTCATAATCATGTAACTAAATATTTAATCCATATTGTTTTACTTCATTAGTCCCTTCGTAAGTAATACAAAGTCTAACCCATATGTCTTTTCCACTTTCGCAAGTGGAAACCAGTATGTAATCTTCTGACTTAAGTGCATAAAATAATCTGTTTAAACACTTTGCATTTAGTAATGCTAAGTCATATTCTTCTACCATCCAATTTGAAAAGAGTGTCTCAACTCTAATTGCATTAACAAATCTAGTTGGTTTAGATACCCTTCTTGAACTAAAATCCACAAGTGATAATCTAGTGATTGCAAAAAAGTAGACATGCGTGTTTTCTAAAATCGAAAGGGATATTGTCAAATAAAGAAGGTCTAGTGATCGAATACCCTTCAGGTGTGTTTCATTTTCCAAAAGTAGCCATTCTCGTTTATCAAAAAGTAGTCTAAACTTGTGGTTTTGAAATAAAGCTCTGATACCACTTATTGAATCCATATAGGTTGCTAAACCTAAGCTATTGTCACAAGGCTAACTAAGTAGGGGGTAAATTAGTAATTTAAGAATTTTCTTAGATTTTTAGATAGAAAAAAGATTAGAATTTTGTAGCAAGTTAATTTAAATTTTTTAAAAGAACTTTTAAACCACAATAAATAACTTGTAGAAAATAAAATGCAAAAATTAAAAAGACACAAAGATTTATAGTGGTTTGGTCAAACATGATCTACATCCACTCCCTGAAGACTCCCTCTTCAGGCATTACACTATTACCAAAGTGTCTTACCTTTTACCTCCATAGCTAGGCAGAGAAGCCTTTACAAAACCTCTCTTCCACCAATCCCTAGTACGATAGAGAATTATTATCCTTTCACACCCTCTAAGTGTCGAATGAGAATCATTGTCTGTTTATACTTTCGAAGTGTCAGCAGAGAATCATCATTTATTCACACTCTCTAAGTGTCAGCAAAGAACCATCATCCTTTCACACTCTCCATATGTCAGCAAAGAACCATCATCCTTTTAATTCCTTTTAGTGTCGGCAGAGTATCGGATCCTCTTCAAAGATCTTCTCACAAGCAACTAGAAAGATAAGAAGAAGAGTGATAACCAAAATCACAAAGAGATCCTTACCTTTGAGTAACTTTGTGAACCCTTCACACTCTACTTGCAAGAAATCTTTCTCAAACATTCTTTCACACTCTTTCCTTCAATTACCCTTGAAAAATTATGAAGATAAGATTTTTCACGTCTGTTTTAGTGAACATTTTATATCAAAGATACAAAAAACCATTTTGAAAACTAAAATTTTCAATTTTGAGCATACATGATCGTATAATATAATTGTATGTTCGTACGTACGAACAGTTCAAAAATTATTATGTATGAATCTGTTGTGAATTGGTACAAAATTATTTCGTACATGATGATCGTACGGGGTGAACCAAGTTTATCCAATATGAACAGTTAGAAAATCTTTTATCTTCATTGGGATAAAGAGGGACCCCATAATTTCATACCCTATATGGCGTACGTATGATGACTACATCGTATGGTACAATCAGTTACAAATTTTTTTAGGTTCTTCTGTACTAAAATGGACCAATCCAATTCATACCCTGGATGGCATACGTACTATGACGACATCATACAGTACGAATCGTTTAGAAAATTTTCAAGTTCATCTGGATGAAAAAGGATCAATCCAATTCGTATGCAGGATGGCGTATGTACGATGATGATATCATACGGTACAAACTATTCATATATTCTTTAGGTTTATTTGGGTGAAAAGTTAGGCTAAAAAGGGACCCATCTAATTTGTACTGTAGAAGGTTATATATGAATGGTATATCGTACAATACGATCGATAATTAAATTTTTTTTTCTCCAAACTATTCGTTCAATTACTCGATGGGGAAAACAATTGATTAGATCATCCCGTATGAATGAATATCATACAATACGATTAGTTTTAAAAATTTAGATTTAAACTCTCCCCCAGTGTGTGTGTGCGCTCAATTACTCAATTACAGTCACACTCTCTCAGACTCAATAAAATGAAAAATACAGACATCAATTACAATAAACTCTAAATTGATATTGATTTGAAGTCTTCAACTATCTAGAGTATGATTTCCCTGAAAATGTTAGTACATACAAGAGCAAAATAATTCTTCCAAAATATATTAGGAGAAATAATAATCAAAGCAATAATATTTGGACTCATAAAAATATATAAGTTGCAAGAATATGAATAAACAAGAACTAAGTAGAAACTATCTCAACATCTCTGGAATAAATTCAAAAGGAATTTCAGCCAGCCCTTTACTTAGGACTTTAAGATCAGTTTTACTAATTGACTTCTTCATAGAATTAACTTAAAAATTACTTTTAATGGAAGAAAGTTTCCTTCTCCTATTATTCTTTAATTTTACATGCATCCAAGCACTATAAGCTAACCCACTATCAACTTTAAAAAGGCCATTATGAATTGGTTCATTGAGGACTTGCCTGAGTGAACACAACCCATTGAAATGAGCCTTTCAAGATTTCAATTCCACTAGGACAGTAGGACAAGAATAATTTTATGTCCTATCTTGCCACACTTCTAACATAAAGCAGAGATATTTTCATATTCAATTTTTTTAAAAAAATATCCACTCAATCCTTATATCCAAATTCCAAATTATAGCTTAGAATTCAAATTGATTCAGACACAAGCTCTATCAAATTCCCTTCTACCCCATTTAAACATATTTCCATCTAATAACAAAGGAGTTCCAATCCTTGAAACAATTTTAGTAACATTAACTTCATCCCAACACTGAAGTGGTAAATGAGGCAAGCAAATCCAAATAGCTGAAGAAATACCATCCATAGAGAGAGGAGAAAATTCTGGTGTCCATTTGTCTATACCAACAAAGAAACCACAAACATACCTTGGTCCTCCATTTAAAATTTCATCCATAGCTTCAGGTGTTTGAAATGAACACAAAATCCATTCTAAGCTAAGAGAGATTAGATGAAAACCACCAACCTTTCCCCCATTGACGCCTCAATTCAAGACTACGCTTTGAAAAAGGAAAATTTTTAACAAGAATTTTAACAACCAATTAATTTCTCAAAATCTAAATGTTAGCACTCTTTCTCCACATCGAGTTTAACCACATTCACATCCTCATTATTATTAGAACTTCCTTCTATGATTTTAATTTTAATGTGTGGAGTTTTGACCCACACATTCCCATTATTCAAAAAAAATCTATCAAAGATAGGAAGCTTAATACAATCAACTGAAGTCTTCTTGGAGTTATCCTCTAGCAAAGTAGAAGATGAACCATTCACACCCCTAACAAGAAAGAGGGATTTCTACCCAATTTCCTTATCAAACTGATTACTAATAAAATGGTGAACTTTTAAATTAAAACTTATAGAAGAAGAAGCCTCATAATCATTTGATTTAGGAGGATAATCCTAAATGCTCTTCCTAATCAAATCAAATGGAAGATGTCCCAATAAAGAAGAATTAAATATGTAATCAAAACAATATGAGTAAATGACATCTTTACCTTTTCCTTCAACAAGAAAAAGTTTGCGATTAAAAGCAAAACAAACATCCTTAATAACTTAAGGTGCATTCTTAAAATACCAAGAACGAGACAAATCAAGATTGAAAGAAAATCTGCCATTCACATCCAAAGAAGAAACATTCGGACGCATGACAGATATTGGGGTGGAGGTATTTCAGCCATAGAAAGATGACCGGTGACCTTCTACCACCATACAAGTCCAAAGCAGAAGTTTTGTAAAGGAAGAAATTTGAAAAAAAAATCTTGCATAAAATGTGGACGTTCTCTCACTTCAGTTTGATTAGATTATTGACTTTTTTACTTTGACTAATTTTTTGAAGGTTTAACATTTCTATAAAATATTAGATTTTAATTTTAGTTTAATGCCTTTGAATATGATCAATTTGGAATTTTTTAGAATTAGTTATGATTTTCAAAGTTTAGGTATTTATTGAATTATCGAATAATTTTAATTAAATGCCTTCTTAATGATTTGAACCCAAATGAACTTCAAATTTATTGAAATCACCTCCAAAGTTTAGAAATGATCTAAGGAGGGATTATTAAATGTTTTAAAAAATTTTAGATTTTAATTTTTTTAATTAATTAAACTAAAATATTGATTTTTAATTAAAATTAAATTATACATAAAATTAATATCAAATTATAGTGGTTTTAAATTTTTCTGATTAAGGATTAAACTCTAGAGAATTTGATGTACTATTTGTATTTTTTAGATTTAATTTTGATTTACTTGAATTTTTGGAAGTTTAAATGCTTAATTAAGGGTTTAACTATAAGCAAATTAATTAAGGATCCTAACTATTTCAAAAATAAGTGATAAATGTTTTTTGGGTAGGCAATGTCACTATGTTTATGTGTTCAAAATTTCAAGTTAAGGGGATTTGTATCCTAATTATTATAAATTTTCTAAGTTCTCTAAATAAGTGCTTAATTATAATCCTTAATGATGTTACTATGTTATGTAGGTTTGAATCAAAATTCTTATAACCCTTGGACTTAACACACATGATAACACACATAACACAATCAAGTCGTTAAATCTAGGATAGCTTAGTCTAAGTGGTGTGTGTATCCTACAAATGCAAAAGAGAAAATTAAACCAAATGAATTAACAAATTGATTAGTGAATAATTAAGTTAATTATTCAATAACCATCCCCATAAAATCTACCCAAATAGCTCAATCTATTCTCTAGATTTTATGACCTCATTCTAGGTAATATATATATATAATTTTAAAATAGAATCAAAATATACATACATATGTATAAATATATTTACATTTAATAACTTACAATCTTTATAAATTATAAAATAATATTAAAATATAATTCAAATAATTTTGGTAAGGTTATATAAAATAAAAGGTAAATTAAAATAGATATTGTCAGATTTTAAAATAATTTTGATTAATATGTAATTAAAAAATAAGTAAATATTGAATATTTAGAGGTATTTAATATTATTTAAAATATTTCAATATTTAATTTTTAATTAATTTAAAAAATTTAAAATCTAAAAATTTTTAAAAATATATTAATTTGTTTGATTTAAAAAAATGAATTTAATTTGATTTTTTAAAATCTAAGGTAATTAAATACATTTAAAATAATTAAAAATTAATTAAAATTTTAAAAATATTAATTTAATTTAATTAAATTTTGAAAAGTTTCTATAATTTTAAATCATTAAAAAATTCTTTTTTTAACTCTTTAATTAAATAATTTTTAATATATAATTTTTTAATCAACGTTAATTGAGTATACTATAAAATATTTAAATATAATATTCCTTTTAAAAATTTATTATAAAATAATAAAATTTTAAAAAATTCTTTAATTGTTAAAATTTTTTAAAAATATGGTTTTAATTAATTTCAGTGTTCCTTTTTTTTAAATGAATTGAATGTCAAATAAAATATTATTTAAATATATTAAAAAAACTTAAATAATTTTAATTTTTTAAATTATATTAAATGTTTTTAAATAAAATATTAAATTAAAGTAATTAAAATTATTTTTTATTGATTTAATTAAAATATTTTAAAATAAGATTTAATTTTTAAAAACCAATTTAAAAAAAATAATTAGATATTGAATTTTTGAAGGTCCTAAATATTAAAATTTTGAAGGTCCTAAGGAAAAGGGTGGTGTCTACGCTCCGCTTAACAAACTCTCTTTATAGTAGGAATGTGCTAAGCCTCTCATACCATGCCCTAGGTGTCTGTTTTAATTCATACAAAACCTTTTTAATTTGAAAACATGATTTGGAAATTAGGAGTTCTCAAAGCTTGGGGGTTGCTCTACAAACACTTCATCTTTTACTACCCCATTTAAACAGGCACTATTGACATGTAATTTGAAAAGCTTAAATCCTTTATAATATGCAAACTCTAGTAGAACTTTAATGGCTTCTAATCGGGCTACAAGGGTGAAAGTCTCCTCAAAATCAATCCCTTATATTTGGTTGTAGCCCTTAGCCACTAATCTATCCTTATTCCTAACCACCACACAAGAATCATTCATTTTATTCTGAAAGTCCTATTTGGTTCCTACTACACTATAGTCCTTAGGTCATTATACTATCTTCCATAGATCGTTCCTAATAAACTAGTTTAGTTCCACTTGCATGAATAGGATCAAGAATTCATTAGAAAGGGCTTGATTGATATTGGTGGGTTCATTCATTGAAATAAAGGAAAAGTAATTTTCTTCTTTTCTAAGTCCTTGCCCAGTTCTAACATCATTTGAAGGGTCTCCTAAGATTAGTTCTTTAGGATGACTCGAAGAATATCTCTATTCTCTAGGTAATATGTTTTCAGGTTTTACCCTTTCCTCTAGATTTATAGAATCTAATCTTTAGGGAACTTTTACAACCTCCTCTTCTTCTACCCTAAACCCTCAAGAATTATGAGATTCATAAAATATAATATGAATGGTCTCTTTAACTACCAGTATTCTTTTATTGAAGACTCTATAGGATTTCCCAACACTTGAGTAACCTAGAAACACTCCTTCACTAAATTTTCAGTCAAACATTCCAAATTAAGACTTCCCATTATTCAGAACGAACACTTTACATCCAAAGACATAAACGTGAGAGAGGTTAGGTGTCCTACCCTTCATAATTTCATGGGGTGTCTTAATCAGTTTAGATCTAACATTCACCCTATTCAAAACATAATAGGCTATATTAATTGTTTTTTCCCAAAAGTATTTTGGAAGTGAGTAATTAGCTAACATAGCTCTAAAAGCTTCTACATGGTCCTATTCTTCCTTTCAGGTTCCCAATTCTACTGAGGGTTCCTAGGAGCTGATATTAGGCCTCACTTTATAAGAGATCATGTAGCCAAGAGAGATATAGAGTCGCACCATATAGCTACAAGAGATCTATTTGCAGATATATTCAAAAAACTAATAGCCTATGACACTTTTAACTCCTGGAGGACAAAACTGGGTGTTATAGATATTCATGCTTAATCTAAGAAAAAAAAATCTATTTGCAAATAATCCTTCATATGTGTTTTTAACTTGCATATATTTGTTCGTGTACCTTTTTTATTTTATTTATTGTTGTTTGTTAAATTAAACAAACAAAAAAAATTATTTTGTTATTTTGTATGTGTTTGTTCTTATGCATGTTGTTTATCATTTATGTTAAAAAAAAAAAAATTAAGATGTTTCCTGATCATCACACACACATCTCACTAAATCACCAAAATTTTTAACTTTTTGTTCCTATCATACAGTACGATAGATATTTGTACTATACAATCTTTAATAATGCACATATTATAGCCCTTTGCCTAATCAACATTCCATATTATCTCCCCGATATACTTATCATACTATAAAAATCACTACTCATATTATATGATCCACGTGTCACTATCTGTTGAGGAATTCAATACGTCTGGTATGAAATTATTAACATTTATACCATAAAATACCTCCCTTCGTATAGTATGATACATGTGTCATATTGGATTAAGATGAATTTAACTCAACCTGCATGATAATAATTACACTTTTGCCTTGTACGAGCACCCGTAAATACTATACAATACTTTTGATCAAAGGTTGTATCGACGACACCTCAAGAAGATCAAAATTCATTAAGATCGCCCAATATGATACTGATTATACTGCATGAATTAACTTCTTTTTCCAACAAGTTTTCCAAATAGATTTAATGCTCTAATCTATTTATCCAAGGTTTGAAATGTAGTAATGTAGAAATCAATAAAGCATATCCAGTAGAGCATATAGGGCTCTCTACCCAAGGACTCATCCGAAATCTCTAATCTCAAATGAGTTTGATTGGACTTCCATTAATTTATTACTAAGGAATGTGGATTCAATCCAACACCAACCCCTTATCCAAACTCTAACTCAAAATGCCCGTATCATCAAACACATACTTCCAACATTCATTATACCCAAAGTTGGGGATCGAATGAACATAACCTACTTCTATATATAGTCACTTACTTAATTATGTCAGATACCAAATTTGATGAATCTCAAATGATTCTATACTGCATCCAAAACATTACCACAATTCGACATCTAAGTGCCCAACGCAAATAAAATATTACCTTAGGAAATATCATAGGGTATATCCTTGACACCAAATACAAACTAACATTTCCTATTCCACTTGGTAATATTTCTATCTTTTATATGGATGCCTCCTTTTGAATTCTTTTCCATCAATGGTAAGAGCACGCTGAGCTGAATTTTGGTGAAGAAGGGGACACTACTCCTGTAATAGGACCACCACCACCAATAGCACCACCTGCACCTACCTACATTTCCTACCCTCAAGATGATACTATTTAGAAGCTGAAGTGACTCAAAACATGACTAGACTACCACATTATCCAATAACAATGATAGCACGAGGAAGATATGCAATGGTTTGGTGAAAGATTTACCTCGATAGATCATCAATTTGCCTCCATCCATTCGTTCTTTTAGCCACCACACCACCTGATCAGAATCCACCTTTCAAGTAGTCTTTATTTGATGTGTCTTTTTTCTTGTACTACTTTATTTATTTATTTGTGTGATACTCCCCTTTTTGGTGATGTCAAGAAGATGTATGTTTTCATTGATTATATGTTATGTTATTTTTAATAGAATCTTCTACTTATGTTTTTTTATATTTTTTGTCTTTTAAAAAAAAGAAAATAAAATTAAAAAAATAAATTAAAAATTTTCCTTGTAACCACCCAAATTTTTAAAATCCATCATCTGGTGAGGGGGATCTTAGGAAGAAATAACTCTTTTCTTTCCTATCAACTAACATTATTTCACATCATCAAAAACGTGGAGATCATTGAAATCCATGATCCCTAATATGTGATTTTGATGATGACAAATAATATTGACTGAATTATAACATTCTTCTTTAATATTTTAGATGTTACTTTTATCTGTGAGCATTAACATTTCAGGTAATAAACAAACAGCTAAAAACTGTTGAAGACTCAAGACAGGTTAGAATATAATAGGAAAGAGTATTTATATTTTCTTTTTTTTTCATTTCTTGAGTCTAGCTACAAAAGAGTGTATGCAAATTGAGTGACAATACACACAAAAAGGAAGATTTTTTTTTTTAAATTTAAAATTTTAAGACAAATCATATTGTATGATTTTATTTCATGCTATAAGATTTGTTATATGAGAATAGGCTTAACGACTAATTGGAAAATTAGTTTTTGTGAATTAATCATACTATACTATCTTGATCGTATTGTATGATTTGTTTAAATATGAAAACATTAACTGCCAGATTAATTTAAGTAAGATTTTTAAATTTTATTTTTGAACTATTCATACTGTATGGTTATAATTGTACTACACAATAATTTGAAATCTTATTAAAAATAATCCCTATAATTAGGAAATTAAATCATGGTTAATTAATGATTTTTATTCATATTGTACATTCATTATCATATCATATGAAGAGTAGAGACAAAATTTGGTCATCACATAGATTGTACCAGACAAAACAATGATTTTATGCTAATTTGCGATATGATATTAATATCATATTGGACTAACTACTTGAAATTAACTAATCATATTGCAAGAAGAAAACATAACGTGATGATTAATAGAGACAAGTTTTGGTGGTCCGAGGATTTTTCTTGTATGAATAAAGGAAATAAAAAAGATCATACTGGATGATCTTTAGATTATACTGTATGATGTGTTGATAAATTATGATTTGTTTGTTCTCCTTCATATTGTACGGGACAAGTTTTGAACTAATCGTACTATATAAATAGTGACAGATATCTTGAATTTTTAGGGTTTCTTATGGCCTAATATTAAAATGCTATATTTTAAGTTTTCTTCTAAGAATAAATAAAGAGGAATGCAACTGAAGAAGGAACTCTAAGAGGAAGCTTTTGAAGAAAACTAGGTTTTATGAGAGGAAGGAGATGATGAGCTTGAGCGTGAGGGAGCAATAATGTGAGCGGATCATACGGTTTCTTTGGTTTAGCTTCATGCTTGCTCCTCCTATGGCCATGGTGAGTCTTTTGGGAGCTCTCTAGGGAGAGAAGCTTCTTAGTACAATCCTCAAGGTTCTCTACCTTCTCTAGGAGGGAGAAAAATGAGTCAAGGTTCTCTCCCTTATTTAGGAGGGAGAAAAAGGAGTCAAGTTTCTCTACATGTGAAAGGAGCTTCAGTCCTCTACCGCACTAGGTTGGTGGAAGAGAGTTTGTAATGGCTTCTCCACCTTGCTGAGGGAGCAAAATGAGAGACACTTAGTGTTAGTGCAATACTCGGAGTAGAGGACTCCGGGGAGTAGACATAAAGGTTGAACGAAACACTATAAAAATTGATGGTGTATTTTTTTCACTTTTTGCATTTTATTTTTTGCATTTAATTTCTTGTTATAACCGTTGGGTGAAAAAATCAAAATTTAATGTTATGTTGTGATAATTAGAATTTCATCATCACTATTTTTAAGGAATATTTAATTTGTTAGATTCCACATTCAAAAAATAAAATTGCTTATTTCTAAGTGTTTTAAAAAATCAACCAAAATTAGTACTCGTGTTTTGGATTAATTTTAAAAATAGCAATTCACCCTCCCTCTTGGTGCTTCTCATATTTTCAACATCTCAAGAAAAAGACTTCTGAGAGTACTATTAAAAAACAATAATCCAACTTTTTTGGGTTTCAAACTTTTAGGCAAAGTTTAGATGTTGTAAGTTTCAATTTGAATTGTTCAATGAACTATTTTTATTTTATTTTTTAAGTTTAAGGAGGATAACCAAGGAGAACTAGATTCTATGAAGCTCAAAAGTTACGCTAGTCTACCTTATTTTAGGCTTTATTGTACTAAAAATGTGACTTTATTATTTGAGTTGACATGTTATTAGAATGATATGCTCGCATTTTTGGAATGTAAGGACTTATAATTTAAAGTCTACCTCATAACTAATGACCTCACTAAAAGTTCAATTTTGGTCATTTCGTTAGACCATCTTGAACAACCTAAGGCACAACAATGGGAGGGGGGGGGGGGGGGTGAATTGGAGTTTTTAAAATTTATTTTTAAATAGATTTTTCTTTTTTAAAATGTTGTCGAAAAAAAGCACAAGAAAAAATAAATATAAAAAATAAAATAAAATTTATATGTTTATGATTGAATAGAAAAATATTTTTATTCTTTTAATTTTCATATTTTTTTTTAATTTTCTCTTGCTCTAAAAAATAATCCAATGCTATCACAATATTATCATCACATATTTTAAAAAAATAATATGATTAAAATAAAAATTCTAGAAATAAAAGTATGAAATAAAAGGAATGAGTATACAAAAAATTTAACAGTTGTTTAGTTAAATATTGACCTATGTCCACTCCCCAGTGTCCCCCTCTCTAGGTATTACACTAAACCTTTAGTAACTTTCCTTTACCTCTCATAGCAAGACAGAGAAGCCGTTACAAAATAACTTCTACCCTTCTACAGTTTTGTTGAGAACCATAATCCTTTCCACCATCTTTTTGAGGCTAAGAAACTAAAATCCATTTCACTCTTCTAGTGAGGAAGATAAACCAGCGATCTTTGGAATGTAATATTTTCTCCCCGGAGCAACCCAAAATATCAACAAAGACACTTAGAGGAACCAAGGTAAAAGCTTGTTTGGAGTTACTGCATGAATCCCCTTACCCAAATTCTTCCTTTCATACAAGTTCACCTTCTCCCTCTCCAAACTCAAAGAGCTCTCAAGCACTCCCATAAAAATCTCTCAATAGCCAAAGAATTTTTCATTATCTAATGATAGAGCTTTAATATGAGGCTTAAAATAACTCTAAAATTTTAATTATGTCATTTTTTATTGTGCAATATGATCTTGGTTCATACAATATGATTAGGTCAAAAACCTATTTCACCCAGTATATCATAAATATTCTTAGTATGATCTATTCAAACTTTATGTATTAATCTTACAATATAATTATTAGATCATACGACATGACTAGTTTATTCATCTTATGATCATACATCATGAACTCCGAGATGATTGAAAATTCCCTCTACCAACTATTCAGATGATTTAAAAAATATTGTATGATTATTTCCAAAATCAAGTTTTCATCTAGAATGATCCCTGGGATGATCGTTCTTCAACTATAAAATTGTCCAATGTGATGTATCATTATGTATGGTCTTCTATATTTATTAAATATTATTTTAATTGACTAATCATTGGGATTAATTTAGGCAACATTTTAAATATCATATAGTATGAATGTCTTCATATATTATGATTTTTTTAAAATTTAAGTATCAAACTTCTTAACTCAATCTAATTGGCAGCTATGATTTTCAAGTTAAACTATTCATCTTGTATGATATGGAGATTAGTTTAAAAACCTTAGTTATTTAGCCATTTTTTATTAATATTTTGAATTAATAATCATACTATACAATTTAGTTCATACGATATGGAGAACAGTTCAAAATTTTGAAATTCTTTTTCTTACAACCTAGTGTGTGTCCATGGTCACCAAGTTAGCATACACCTTTATATGACTTTGACTCAAGAAATATAAAATAGAGAAGAGAACAATACAGACTCTTTCAAAATATTAGCATCTTCTACTTAGATTTGAATCCTAAATCCTTGTTTGGATGGTGTATGATGTACCTAAAAAGTTAGTACTCACAAAAGAAAATATACACTGTAAATACAAAGAGAAAAAAAGAGACAATTAATAATGTTTGTTATCATTAAAATCACAAGATCAGGATCTCGGATTGCACCACTCATTTTTATGTGAGGATAGTTATATACATCAAACATCTAATCCCCACACTTAAATTATTGAACTCCATTCTAAACATAAAATTCAATTCATCACTCTTCTTTGATATAGTGATCATATCACTAACTTCAAATCATCACTTGATAATTACCCTTGATTGTCATTTGAGCATCAGATTAATCACTTGATAATCATTAAATGATTATCAGTGATATGATTGTTTCAAAATTAACACTTTCTCCAATCATTTACTTTCAACGTAAACTCAAAACTCAAAGCAAAATCAAACTTCAAATCCATCATTTCATAATCATTAATGAATGTCATTTAAAAATTTGTTATATTACAACTAAATATCAATAATTATCAATGTTATGAGCATTTCAAATCAAAAAATCCTTTAAATCATTTATCAAATTCATTCCAATCCAAATTTACTGTCCAAATCCATTAATAATCCAAAACTTCAAAATCCAATGCTCAAAACAAAATAAATGACCGCTAGTCCATATCTTATTTTGGAAAATTTTCAATCAAAACCTTAACAAATAATATTGGATTCATCATCAATCACTTGCACATTGATTAGTCATGTCTCTTGGGTCAATCTTTTAAATTGTGAGGAATTCCAAGTCCTCTAATTGCTTAAACTTAAAGCATTTCGCAAGGTTGCATAACTTTTAACTATTTACATCCTATATAATTGGGCATGGTATATTAAAAAAATTAACCTGGGAAGCCTTAAAAAATCCATTGGACATCATCATTTGTATTATTATGATACATTGAACTACTTTAGAACCTGTTGCAAATCTGGACCCTAGTCCTATGATTTTGATGATAACAAATAATATTAGATTCTTAGGGAGATCTTGCTCCTAACGTCTCTCTACGCTCTGGCATTTGAGGCGATTTTTGGGCGATTCTAAGTCTCGTTCTCATGCGGAGGTTTTTGGCCTTCTTGGCTTGGTTTCTTCACTTTTTCGATTGATCTCTATTGCTTTTCTCTTTTTGTTGTCTTTCATTCTCTGATTTTGAGGTTTCATTAGTTTTTTGGTGCTGGGCAATGACAACCCCGTCGTCATCGAACCTGACATATACTTCTCTTTCTGAGGGGAAATCTCGATCCTTCAAAGATGTTCTCGTTGGTTCTTGGTCTTCTTCTCCTAAATTTATTTTTCTTTCATTCATCCTTAAAGGGCCTGTTCGAGGACTCGTTGTTGATCAGTTGGCCGATCCTCATGCTTTGACACTGGTGGGTAAATTTGTTTTGAGGAGACCAAATCTTGATGTTATATATAAATTTTTCCTTAACCTTAAGCTTTTCGGATCATTTCACATTCGTTTACTTGATCAAAGACATGTTGCTATCCAACTTTCTAATGATCTTGACTATAGCCACATATTTTCTAGGAGATCGTATTATATTCAAGCATGTCAAATGAGATTGCTTAAATGGACTCCATATTTTGATGTTTGGGAGGAATCTCCTAGTGCGCCGGTTTGGATTTCTTTTCCTAATTTGAGATTGTATTTTTTTAACCATCAAATACTTTTTGGCATGGCTTCTATCTTTGGGCAGTCATTGTAAACTGACCAAGCTACTGCCTCGGTGTCAAGGCTGTCTGTTGCTAGGGTGTTGGTTGAACTAGATGTTTCTGAAAAATATCCTAGTGAAATATGGATTGGGTCCAAAGGCAAGGGTAATTTTCAAAAAAGTTAGTTTAAAAATTTACTTATATTATGTTCTTTTTGCAAAATGCATAGTCATAGTATGAACGATTTCTTTCGAAAACATCCCCATCTTCGTAGAGTAAAGGACTCATTAAATCAAAAGAATGGGGTGGTGGATCAGGAAGTTACTAATCTTGTTCTGATTCCATTAGAGGGTAATACCTCTAATCTATCACAAACGTTTGAGGAGCCGTTGGTTGTTAATGTGGAAGAGCCTATTCCAAACATTAACAATGTTGTTTCTTTAAATCATGATCAGGGAGTTATTATTAAAACTTTTACTATTCCTTCTATTGATTGTGAGAAAAATGCAGCACATATTTTTCCTAATATTGAAATTCAAAAGGATGTTAATGTTGGAACTACCCCTTCTTACATTATTAATTAAAATGTATCTGATTCTAATGATACTATACTTTCGCATAGTCCTAATCATTTAAATGAACAAGATTTTATGATTGGAGCTAATGTTGATATTCAATTTCCTTTCAAAGAAGGTGAAACGATTGACATGACTTTATAGGAAGGTGAATTTGTTTCTATGGATCATTGCTCCCCCCTTTCTAAATGCATTGAAGATCCTGTTGTGAGGGCTAGTGATAATTTGGAGGATAATGGTATGTTTATGGAGGATGAATGTCATCAACAGACTATTCAAAGGGATAATCAAAATGATAGAAAGACCCCTTGAACCTCTATTTATAATAGCAATGCTTTTACAAATATTGAATATATGCATATTGCTGCTAAATATTTTGCCAAGGATGATAATGATACTAGTTTTAGTAAAATTCATAGTAAAAGAGGGAGGAAGCAAAAGCATATTTCTTTGCAACCTCCTAGAAACACTCACTCACATACTTCTCATTAAGTTCTTATTTATGTTTAGTGCTATTATATGGAATGTGAGGGGCATTGGTTGTCCTTGTTCTAGAATTTGTGTTAAGAATTTATGTCGTGTGCACAATATTTCTATTCTTATGTTGCTGAGCCTCTTATTTCCTCTTCTAGGTTGTTAAGCTCCTCTCAATTTTTGGGTTTCATCTATGCTATTTTGAATGTGGCCAACAGAATTTGGGTTTTTTTGGAAAGATCTGGTTAAAATTGATGTTATTGGTGATTTTACTCAAGTTTTTCAATGTAAAGTTGAGGCTCTTAATTTTCATTATTGGGCTTCTTTTGTGTATGTTGCCTCTTCCCTGTACATTAGAAAACTACTTTGGGATCAACTTATTAATTTTCATAGTATTTGTAATATGCCTTGGCTTGTTGGTGGTGATTTTAATTCCATCACTAACCCCTCTAGATGGATAGGTGGTTCCTCTCCTTCTTATCGCTATATGGATGATTTTAATAATATGATTATGGTTTATAATTTAATTTATATTAGTTTTGTTGGTAATAACTTTACTTAGAATAGGGGTCACTTACGACAAAGACTGGATCATGTGCTCTTTAATGACTCTTGGCTTACTTTTATTAACTTCACCAATGTGCACCACTTTAGTAGAACTTTGTTTGATCATTCTCCTTTGCTTATTAGCATTAATTTTAGACATTTTAATGCTCCTTTTCAATTCAGATTCTAAAACATGTAGTTACTTCGTGACTCCTTTTTTATGTTGTTCAGAATAATAGTTAATCTCCTTTACATCTGGATAATTCTAGTTTTGGCATGAGGAGACTTTGGTTTAAACTTAAAAGGTTGAAACAAGTTTTAAATTGGAGGACCAATCATGTTTTTAGAAATTGTTTTTCTAACAATTTACAAGTTGAACTTTTGTTAACTCTACTGAGCTTTGTTGTCAAAATGATCATACTGATGCTAATTTCAACCTTTTAAAGAAGTCCAAAGAGGATCTTTTAACTTCCAAGCTCATGAAGAGGTCTTTTGGAAGCAAAAAGCTACTACTAAGCACTTGGTTGAAGGTGATAACAATACTAAGTACTTCCATGCGTTGGTTAAGAGGAAAAGGGTTAAAAATAGTATCAATAAAATCCAAAGGGAGGATGGTTCTTTTACTGATAACACTGTGGAGATTGCTAATTTAGCTGTTCATCATTTTATACATGTTTCAATAAAGGTTTTAATTCTGCTAAGGTTATGGATATCTATTTTTTTTCCCAACCTTATATCCCATGAGGATATTGTCTCTCTTTCTCTAGGCCTCCTTTTGAGGAGGTTAAAGAGACTCTGTTGGATATGAATAGTGATTATGTTGCAGGGCTCGATGGTTTTACCACCCTTTTGTTTCAAAAGTCTTGACACATTATTAATAATGATATTTTTGCTACTATTTTAGATTTCTTTGATGGTAACGCTATCCCTACGTTTTTTACCTCTACTTCTATTATGCTTTTTTTTTTTAAAAGAAAAAGCCAAATGCTTTAATAAAGAAGAAAACAATTACAAACTGCTAGGTGATAGAACATCTATCACAGTCCTCCTTTAACAAGTTTTGGAATGAAGGAGGAATCTTATTACAACTCAATTCTTTCCAACAAAAATCACCAACTAAAGCATGGTTAGAACAAAAATCAGCTAACTTATTACAATTTCTATTTGCATAATGAAATAAAACTTTGCCAAAGCCCTCCAAGAAAGAAAAATATTCACAATCTTCATTATGTACATTCCAGTTCACTTTATCCGTAGATTTTTACAAATAGTTGATGAAGTTGTGATTATCACCTTCAATAATAACCACTTTAGCATCCAACATCCATTCCATAATTATTTTCTTCAATGAGCGAAAATAAATCAATTCTAATAAACCAATATCCCAATGTATGTAATTGAATCCAAAATCTAGCAAGAATCTACCTTTTGAATATCCAAAAACTCCACCAATACCACCATTATTAGATCTTATTAAAGAAGCATCAAGGTTTGCCTTAATCCATCCTTGGGGCGAAGTGTGCCAATGAGAAGCCAGTTGATCCTGCTGGTTAGCACCCCAATGGTCCACAAACAGATTAACATTTGTAATCGATGAAAAACTAATAGTATTGGAAGCTATAAAATTTAAACTCAATTCTTGATTACTATGCTTGACCAAATTTGTGCTTTTTCATGAGAAATAAACCACTGAACAATATAACTTTGCCACGAATTGATTTTCCATAGCCATCCATTCCAGATTTATTTTGCATTCTCTAAAAGATGAGAAAAGTGAAATTAGAGATCCCCATTCCTTTAGGACTTCAATGACATGAGCTAGCTTCGAACATTTCACCATTACATGTTCTATATTCTCCACTTCATTACATCCTCTAGGACATAAATTATATCCCAACAGCCTATGATAAATTAAGAAATAATTTGTTGGAATTGCATTGTTGAAAAGGCGCCACCAAAAGCATTTCACCCTAGGATTAAGCTGTAGCTTTTTTAACCAATTTCCACAATCCACAACCTTGATGTCATCATCACTAGAATAAGTAGCCAAAGCTGTGATGCTTTTACCCGAGAACTTATGTCTCAGCTCCAAGTAATCATCTATTTGATTAGAAGTAATTTGAATTTGCAAAAAAATATCCACAAGAGTAATTCCAAAAAATTCTTGGAGATGTTCCTTATTCCAACTACCATCAATTATAAGGTAATCGAAAGAAGGAAAATCACAATCCAAAGTCATAATAAAAGTTGTCCATTTGTCAAGACTCTTATCTAAAATCCAAAAATTTTTCAGGATGTTAATAGATTTACCTGATGCAATCCTCCATTTAATAATTGGAAAAAGGAATTGAGCTCCATTAGATAAAATTCTCCAAGTTGTTGATTTATTACACTTGCTTGAATCCCCCCATAAATCAGCACCATACTTTGCCATTAAAGATCTATTAAGCAAAGAATATTCTCTCCTTAAAAAACTCCAACAAAATTTAGCTCTCAATGGCTAGGCTATTGAAACCACCGAATGAATTCCATAACGTTTAGTATTCCATGGTTTACACAAATCCTTCCAGGCAATGTAGTGCAATCCGTGATTCCCTCCTTTCTTGTCCCAAATAAAACTCCTACAAGCCTTGTCAAAATCTTTTAGAATACTCATTGGAATTAACGAGTGAGCAGCAAAAAAAATTGGCAAGGAAGCCATGACCAATTTTACCAAAACAAATCTACGAGATAGAGAAATAAAACAGTTGCCCCATATATTGAGTTTACTTGAAGCTTTCTCTAGGATATCAATGAAATTTGATGTAACCAGCCATCTCAACACCCTCTTAATCCTAAGATAGTTCAAATCATTCACTACTTTGTAGCCCCATAAGTTTGATATTGCATTCATTCTTTTCCTTTTCACAATTTTCCCAAACAAAATTATAGATTTATGTTTGTTTACACATTGTCCAGTCCGGCTACAAAAGGCAAATATAATTCTCTTAAATTTTTTCATAAGTTTCATCTTATCTTTAGAGAATAAGAGAATGTCATCCATATATAATAAATGTGAAATTCTAGGGGCATTAGAAGCAATTTTTATCCCCAAATTCCTTCCTCTATGACTCAAATCATTTATCAAAAGTAGCGAGCAAAGAAAAAACAAGTAAGGAGATAGAGGGCAACCTTCTCTAAATATGCTTTTAACTTTGATGTCCTTTGAAAATTTTCCATTGATCATAATAAAGAATTATGTATTTTCCACACATTCCATAAGAAGATTAGAACATTTGATTGGATAACCAAAATAATCTAATACCCTTCTCAATGTTTCCCAAGACATATTATCATAAGCTTGTTCCATGTCTAACTTGATTGCCACTAAACCTTTCTTTGATTTTGAAAACCTTAATTTATTTAAAAGTTCTTGGGCTAGCAAAACATGATTAGATAAGGATCTACCTCTGATGAATGCAGCTTGAACTTATAAAATTAGCCCATTAAAAACCTTTAATAGCCTATTTAACAACATCTTGGCGACAATTTTATAAATAGAAACAAAAACACTAATAGGATGTAAATTTGAAGGAGCAACCAGATTAAAAACTTTAGGAATGAGCACCACCAAAGATTCTTTCCATTTAGAACAAATCCTCCCTATTAAGAGAAAGTGTTGGACCGCAAGCCAAACTTCATTACCGATTATATTCAAGTAATTCTTAAAAAAAGAATAAGTAATTCCATCTAATCCCGAAGATATGTTATTATCAAGGTTTTTAATAATAAAATATAGCTCTTGAAATGTGAATTCAACTTCTAGTTGTTTAAAATCTGGTTCAGATAATGAATTCAACACCAGAGCCCATCCATCAAAGCAACATTCCCTGCTTCTCCATTTTTTGCTGATGAAATCCCACATAATTTCATCTATATCTGTCTCCTCTTTTACCATAATACCTTCATCATTTTTTAGTTTGCATATAGAGTTTCCAATTCTTCTTCCATTAGCAAACGAATGGAAGAACTTTGAATTCATGTCATTCTCCTGAATCCACTTTACCTTAGCTCTTTGTCTCCACCATGTGTTTAATCGAGGCATTGTCACATTGAATTCATGAGTTTTGGATGTCAACAACAACAGCTTTTCACTGGATAAACCTTGGCCATTTGACTCTTCAATTTGAAGATTAGAGATATCATTTTTCAGAGAATCTTTAAGCTCCATAAAGTTTTTATGTTTTACTTTGCTCTAAAAGTGTAGAGCTCTCAAAACCCTTTTGCATTTAACATTAAGAACATTCATTGCATCACCTCCAACCAATTTATTCCAAGTCTTCAGAATAATTTCTTTTGAAGCCAGAAATGAAGCTAAGATGTCTTCATATTTAAGGAATATATTTTGATACACTTTATCTTTGAAAATTCTGAGAATTAAAGGGCAATGATCAGATTCATTCCTAGCCAAATGTCTGACTGTAGGATTGTGAATCTCATTCAAAGCTCTAGAGTTCAAAAGACATCTATCAAGCCTTTCCAGATTTCGAGAATTCTCGGATTTGTTGTTGCACCAGGTAAATTTTGGTCCCACCAAACAAACATCATGTAGATCATTCCTAGACATGAAATCTATCATCTCTTGGGGCCCTTGTGTAAAGGAGAGCTTCTTCCCACCCCTCTTTTCTTATTGTGATAATATACAGTTGAAATCTACCCCCACTACTGAAGGGGTCTCCTTATCACCTTTCACTTATAATATTTCCCACTACCTCCTTCTGATATACAAGTTTTTGTTGTCGTACACCGTTGAAACTATCCAAGTTCCTTTATTGAAAATGTTCAACTCCCCAATTACACATTAGAGTGAAGCATCCAATAAATAGAATGTAGTCAAATTAGATTTCCAAAGGGCCGTAATTACTCTAGAAGAACCATAAGAGGGATTTAAGAAAAAATCCAAATCTTCACCCATAAATTTATTAATTTCATATCTCTCAATAGAAGATATTTTAGTCTCAACCACACCAACAAAGAACACCTCCTAATCTTTAACAAATTCTTTTAAATAAAGAGAGGCTTCCCTCTTGTTTGCCCCCTATAATTTCAAAATGCTAAAGAAGTCATTTAGAAATAGAGGAGGAAGGACCCACACTCTTACCTTTATTCAATACCTCAGGTTTTTTGTTTCTAGATGAATTGCTCAAGGGGCCAAGATGCTTTAGTTCTTTCAAAAGTTTTAGTTTTTGAGATACATGATTATTTCCCATGTCTTTAGAAGCATCTTCAATCTTGCTATAATGTTTTTTGAACCCACAGTAAGTACATTATTGATTTCATCATGTTTGCAAATATCTCCTTCTTCTAAATCCGGTTCAGCCAAAATAATCTACACAATTTTTTCTAATAAACTGTCTCCTTCAGCTTCTATTTCCAGCAGTTTGAACCTTTTTTCTTGAACTGGAAAATTCATAGCATTAGAAGAAGAATGATTGCCAATTTCATATGTAGAGCTCCTTGTTAAACCACTAGAATTCCCATCAGCAATCTCCTTTATATTTAGAGTTCCTGCTTCAGCATTTGTAACAACATCCACCTCTACAATCCCACCTTCAAGATGTAATCTAGAATCAGTCCCTTATTCTTTCAGAATAATCAGAGTTAATTTTTGATTAGCAGACAATCCAGTATTTATACCTCTATTCATCTCCACATTCTTCTTTTGATAAATTAGACTTGATAGTATTTACAAATCTGTTAACAAAGATATTCATACCAGATGATGATGAGCCGATATCATTTGATTTAAATTTCATCACCGAGGAAGGAGTTTCCATAATTGAATTAGTTACCACTTGCTTGCCTTTACCAATAAATGGAGACGAAACTTTCATAAGATCTTCACTTGGTTCTCTGATGACCAAACATCCATTGGACATAAATTTTGGATTAATCAAGCAATATGAAATGGACGATTCATGTTGTAGTAATGGGTTTCCACTATTAAGGCTTGCCATAGTCTTGCCACCTAAGATGGTAGCCGCCTGGCCAATCATTTTCTCTGATAAAACTGCCAATTGACCTGGAAATTCAATTTTGAAACTTTTTCTCTCTCTAGAAAACTTCTATTGTGCTTATTCCCAAGAACAACTATGTTAACCTTTGGAATGACTTTAGACCTAGCAGTCTTTGTTCCTTTTTTAATAAATTAATTTCTAAAATTATTATGAATCATGTTACTTCTATTTTACCTTATATTATTTCTCCTTCTCATATGGGTTTTGTGAAAGGTAAGGCTATTACGGATAACATTTTGTTGGCTCAAGAATTCTGTCAAGACTTGGATGTTCGGGTGAGAGGGGGTAGTTTTATTTTGAAGCTTTATATTTCCAAGGTGTATGACAATATTGATTGGAACTTTATTTACCTCACATTAGAGTTTTTTTGGCTTTAATTCAATATTTAATAAGCTTATTAAGAAATGTATTGAAGATGTCTATTTCTCTACAATTTTCAATGGATCTAATAATGGTTTTTTTAAATCTTCTCATAGCTTAAGGCAATGTGATCCTATTTCTCTTGTGCTTTTTATTATTGCCACTAAATTTCTTTTTAAGGATCTTTCCAATTTATTTGATAATAATCCTGATCTTTATTTTAGAACTTTGGGAGGCTTCCCCATATCTCATTTGTGCTTGGCAGATGACTTTATTGTTTTTACTAATGTGGCTATAAATAGAATTTATAAACTTATGGATTTCTTCCTTAAATTTGAGATGGTTAGTATTTTATCTTTTAACAAAAATAAAAGTTGTTTTATTGCCTCTTAGAGAATTTCTAATGATCATATTTTAGCTATTAAAGACTTAAGTGGTTTTACCAATGCTCACTTGCCCATCAAATATCTTGCTGTCCCACTTTTTAATGGTAGGAGAAAAACCCTTTTGTTTGATGATCTTATTGCTTCTATCCAGAATAAGCTCTTATCTTGGAATTCTAATTTCCTTAGGTTTTGTAGTAGAGTTACTCTTATCAAAAGTATTCTACGTGCTTTACCGGTTTATTGGTTTCAAACTATTTTTCCAACTCAAGCTTTTTGCAATAGGGTCGACAAGCTTATTAACAAATTATTTTGGAAAGGTAGCTCTCTAGTTCTAAAATTACTTGGGCTGCATGGGATAAGTGTTGTGGTGTTTTGGATGAAGGTAGTTTTGGCTGCAAAAATTTAAAAGATCTTGCTAAGGATTTTTCTTTTAAACATTGGTATAATTTGCACACTAAAGAGAATCTTTGGGCTAAGTTTATGATCTCCAAGTATTGTGTTGGAAAACATCCTACTAATTATTTTAATAAGCAAGGTGATTCTAGAGTTTAGAAAAGCTTTGCAAGGTTAAATGGGATATGGAGCCCTTTATTTCTTGGGGACTTGGTGAATGTAATATTTTCTTCTTGCTAGATAGATGGTTAGGTAAGGATTCTATCGATTCTATCTTGAATTCTCCCTCTACTGCTTCAATTAAGGTTAACTCTTTTCTTAATGATAATTTTTTGGACTATAATAAGCTTTCTAATATGATTCTTGATTGCATTCTTCACCGTATTTTAAACTTGCCTAGCAATTCTGCTTCTAAAGACATTATCTAATGTGATTTATCCAAAGATGAATGTTTTCACTTAAAGACTGCTTGACATACTTTTAGAGCTAAAAGAAATATTAATAATATTTTCACTTATATTTGGCATAAGATCATTCCTTATACTATTTTTGCCTTTGTTGGAAAATCTTGCATAGATTTATTCTCATGGATGATAATCTCATCAAAAAAGATTTTATCTTGGCTTCCCAGTGTCAATGTTGTTACCTCATGGAGAATATGCATCATGTTTTTATATCTGGTCATGTTGCTGTTAGAACTTGGGTCTATTTTGATTATTTGTTTCAGTTAAATTACTTGAATACCCAAATTTCCCTTATTTCTATTCTCAAGACTTGGTTTATTAATTCTAAAAGCCACATCCGTAATGTCATTCCTTCACTCATTCTTTGGTTTCTTTGGTTAGAAAGGAATAAGTCCCTTTTCAATGATGTGCAGATGAACCATCATAATGTTATTAAGAAGGTGAAGGATAAGATTTTATCTCTTACGGCTGTTAAAGTACTTTATGTTAAGAATTTCAAAAATTGTTACTTTGTTGGGACTGTTTTAGTGCTTAAGTTGGACGGCGATCCTTCTACTTTTCAGGCTAATATTATCTACTGGACCAAACCCCCAATTAATTTCTTTAAATTGAATTTGGACTGTGCTAGTAGTGGGTTTTATGTGGGTTGTGGTGGTAGTATTAGTGATAGTAATGGCTGCCTTACTGTAGCTTTTGCTGGTCCTATTCATAAAGGTAACTATTTTACTATTGTCACTATGGCCATTCTTTATGGTATTTCAGCTATGCATCCCTCTTAACTTAACTAACTTGTGTATTGACGTGAATTCTGATTATAATTTCCAACTTTTTCAAGCTAATGAGGATATGTGTTGTTTCCCGAATCTCTTTTATCATGTTAGGGAAATTAAAAAACTACTGTTGTTTTTGAACTCCTCATTTCACCATGTTAGCAAGGAAGGTAATGCTTGTGCTTCTTGGCTTGCTAATTGGGGTTATAGTCTTGACTATTTTTATGATGTTATTTGGTCATCAATTCCTGTGGCCCTTCGTGGTTTCCTTAAACTTGATGCATGTGGTATCCCTTATGTTAGATCTTAACTGTTATTTCTCCTGGGTGTTGTGCTTGGTGGTTTGCTTGCTCTGGCTTTTTGGTTGATGGTTTATTTTTCTTTTTTGGACTTGTTGTTTTCACCTGCTGGCATACTGTGATGTTCCTATTTTTTCCTTTATTACTTGGTTCCTTCTTTATGATGGCTGGCATATCTGTGGGGTGGAGGATCTATTTCCTCTTATTTTTTTCTCTCTAGCTGTTCTCTTATGCTATTTATTGGAGGTGTGTGGTGCCTCTTGCTATTTGGATAGTTACCTGGACTATTGTTTTTCTTCTTTTGTTTGGGTTCTTCTCCCCTCTTTCGGGTTACCTATGTTGTATCAATCTTGCTCTTCAAATATGTTATTTCTTTATTCTACAGTTTGTTAACTGCTGCTGGCATCTATCTGTGTCTTTCATTTTAGTTGATTTCTTGGTGTATTTAGACTTGAACTATAATTTCACAAGTTATATTACTGATGGATTTTCCCATTATTGCTCTCTTACCTTCAGTTTTCAGTTTGATGAGGGCACCCGTGATGCTTTGGCCGGGTTTTTTTTGTTGTGTTGGTGCTGTTGTCGGTTTGGTTGTTGTCTTTTTTTTTTAAGGAATGCAAATTTTGCATTACAATTAAAAAAAACAACCTAATACAAACTAAAAAGAAGAAACTAATGGTTCCTTTATCAACATGAAAAGGAACCTTATTGAAAGCATATTTGTTAAAGTAAACTTATTATAATTGAAATGAAACCCACTAATTCCTATTTTAAAACCCTTGAGATGCATGGGATACCAAAGTTTTAAACAACCCAAGGGTTGATTAGTATCCCAGAGTTCCCAGCAGGTTAAAGAATAGGACTTAGTAATGATCTCGTAAGCAATTAGAATAGGTTTAAAAAACAAATAGTAAACTAAAGGAAAAAAGAAGCAACAAAAGCTAAAAAGGAAAAAGCAATATATCAATGATATCCAAAAACCACCTAAGAATATCACTGATAGATATTTCAAATGCAATTTCCATCTTCCAAAGTTGCAATCCAAAGCTAGTGTAATGTCAAACACTTTAATAAATTGCTCCATCTTCAAGTATCTTTCCACTTTGTTGATAGCAAAGAGAAAACCATCTTGCATATTAACGAGATAAAAGAGAAGAACCTCTAATATCGTTCTTCATTTTTAGTTCAGCCAACCTTCTTCTAGGTAGATCTTTCACCGGTCCTAAGGTTTGAAGTTCTTTGAAAATATGTGTTTAGATCCAAAAGAACCACTTATCTTAGTAGAGAGAGTTTTTCCCTTGTTAAAAATAATTTTTTTAAATTCAAACTGATCTCAGAAGGAGGAGAAATATCTCTCATACCATAAAAATTCTCTTCCATTTCAGATAATTTCGCTGAGTTAGTAGATGGAGACTCAGCCACTAAGTCATTTAAAGTAGGAATAACATCCAATTTAGTTTCAAAATTAGTAGCATCCTTATCTTCCTCCTGAACATCCAAAATTTTGAATTCAAAATTAGATTTGAAAGCTTCCAATATATCAACAACAATATTGTGTTCGGTAGAAACTACCACCAACAGATCATCTTTATTACAAACAACTCCCTTATCATCATCCACATTTTTAGCATATTTGAATTCAGAATTTGAATTAAAAATTATTCCATTTTCTGATTCAAGAGCTCCCATTAGACCGGCATCCAAAATAGGTATATTACTAGCAACTCCCAACGGATCAACACATAAATCAGAATTCAAATTCTAGACGGGAACTTGCTGATTCACGAAAATATCTGCAGCCTCACATGGATCATTTACCAAATCGGTAATAGCATTAACAACATTATCTACAGCAGCCAAAGCTTGGGAAGAATTGAATTCAAAATTTGAATTCCGAGCTACAAGCTATTCATCACTCAATATCAAATCATGGCTAATCGCATCTTCACCTCCTTCCTTAATTTCAGCATCTTCTACTGTTTGACAATTAATTTCTACAACATTCAATGGGTCGGTCACCAACTCTTGAACATTAGCATTCTGATCTGCCAAAGGTTCTACTATAACTTCTAATTTAGCAATAACAACTTCTTCATCTCTTTCCACAAATTCTGCATTTTTGAAAGTATGAAAAACAGCATATGATTTTTCCTTGGCTGAAAAAACATTGGAATTAAGTTGTTTTTTCACAAAATCTTTCATATTATTGTTTTTGAACTTCACATGAATCCAAGGTCCATAAGGATTATCAGTCTGAATTGAGTTGGCAGGAACATCTTTAACATTAGGACATACAGAATCAAAATGTCCTATTCTCTCACATTTGAAAAAAATTGATGATTGATTTTCATATTCAAACTTTTGAAAAAATCTACCATGCCAACCTTCAACCCAAATACCAGACGGAAGTTTAGAATTCAAATTAACCTGAAAGAAGGCTCTAGAAAATTCTCTTCTCCCCAATCTAAACATGTTACCATCCAATAATAAAGGAGTCCCGATTCTATAAAAAATTCTAGTGATATTTGATTCATCCCAACATGTAGAGGTAAGTGAGGTAGATGAACCCAAATCGGAGAAGGAACTCCATCCAAGGAATTAGGAGAGAAGTTAGGAGACCACTTGTCTTATTCTACAAAGAAGCCCCCTACAAACTATGGACTTCCATTAAGAACTTCTTCCATGGCATCATGAGACTTAAAGGAACATAGTAGCCAATCTAGACCAAGCAAGGTTATGTGAAACCCTCCATATTTCATCCATTGCTTCCTCAATTCAATATCACATTTTGAAAAAGGTAAATTTTTTCCAAGAATTTTCACAACCAACGATTTGCTCAAAACTTGAATATTGGATTTTTCCTTATCCACTTCAAGTTTAACAACATTTGCATCTTCAATCTCATCATGAATTTTACTAAAATTAATTTTAATGTGTGGTTTTTTGATCCACACATTAGATTATCCAATCTAGATGAAATAATTGGATTTTTGATATTGACATTACCATTATCATTCTTCAATATATCAAGAAAACTGCTCCTTGAGGAAGAAGCCTCCTTGTCATTTGCTCCAGAGATAATAACAGAGAAAGGTGATTTTGGTATCTTGTCCAAAACCAAAATTACCTCATTCCCTTTACCTTACTCCGGTAAAGGCTTATGCTTAGCAATCAAACCTCCCACTTTGATAACAAGAGGAGATTCCAAAACCCGAAGATTGTGAGGGGAGATGCATTTGAAGGAGAATCTACCTTTTGAATCCAACATAATTGGACTCGTGGTAGAAAGAAAAGATTTGGTGATCCGGTCATCCATGGATGACCGGCCACCTTCTTCCATCTCCAATTTTGGCACCAGAAATCTTGAAATGCTCCTTCAAAATCCTCCTAATTTTGTGGAGCTTCTCTCTCTTCACCCAAAATCTCTTGTTTGAATCAAAAGAGGAAGCCTTCTCCCAAGGAATTAAAAAGTCAAATTTGGAAGAGAATAGTGGATTAGATAAGCCTTTGACTAGAGAATGAAAATCTTCTATTTATCTGGTTCTAGAGAAGAGGAAGCCTTCTCCCAAGGTTTGGTTGTTGTCTGCAGGTGGTAAGTTGTCCTTGGATTTTGGCTTGGATTATGTTTAACTAGTTTTGGTGTATTAATGTGGATATTATTGTTTACATTCTTGACAACTCATGCTATTTTTCTTGTGGTGTTATGCTTTGCTGGATGGGTTATTTAAATGTGTTTTTGGGTGACCCTAAAGGTAGGATTGAGTGTCTTGGGCATTTTCTTAATGAGGATTCTTATATTAATTGTATTATGAGCTCTTTAAGTCTTAATCCACATTTTAGCTTAAAGTGGAGCATATTTTTCTTCTTCTCCTTATTTGCTAGCTTAAATTTAGACTATTTTTATTGTTTAACCTATACTTTTTAGTCGTATTACTTTTCTTTTTGCAATAGCTTTACTCTGTAGGTTTTTGCTGCTTTTTGCTAACTTCAAGCTTTTTTGTAGAAAAATTGGGCTTTATTTCATTATCGTTTTTAGATAATTGTATATAGAATTGTTTGAATGTTACGAGGGTGCCCTGTAGTTTTGTTTAGTGGAGACAATTGGCTCGTAGGTTTTCTTTTGCTTTGTTTTATAGCTCATAAGAGCAATAGTGAGCTTATAATCTCCTGTAAGGATTTTGTAATCATTTTTTATCATTAACGCGTAAGCCCCTCTATGGGTTTTAACCATATATATATTATTCTTAAAGTCCAAAACATTAATCTTAAACCTCGTTCAAAATATCTACTCATGCTCTTTGGCGACTTTGTGGTGACTTAGGATTTTTGCTCCCAACCATCTTTCTCCCCGCTACTAGCATTGTTTTCTAGCATTTTCTTCCTCATTTTGCATATTTCGATTTGGCCTCGATAGTTTCTCTCTTTGTTTTTAAGGTCTTTTTTGGGTTTTATGGTTTTGGGAGATGACGAATCCATCATCATCAATATTGTTGCCTACTTCTTTTCTTGAGGGTTATTCTCAGTCCTTCAAGGATATCATGGTTGGATCGTCAACCTTGGGTGCTAAAATGCATTTTGTGAAAACATCTTTTAAAGGGTGTCAAGCTTTGATGTTTGATGATATCGTGGTTTGTGAACTAGCTGCTCCCTTTTCTTTAACTTTGGTTTGAAAGTTTCTTCTCTGGTGACCTAATTTGTATGTTATTCAAAAATATTTTGTTAATCTCAAACTATCAAGTTCCTTTCACATCAGTTTATTGGATCAACGACACATTACAATTCAACTCACTAACAATAATGATTACAGCCAAATTTTCTCGTAGAGATCCTACTATATTCAAGTGTGTTAGTTGAGGTTGCTCAAATGGATCCTGAATTTTAATGTTCATGAGGAAACCCCTATTGCTTTTGTGTGGATCTCCTTTTCGAGTCTGAGACTCCATTTCTTTAATTCTCATATTATATTTGGCTTGGCTTTAATTTTTGGTAGGCCTTTGCAAATGGATAAAGCAACTGCTTTGATATCTCATCCATTTGTGGCACATGTTTTAGTCGAGTTGGACATATCTAAGAAACATCCTAATGAGATTTGGATCAGTTTGGATTTGAATGGTTATTTTCAAAAAGTAGATATTCTAAATCTGCCAATTTTTTATTCTCATTGTAAAATGCATGGCCATGCTTTAAATGAATATTACAGGTTACATCCTCATCTTTGCAAGGAAAGGATTCTGCCCAATATTCCTATAGTAATGCTATTATTTCCATTCCTCATGATAGTGAGCGTCCTAACCTTGGAGTGGGTGAAGACAATGATCTTGAACAACATGAAAATGAGGATTCCATTCCTCACATTAAACCTCCTTTCTCCAATGTTAAAGAGCATATTCAAGTACAGGGAGACATTATCGACTCTAGCTCTTTTTAACCTTTTAGAAAGTGAAAATTTGGATGAGAAAACGTTGGCTATCACTTCAAGACAAATTAGTGTTACTTCACCTCATATTAGTCCTTGTATTCTTAACAAAAATTTGTTTGATATGGATTTTATGTTGCTTAATAAAAACTGTTGTAATTCTTTGAATTATTATTCGGTTGTTTATGATCAAGAGGATGAACAATCTATTATAATGGAAGGAAATGCTTGTATTGACATGAGTAGTAAAGAAAATGTATAAGATGGAAATATCTTTGAGGATGGTGAAGTGCCTCAGGCGGTAAGGCAGTTGGGTCTACATAATGATTGTAAATTTAATTCTCATTCTCATTATCATAGTGATGGTTTTACTAATACGGAGGATATGGATAATGTTGTTAAATATTTTTCCAAAGATGATAATGCAGCTAGTTATACCAAGTTTCAAAATAGGAGAGGTAGGATAAGCAATCATATCATTTTACAATCTCCTAAACCACCCGTTCGCAAACTAGTCATTAGTATTTTTTTGTTATGTTTAAATCTATTATTTGGAATGTGGTATCGGTTGCCCCTCCTCTAGGTTAAGAGTTAAAAATTTATATCAAATTTATAATATTTCTATTTTTATTTTTCTTGAACCTCTCATTAATTCTGCTAAATTACTAAGTACTACTAGAAGTTTGGGTTTTAAACATGCTGCTTTGAATTCTGCCAATAAGATTTTTCTGTTTTGGAACGATCCTATTTAGCTTGATGTTATTGGTAATTCTACTCAAGTTTTGCATTGTAGTATTGATGTTTTAAACTTATCTTGATGTGCCTCATTTGTTTATGCTTCTTCTTCTTGTATTACTACGAAAGTTTTGTGGGAGCAACTTTATAATTTCCACAGTATATGTAATTGGCCCTCGGTTGTGGGTTATGATTTTAATACTATTTCTAATCTTGCTGAATGCATTGGGGGATCTATTCCTATATACCATTCTATGGAGTATTTTAACAATATGATTATGGATTGTAATCTAGTTGACATTGGTTTATCTGGTAATAAATTCACTTGGAATCATGGTCATTTATGGCAATGGTTTGATTGGGTGTTGTTTAATGATTTTTGGCTTAACTCTTTTAATTTTATTTCTATTGAGCATCTTTGCAAAACACTTTTTGATCACTCTCCTATGTTGATTAGTCTAAAGATTGGCATATGAGTTCTTTGCCATAATTTAGATTTCATAACATGTGGTTGTTTCATGATTCTTTTATTGATTTGGTTCAAGAAATTTGTTAAGCCCCCTTACATTCTGATAACTCTAATTTTGGAATGAAAAGATTTTGTTTTAAACATAAAAGGCTTAAGCAAGTTCTCAACTGGTGGAATCATAATGTTTTTAAAAATATCTTCATCAACATTTTGAATGCTGAAGAGAAAGTGAACACTATTGAGCTTAATTGTCAATTGTCTCCTTTAGTAAGGGATGCTAAAAATTGTCTCTTCAAAATACAAGCTAAGGAGGAAGCTTTTTGGAAACAAAAAGCTGTTGCGAAGGATCTTATTGAATGTGATAATAACACCAAATATTTTCATGCTTTGGTTATGTTACCGAGGATGATGATGAATCAATCGTGATGATGGTTATGTTACCGAGGATGATGATGAAATTGCCAATTTGGTGGTTCAACATTTTCAAAACCAGTTCAATAAGGATTTTACTCTTTCTTATATTGATAACCCTTAGATTATCCCTAACCTCATCTATCAAGATGATAATACTTCCCTCTATAAACCTCCTTTAAAGAGGAAATTAAAGAGATGGTTCATAACATGAATGGGGACTCTGTGGTTGGACCTGATGGTTTTACCACTAAGCTTTTTTAAAAAGTGTGGCATATTATTAGTAGTGATCTTTATTAGGCTATTTTGGATTTTTTTCTGGTTATACTATTCCTAAATTTTTTACTGCTACTTCTATTGTTCTTATCCCTAAAAGAAGGGCGATTAGTAATTGGAATGATTTTAGACCTATTAGTCTTTTCACCTTTTTTGATAAGCTTCTTTCTAAAATTCTTATGAGCCGTTTAACTTTTATTCTTCCTAAAATTATCTCTCCTTTTTCAAATGGGTTTTGTCAAGGGGAGAGCTAATGTTGATAATATTTTTTTGGCCAAAAAATTTTGTAATGACTTGAATATTAGGGTGAGAGGACGCAACATGATCTTGAAGCTTCATATTTCCAAGGATTATGACAAAATTGATTGGAATTTCTTTACAATATTTTACATTTATTTGGTTCCAATTCAATTTTTATTGATCTTATAAAAAAGTGTATTGAAGGATCCTATTTTTCTATTATTGCGAATGGTAAAAGCAATGGTTTTTTTAGATCCTCTCATGGTCTTAGGCAGGGGGATGTTATTTCTCCTACTCTTTTCATTATTACTGCTGAGTATTTATTTAGAGATCTTGCTAATTTGTTTGAGAAGTGCCCTAACTTCCTTTTTAGAACCTTGGGTGGTTTCCCTATTTCTCATTTATGTTTTATTGATAATTTTATTATTTTCACAAATGCTTCTTTAAATAGGATTAATAGATATATGGAGTTTTGTTTTTCATAATTTTGAAATATTTAGTGGGCTTTCTCTGAATAAACCCAAGTGTTATTTTATTACTTCCAACAAAGTGCCTAATGATTGTATTTTGGCAATTAAAGGGTACCCTTATTTTGCGCAAGGTCAATTTCCTATTAAATATCTTGGGGTTCCTCTTTAAAGGTAGAAAGAATTATTTTCTGTTAGATGATCTTATTACTTTTGTGTCGAACAAACTTTTGTCTTGGGATGCAAATTTCCTGTGTTTTGGAGGTAGATTAGTTCTTATTATAGATGTTCTTTGTTCTCTTCCTATTTATATTTTGCAAACTCTTTAACCTACCCAAGCAGTTTGTAATAGAATTGATAGACTTTTGAAAAAATGTTTTTGGAAAGGTGCTAATAGTCATACTAAAATTCTTTGGGCTTCTTGGGACAAGTGTTGTCGTATTTTGGATGAGGGTGCCTTGGGGTGTTAGAGTTTGGTTGATTTGGCCCATACTTTTTTCTTTCAAGTTGTGGTACAACTTTTGCACTAAAGTTAGCCTCTGGGCTAAGTTTATATTTGCTAAGGATTGTGTGGGTGGGCACCCCACTATATGTTCTTTTAAAAGGATGACCCTAAATATGGCAGAGACTTTGCAAATTGAAATGGGTGGTCGAGCCTCACCTCTCTTGGGGGCTTGGTGGTGGGAGAATCTTCTTTTGGCAAGACCAATGGTTGGGTGATCAATCTATTGATGCCATTAAGAACTCTTCTTCCACAATAGCGGTTAAGGTGAACAATTTTATTTCTGATAACTGTCAGAATTATGATAAACTTGTTACTATTATTCCTGATTTTATAATTCAACAATTTTTGAGCCGTGCTCTTATCACCGAGTCTGATAATTTATTATTATGCAACTTGTCCAAAGATGGGAGTTTTAGATTAAAGGATGCTTGGAATGCTTTTAGAGCCAGGAATGATGGCACTAATATTTTTTCTATGATTTGGCATAAAAGTATTCCTTCTACTGGGCAATTTTAATTTGAATAATTCTGCATAAGTTCTTTCCTACTGATGATAACTTGATTCAAATAGGTTTTATTTTACCATCCAAGTGCAAATGTTGTTATCAAGTGGATAATATGCATCATTTTTTTATCTCCAGTCTTTTAGTGTTAAAACTTGCACTTATTTTGAAGATATTTTCAAATTAAATTGTTTTAATGCTAAATTATCTATTAAAGCTATGCTTAATTATTGGTTTATTTAGTCTAAAGGCCATATAAAAAATTTTATGCCTCCCCTTATTTTGTGGTATTTATGGTTGGATAAAAATAATTCTATTTTTAATGGTATGCGTATGAACCATTATATGATTATCAAAATTGTGAAAGACAAGGTGCTCGATCATTTTCTATGAATCTTCTTTCTATTAAGAGTTTTAAGAATTATTCTTTTGTAGCTAATGAATTTTGTATCAGATTGGAGGAGGCTTTTCATTCTTCTGAACCTAGGTTTGTTTAATGGCTCAAACCTCCTAATAATTCTTTTAAGTTCAAGGTTGATGGTACTGTTATTAGTTCTACCATCAGGTGTGGCGTGGTTATTAGGGATAGTTTTGCTAAACTTATTACTAATTTTTTAGGTCTTGTTCTGACCTGTGATGAGAACCTTGCCATTCTCTTGGATATTCTTAAAAGGACTAGATTATGTCTTTCACAAGCATTTCTACATTGGCATTGAAGTGGTTTCCAATTAATGTATACAATGTTTAAATTCTATTGAGGATACTATTTGTAATTTGGATACTTTTTATGAATTACTCCTTCTCTCTTGTATATAAGAAGGGGAATGCTTGTGCCGAGTGGCTTACTAACTTAGGGTGTGATTTGGATGGCTATACTTAGCTCTATATTTCTAATCTCCCGGGTCATTTAAAAGATCTTTTAAATTTTGATAAAATAGGTCTTCCCTGTGTTAGATCTTACTGTGTTATGCTGGCTGAGTCTTTTCGCTTTATTTTGTTTTGGTTTGGAGGTTGGTTCTAGCTATTTGACTTTGGTTTTCGTGCTGACCATCTCATTTTGGATTCCACCTTCATTTTCACACAGTATAGTTGAATGTCTTATGGTTATGGGATTGAGTTGTGATTGTACTACATTGCATGTTGACAGTTTGCCCAATTATTTCTCTCCTACCTTTATTTGCTAGTATGTTTACATTTATTGGCCATATTGTTTGGCAATGGGTATCTATGGGAGTTATATTGAGAATTGGGGCTATAATCCTTTTCATTGTTTTGGGATTATTATGTGATGGGATTGTTGGGGATTCTTTTAGGGGATATATACTATTACTAGGGAATATCCTTAGCCTTTTGTATTTGATTATTGATGTTGGTGTTGGGCCATGTAGCGGGGGTTGCTGGTGGCTTATGTTCATTGCTTACTCTCTTTTCTGCTAGATTGTTGATTCATCTAAGGACATCTATGTTGGTATGTGAGTTCTCTGTATCCTATTTCTATTTTCCTTTATTACTATCTGTCAGTGTTTTTTATCCTATTGTGACTGAGTTTTGTTAGAGGTAGGATTGAGCGGCATTTGGTCTACCCTACTAATGGTTGCTAGTCTTGTGACTTCCTGACCTCTATTAGCCTGTATCCCTATTTGTCTTTCTACTACTGGATTGATTTTCTGTGAATTGTTTATCATCCTGCTCCTCGAGTTTTTTTTTTTACTGCTATCATTGCTACGTCTCAGTTCCTGGGTACATTTGGTTCCTTCTACTGTGCTTTTTGTTTTACTTTGCTGATTATGAATTTATTTTCTTTCTCCTATCCTGAGTCATTTAACTGATTTAGTTACTGGTGTTTTTGATATGGTTGATATTCTATTCATTGCCAATTCGATGGATTATGATTTCAAACAACACAATGCTAATCCTTCTAGGAGATTGACCAACCCTGGTAATATTTCTTTTTGTTCTAATTTTCTTTGTATTGTGTTAATTGCTGACTTTAGTGTCCCTACAGGCCATTTTTATAGGTTTTTTGAGACTAGTGCTCGTTTTGTGCAGGGTCCTTTTTTTGCTGGTGAGGCTGAGCTAACTGTTGATTGCAGTGCCTGCTCTTTTTTTTTTTTTTTTTTGAATTTTATTTTTTTTTTTAAGAATTTTACTAGGTTCTTTTGTACTTGTGCTTAGTGGGGATTGTCGGCTACTAGATTTCTATTTTTCTTTTTATTTTGTAAGCACCTTGGAGCTGTAGTGAGCTAGCCTTCCCCTTAAGGACTTGTAATAATTTTAATATCAACATGTAGGCCCCTTCTATGGGTTTTAAACAAATAAAATATTAGATTCCTTACCATGTTATCTCTTGTTAACTGATATTGTTACATATACGCTTTTTCCTATGCACTAACTCTTCAGGTCCACCATACCCATACAAGTTTGATTTTTTTAAGACTGGAAAGACTATGGTAAAGTATGTCATCAAATGTATGTATTTTTAACTCTTATGAATTTTACCTTTGTTGAGTCAAATCATGTATCTAGTTGATACTAAGCTTAGTGACAACGCATACACATACACTCAAGGGAGTGACTTAGTGATAATATTAGAAGTTAAATATTTTAACTAATCTACTATATGATATATATAGCATATTTTTTTATTAGTTATTAAAAAAATCTTTAAAATAACTAATTATGAATAATTCATACAAGACGAACTAATCATATTGTATAATGAATATCGTACAAGAGGATCAACCGAAATCAAGATCCTAGCCGCCAATCACAATTTATGTAATATTTTGATATTTAAATTTTATACTTATCATATTGTATAATAGGTATCATAATTATGATTTAATTAAATCTTGCCTAAAATAAACCTATAATTAGAATAATTTTGGATTTATTGATCCAGTCAGATCATATAAGATGATTTAACCAATTGCATTGTACAACTGGATTCCAATATGGGATGATAACTTATCATCACTAATTATATGTGATGATAATCCAAGTCATTTAAGCTAATCATACTAGAGGATGCTTTAAATCATCTTGGATGATCAACTCATTTATTTGAATTATTCGTACAATATTTAGCTCTTTGGAAAGTACCAACGGAGTACTTTGCACTAATCATATAGGGCAATCCTTAAAGTGCTCAGATGACACTAGAAAGTGCTCTGATATCATTTGAAAGATCATTAGGGATGTTAAGCCCTTATGAACTGGCCCAAGGCTAACAAAGAGAGAGGAGAATTGGATAACTTTAAAACCAAAGATAAAACTCAAACCAAAATCAACACAAAAATCAAAGTGCGGAAATTAAATAATGCGGAAGCAATAATAAGAAAAGAACACACCGGATTTATAGTGGTTCGGTCAAACCTTGACCTACGTCCACTTCTTGGAGGCACCCTCCAAGTATTGCACTAAACTAAGTGTTTGTCCTTTAGCCCCCACAGCTAGGAGGAGAAGCCCTTACAAAATCACTTCCACCTTCCCCGGTACAGCGGAGTCGCCGGGTCCTTTGACACCAAAGAGATCTTCTTCTTTGGTGAACTTAGCTCGAGACAAGCCTTGAATTCGATGGTATTATGGTGCAAGCCTGCCGGAGCAACCGTTTGGAATCCCCCTCCACACTCCCTTGAGTCCCCCTCTCACAGGACCTTCTCCCTCTCTCAGACTTCACCCATTCCTCACTCCCTTTCAAGCCTTCTCTTCAAGTTTCCCCCACAAGAACAAAGCTACAATGGCTGCCAAAGACACGTATAAAGTGTCATGTCATAGCTTAAATAGAAGATCTCAAAATGAGCTTATTAATGCAAGTTACCGACATTTATCCTAGACGATAGGCATATCGTTATGTACGATCTAATTCAGCTCATCAGCCAGAGATGATTTGGGATGATTAGAAGAAAAATTGTTACATCGTCCTGGCCTATCTCACGATTGTCCCGGACGATTAGTTTAAAACCGATTTCAATCATCCTGTTCATTTCCCTGAATAGATTTTGGCCGATGTAAATCGCCTAGGCAATCATACTAGTCGATCCTATGATCGTCCCAAATGATGTGATCGTATCAATCAGCTATTAATGCTTTCCAAAGATACCATAAATCATCATGGATGATGTGTATATCGTCCTGGCCAACTTCCTAAAAAAATGAATACCTAATCTGATCATGGCGGCTGATTCTTTCTGTATTGAGCCTATCGTCCTGGCCGATTCAAAATCATTCAGGACGATATATATATCATCCTGGACGATGTTACCAAAAACAGAAATCTTTAGGGAGCAATAGAAAATCTTCCAAGTTATAAAACATCAGGAGCCACACTAAATATAATAGACTCAATAAAGGAAAAAATATACAAACAGAATCAGACCTAGTCTACCCAATCTTGAGCTGATTCCAAATTGCAGTCTGATCGTGTGAAC
>NW_021318485.1:157509-159457 GCF_001605985.2 Dendrobium catenatum | reverse complement strand
AAGATTTCAAGAAAAAATAGGAAGTATATTTTTCATTTTTAGAAAAGTGAATGTGTGTGTTGATCAGAGAAAAACTTTCACGAAAACAAAAATTTCAAAGAATAAATAAAACTAAAAACACAAAATAAAAAAGAAAGAAAAAAACACAAAAACACAACACAAAAAAATATGAAAGGCTTTTAACCATTATCTCTCTCTCCTGGTCCGATGCTTCAGAAACTAGATCTGCCCATGAGATTTTTTGTCTTTCATTATTTCCCTAGTTTAAATTTTTCTTCGCCTTGCCCTTTTCTTTCATAGGAATAATTTTTAAATTAGGGCTCTGAATTTTCATATGTCCAGGCTTCCTACATCGAAAGCAAATAACGTCAGAAGAAATATAAACATCCTTATCATTTTTACCTTTTTTCCAGTTTTCCTTATGCTTTGGTGAGCTTTGTGATTTGCTTGACAAGTCATTGCATTCGTCACCAACTAAGCTATCTCTTTTCGTATCTTCAGCTTTTAGAATAATCGTTTCACCTGCATCCAAAAGTTTTTAACCCAAACTTTGCTCATAGGCAATAAGTGAGCCAATCAAATTATCAATAGAATAATCATTCAAATCTTTTGATTTACAAATAGCAACCACTTTGGCATCAAATTTTTCAAGTAAACAACCAAGAATTTTGTTAACTTTTTCAAAATTTTAAAATTCTTTTTCTAAGGTATGCAATGATGTTACAATTTGAATGAACCTGGTATACATGTCTAAGATCATTTCAAAAGGTTTCATGGAAAACAGTTCAAAACCATGCATTAACATATTCAACTTTGATTGCTTGATTTCACTAGTGCCTTCGTATATGGTATGTAGTTTATCCCAAACTTCCTTAACATTAGTGCACGTGGATACTAATATAAAATCTTCAGAATTTAAAGCACAGAAAAAGCAATTTAAAAATTTTGCATTCAATTGAGCATTTACTTGTTCTTCCCTATTCCATTGATTAAAAAGAATATCAGTTTTAACTCCATTAATAATACGTGACGGTGATGAATAACCAGTTAAAATCATATGCCACATGCAAAAATCAATCGATTGCAAGAATGTTGTCATGCAAATTTTCCAAAAATCAAAAGTAATATTTTCAAATAAAGGTGGTCTGGTGATTGAATATCCTTTCGCAATATTACGATTAGAAAAGTTAGCCATGGATGGAAAATTCAAAAGCTTTTAAAAACTTATTTTATGAATACAGGCACTGATACCACTTGAAAGTGCTCAGATGACACTAGAAAGTGATCTGATACCACTTGAAAGTTTTTTAGGGATGTTAAGCCCTTATGAACTGGCCCAAGGCTAACAAAGAGAGAGGAAAATTGGATAACTTTAAAACCAAAGATAAAACTCAAACCAAAGTCACCACAGAAATCAAAGTACGGAAATTAAACAATGCGGAAGCAATAATAAGAAAAGAACACACCAGATTTATAGTGGTTCGGTCAAACCTTGACCTACGTCCACTCCATGGAGGCACCCTCCAAGTATTGAAATAAACTAAGTGTCTCTCCTTTATCCCCCCCACAGCTAGACGGAGAAGCCGTTACAAAATCACTTCCACCTTCCCCGGTGTGGCGGAGTCGTCGGGTCCTTTGACTCCAAAGAGATCTTCTTCTTTAATGAACTTCCATCGAGACAAGCCTTGAATCCGATGGTATAAAGGTGCAAGCCTGCCGGAGCAACAGTGTGGAATCTCCCTCCACACTCCCTTGAGTCCCCCCCTCATAGGATCCTCTCCCTCTCTCAGACTTCTCCCATTCCTCACTCCCTTTCAAGCTTTCTCTTCAAGTTTCACCCACAAGAACGAAGCTGCAATGGCTGCCAAAGACACTTACAAAGTGTCATGTCATAGCTTAAATATAAGATCTCAAAACAAGCTCATTAATGTAAGTTGCAGACATTATC
>NW_021318485.1:139829-155550 GCF_001605985.2 Dendrobium catenatum | reverse complement strand
CACGGAGGTTTCATTTGAATAATTTTTTTGTGCTTTTTTAAAATAACTTTTTTAGTACAAAATTTTTTAATTTTAAAAAAATTTTATACTAAAAAACTGCTTTAGAAAGCAGCAAAACAAACATCACAAACGATCGGACTCTAATGTGGCTCGACCAATTTCAAGATTCAATATTCACAATAATCATCTTAATAGCGATGTAGACAAATACTCCTGGCTCTCTGTTTTGAATACTATTAATACAAAGAGTACCAAAATTTTTTGACAAATTACTATTATACACAATAAGAAAAAAACTAAATTGGAAATAATGGCAACAACAATCAATACCTAAACTAAGAAACTATCAAACACTTTCTTGATACTGTATTAATTGGTTTAGAATCATAGAAAAATATTTCTCCAACTTGAGCCAAAAACAAACCACAATATTTTTAACATTTTTGTGTGGTGTTTGATCATATGTGATATTTGGTGCTTAATCAAACTCAACAGTGTTAGATGTTTTAAATAAATATTATTATATGATTTTGATATTTTATGGATGAGTTGATTTAGTTATATTTATCACCTCAGTCTATCTTATTATACTAACCCTTGAACAGCATTGAAAAAGTTTAGAATTCATTTTGTTATACTGCCAAAATAAATACTCCTAAAATTTTTTTGAATGAGTAACAACTCTCTTAATCAAGAGAAATTATTAGGTGCGGAGTCCTGACGTAGAGATATGTCTGGACATCCATTTAAAATGTGACACATGAAGTACGTTTTTGTTGCATTTTTTGTGTGCTATTTACCTGCGTTTTAGTTGCACTTTTATTGTGCTTTGCTTAAAATTCTGCGGACACATTAAATATAAAAAGTAAAAAATAAATCCAATTGAATATTCATGTGTCAACATTTTATTAGAGTCTGGACGTATCTCTACGTCCGGACTTTGCACCTAATAATTTCTAGAAAGTCTGTAAATGTGCTTGATTAATATCTCTTGCTACTTATTTTTCTATGTCAATAAATATGAAACATATATAAAAAGATTTGCATGCAAATATCCTTTGAATCAAAATAATAATATGCTGAAAATAAAATTAAAATATATAGGATATTTAAATAAAAATAGGGGACATTTATATCTTTTCAAAAAATTTAAATGTCTTTTAATTTCAAACTTATTATTCATTTTTTAGGCCTAATAAAAATATATCAAAATAATATTATATATTACTCTTTGAACGGCGAAATCATTTTTTTTAAGTGCGAAGTGAGATATTTTAATTTTAAATTAAAAAACTTCAAAGATAGCACAAGTTTATTATTATGAAAATTATACTTACATAAATAAAAATACATAATATATGAAAATATCTTAAAATTTTAGAAGAAGCACCTGCCCTCCCAAGCAGGAGTGGATCCAGGAAAAATTCTTGGTGGCAATTGCCAAACCTTAATTTTATTTTTCTTTCATAAGTGGCAAGAATAAAGATTTTAACTATTTTGACCACTTTCAATAAATATAATTGCCCAATTTTAAGAACGATTTTTTTTTTTTGTATTTCATCCATAGAACCAGATGATGTAATAAATAAATTTTAGATGATATAATAATCATATAATAATATAATTTTTTTATTAAAATAATTTGAATTCAAACAAAAATAAATATCTTATGCAACTTAAATTTAAACAAATTCAATTTTTAAATTTAATTTAAATTTATCAAAAAATTTTACTTACATATAAATTTAAAAGTTTATTATTATTTTATATTATATATTTAGATATAATTTATAGTTATAAATTTTATATTAAATTCATATTACAATTTTACATTAATAAATTATTGAAGTTAGATTAGATCATTTATTATAATTAATTAAATTTTATAGTATATAAAATAATAAATGAAGAATATAATTGGTTTATCATTATTAATTAAAAATAAATATTATCTACATCATTAAAATTTTATTTAAAAAAATTATTTTAAAATATATAATGTACATTGTAAACTTAAGAAATAAGCATTTAAATTTTTTTAGTCCCCACGTTAATTGGAAAACTTTATCTTGGTAATGATTTTATTTTATAGTCTTTTGAGTTATGATGGAGTAATATCTCACACAAAGTGATGAAATCTTGTGTATTGCTTAGTTGGATTTTTTAAATTTAAAATTAAGCATTTCAAATTTAAAATTAAATTGCAAATGTTACTTAATATTTTAAAATAATTATTTAATTATTCAAATAATTCAAAAATTAAACCAGCTGTTCAAGATAACCGTGACTGGTACAGAGGTTTGTCGGTTGAACCAACGGTTCAAGCTGATTCGATGTGAAAATAATTTTTAGGATGAACCGGACCGACCTTAAGACTGATTCATAGTTGAACCGGTTGGACCAGCCGGTCCGGTCCTATTTTTAAAATTTATATTTCACAATTCTTTTGTTGCCCACCCTTAAAATAGAGACGGTTCCGCTCTGGCTCTCAAGCCCTCTCTTAAAATTTCCTTTCTTTTTTTCTCGTATAAAATGTATGCAGTGCATATTGGCAGCAAAGATAAGGAATCAAAGCCACAAATCTATAAGATAAAATCCTCACTGTTTTTTCTTCATTGAACATTTCAGCATGAAATGAGCCAAGAGATAAATAACAGAAATACATGTCAAATTTCACATTGGTAGAACCAGCCAAGGTAAAAATTGTGTAAAAAATTGTCAAATTATACTAGTATATTCATATTCATCAAATTTGCATTTAGATTAATACTACATATAATATCATAAAAATGCACAAATCTCAACACAAATCTAACGAATATAAATCCCATCGCCATGTAACTTTTTTCCAAAAAAAAAAGGAGAAATATTGTTTCTCAGTTGCTAACTTGTTTGCTTGTCTGACGCCACAAAAATGGAACAGAAAAATCCAAATCATGGCCGAGAAAGCTCCTTTCAATTAATAACTAGAAATTAACTAGATTGCAAGAAGGCCAGCTGCACACACCAACCAACCTGCATGAACAAGCAACATAATCTCAGATTAAGATTTCGTTTGGCGAAAAATTGTTTTGTGCAGACAAAAACGGCGTCCGGGGATCAACCAGAGCATGCCACGTCACTTTTTTGCTCGGTATCAGTGCTCGATACTGCTGTGTACCGAATGGCATGGCGGGTTCTGATTGGTCTTCGGACAGTTCGGTGTCCATAAAAGATAATTTCTCTTGTTTGGCATGACTTTTTTATTATTTTTTAAAATAAATTTTCAATATAAAATATTGTTGCTTTAAAGCTATAAGAAAGTTGTCCCAAATAAAATCTAATATTAACTAATCTTGGACATAATTTATATGCTACAAAGTACATTTGTAAATAGTTTTTCATTATTTTTGCTATCAAACACCATCATGGGCGGATCCCCATAAAAAAAGGGGTCTATATGGGATTAATTTGGAATTTTGACCGCCCTAAAAAAATTATTTTGCCCATCATTTAGAGAGAGGAAGAAGCATTTGTTGAATACACTAAAAAAGGTAATGTAATTATTTTCTAATTTGTATAAAGTATGAGTGAAACTTTATCCAATGAAAAAAGAAATATCTTATTATTTATAAGTTGGGTTAGAAAAGAATTATAAGAAATAAGAGAAAAAAATTATAATTTCTATACAAATAAATCTTTTTTTTAATCTATTTTTTAAATTATTTTTTATTGCATTGCATTGAAATTCAATTAATTTTTTTTAATTTATGATTTTATTTTATTTTATTATTATTATTGTTGTTAATTAAAATTTTATTCTTGGATCTGCCGTGCCCTGAACACCATTATCAAATGACAAAAACCTGTATTAATTTAAGGCGTAAAAGTGGCATACCTCCAAGGACAGCATTCAGTATTGAAGCCTGCTTGACGATGAAGCCTTCAGAGATCTCTATACAATCATGATACAAAATCCATTATCACAGCTAATGAAGAATATTTGAAGCGGGCAATATAAAAGACTTTTAAATGCGTATGTAAGTGGTTAAGTGTTTGTGGGATGGCTACACCAATTTATAAATTTGATTGTGAAATTATTATACAAAAAATAACTTTGCTTTTATAATTATATAACACAGTTTTTCATCATAGAAGCTTTTGAAAAATAGTGAGAAAATAGCAAAAAATGATGAATGAACAAAATTATAGTTACAATTTGAAAAAAAAAAGAAGAAAGTTGTCCCAAATAGCATCAATTATTATGCACGGATGCCGAATGCGGTATTGAGACTAATTAGAATGTGTCACGTCATCCTGTACTCGGTATCGTGGCTCAGTACTGCTTAGTAACGTAGCTCGATACCGTTGGCATGGCACATTCTGGTTGGTCTCCGGACGACGTTCTGCATCCAGTCTCCGCATAGAATAATTTCTCCCAAATGGACCATAAATCACTAAAGTGGTTGTTTTTATAATAGCTTATCGTCCAATTTTGATACTATATTATGCATATTTCATATTTAATTTATAAAAAATACGCATCTCAATTGGGTCTTATGGTTGGGAGCTTTGACCATCAATCAAGAAGTATTGAGTTCGAAGTTTATATATGTCATGTGTGTGAGTTTGACTTAATCGACTCAAAAATTCAATATATATTTTATCTATATATTTTTTAAATATTAAAATAATATAAAAATACATACAACAACAACAACAAGCCTTTATCCCACGTGGGGTCGGCTACATGAATACTCTTTCTCCATTGAGACCTATTAAAAGTCAAATTCTCGTTTAAATCTAATAAAGAAAGATCATTCCTAATATTTTCTAACCAAGTCTTTTTAGGTCTACCCCTACCTTTCTTAATATAAGTCAAATCTAATACCTCTACTCTCCTAATCGGGTCATCGGAAGGCCGCCGTTTTATGTGACCAAACCATCTAAGGCAAATCTCTCTAATCTTATCTTCTACTGGAGCTACTCCAACCTTTTCACGTATATGCTCATTTCGTATCCTATCTCTAAAGGTAAAGCCACTCATCCACCTGAGCATCCTCATGTCTGCCACACTTAAATTAGTATTATGCTTCTCTTTTAATGGCCAACATATAAAAATACATATAAAAATATAAATATTAGATATATAATGACATGTATATAAATAAATTCTTAAAATAAACAAAAAAAAACTACTAATTATTTTTTAACATTAATTGTATTGTATTTCCATTCATACCAGTAGACTCGCAAGTAGTAGTAGAATTCCAAGCGTCGATCCCACCACCGCAAATACATAGCCGTTGGATCACCACACCGTAATCGACATCTTCCTCCCCCCTTACCTTCGTGTCATCGTACCCACACGACCCACCCGAAACACGACAAGCACGACAACCCGTCTCATCGTCACCCGGCACCGAATAAGCAACACGAATGCCATAATCCCACTCCCCGGGCCCCCTCGCCCTCACCGGCGCAATGCTGTACGCACTACTATAAGCAGAACACCTCAACCGCGTCAAATTCACCTCCCTTACAACCCCCGCCGCCACCGAACAACACTCCGGCGGATTGGACGTCCCATACGCCGACGATCTCCCACCGGCTTCCCACGCCGGACAACGGTAGTAGTCTTCGCACCCCATTCCAGACACATTTCCGCAAACTCGCGTGTCGGGGAAGCCGAGTTGGAAGAGAGGGGAGTCGCGGCGGCAGCGGAGTAGGAAGAATACGTTGTCGGGTGCGGGTTGGAGGAATTTGGAGAGCGAGGGGTTGGTTATGAAGCCGTGAGCAGGGGAGGTATTAGGGGCGAGGGAATAGCAGTCGGACATGGTGGGGTCGTTTAGTGTTAGGCGGTGGAAGGCGTAGTCGATGGAGAGGACGCGGTAGGAGCCGGAGGGGATGTGGAGGAGGAGAAGGCTGTTGATGCAGAAGAGGAGTTGACGGAAATTAGGGTGGCCGCAGCCGCTCTGGAGGCTGAAGGGGTAGTCGATGGTTATGTTTCCACAGTATGATCTGCAGGTGGGCGATGATGGGATTAGAGGGAAAGAGAAGAGCAGGGGGAGGAGGTGGAAGAGGAGGAGGAGGAGGGTGAGGAGCAGGGTTGTTGGTGTTGAAGGTGGAGCCATTAAGATTAATTTGTAAGGATTGATGGATGGAGTGGTGGAGAATTAGGTTAAGTTGATTAATTACAGTAGAGATTTCATAAGGTGTGGGGATGATGATGAGAGATGGTGCAGAGGGAACAGAACAGATTCCTTGCTTGCTTTGGTTTTTCTTTCATAAAGGTGCGCGCTTTTGTTTAGTTTTTTTTATTTATTTACTTATTTCTCTTATTGCTTTATTTATTTATTTATTTATTTTATAAGTATTTGTTGATTTTAGAGGCACTTGCATACATTTCTCTTAATTTTTTCAGTATCAAACATTTAAATTTTTATAATTATTTGTATAATATTTAATCTTTTGACATATAAAAATATATAGATTAATGAATTTGGGTGAGAATTTGAGAAAAATAGAGTATATAAGTTAAAATAAAGATTTATATATTAGACGCATAAATATATAAAAATGAGGAGATATGGTAAATACATTTTATCAATATTTTGCGTTAAAATTTATAAACAAGGAGTTGTTTTAGATGAAATAATAATTGAAATATACTTTTAGAAAATATTAAATTTTATATTATAAAATATACATACTCATTGCCATTCAAATTTATATATGTTAGATATTGGTCCAAATTTAAGTTTTGTTTGCCAGAGTCTATAGCTATATATAGGTATATAGGTTGTTGTAATTATAGTCCTTTTGTAAAGCCCCTTAGAAAGGCAAATTATTGCGTCCGATGTCCGGATTCGTCCGGACACCAATCCAGAGCCCCGGTGTATTTGGGTGACGTAGCGCATCTGAATTGGTTGTCCGGACACAATAATAAGAGGAATAAAATTTCCTATGCAAGCTCTCTCCCTCTCTTCCCTTTCTCTCTCTCACTCTCTTCCAAGAAGCTCAAGGGGCTTCTTTCTCTCAAGAATGCATAACAATATAAGTTTAATTTAAAACGACAATCCCAAAGTAAATTCATATATGAATAGATGTTACATCAAATATTTTATGTGCAATTGTTGGAGCATTTTTTTTAAATTGATAAATTAATATTTAATTTATCATATTTTAAATTCAACTCTCAGCCTCATATATTTGAATATATTAGAATAAAACTTTTATCAGATAAGATCCTCTTAATCTTACAATATATTAAAGAAAAAAAAATTTTGTAATGATATCTTAATGTATTCTGCATCACAATGAAATTCAAGGCCTTTAAATTGACATAGAAATTAATGCTATACATATAATATTCAATAATTGCACTAATCTCGATATAAGTTTATAGGCTTTAAAGCCCATCTTGATGTAAAACTCATCAGTTTATCTTTACTTAACTTTTTCTTTTAATATAAAAGTTTTGTTTGGAACAGATTTCTTATTACTTCTTAAAATAATTTTTTAATAAAAAATTAAAATCTCTATTAAAAAATTGCTTTAAGAAACATTAAAAAATCATCTTAAATAGAGCCAAAATGTCTACTCTTATTGAATCATTACTGCAATTCATCAAAACTTGTTTATCCGACATTTATGAACTTGATCCGGAGAGTCCCCAATGTACTAACAAGCAGGAAACTTCAAATTTTTCTTCTCATTTAAAAGATAATAAATATTCAGTCCAAATTCAACAGTCCAACAGAAAGACTGCCAACTCCAATAACTATAATGTTCAGTAGAGAAAGGCTTAGGATAACAAATCCTTAATGAAGATTCTCAATGAAGAAAATATACTTGAAATTTAAAGATTCTAATTTCAATCAGATCCTTGAGAGCTTTAGATGTCCACTTCGACGCTTTCACATCAATAGTTTTTGTTGAGCTGCATGACCACCTTGAAAAAAACCTCTTTCCTGCTCCTCTAAGCATCTAATGCATAATTAACTACATATCTCCCAGGCACAATTGGTGTTGCTGGAAGTAGACTATGTATTCAGTAACTATATAAACACCTCAAAAAACTCAAATTTTTACACTAAAAAATCGAGTATAGATGTAGCTGTAGGGTCGAGCTAATGGTCCATTCTTCTCAAGCAGATTCCTCCTTGGATCTGTCATCAGAAGAGAAAGAGAGAGAGAGAGAGAGGTTCTTTTTTGAATCTTTGGAATAATCTGACAAAACTGGTAGAGAGACCCTCTCATTGCCATGAGACACTGTAAAGGTTGCATTAGTTCTCTAACTTGCCAGATAATATGACTGAGGAAACCATCTCATAAACAAGCAGTGCTTCAGCTTCATTATCAAAGAGAAGAGAGCATAACAAGGTACATGAAGAACTGCCACGGCGAAGTACCTAGAGAGGGAGGAGAGGTATCATCAGCCCGTGTGCAGAAGTGGCAACAATAGCATAATAGTTTCTTATTAGTCGGTTGCTTATCTACCCTTACGTTCCATTTTATGAAGTTCAAATAAGTTAGAAAAACAAAGCAAAAATGAAATCATCCTAAAAAATCTATCAAGGCGAGGACTGTTTCGAGTGTGGTGATGTGGATAGATGGAGTTTGCCTGCATCAATGTATCATGCTTTTCATCAATATTTTAAATAGAAAAAATTTAGGTCAAGACATCCTGATCAAATTTTAATCATGATGAGCGTAATAGCGGTTGAATTTGCTTTGAAATGAGAGTAATTAATGGGACATCAATCAAAATTTGTATAGCACTTATCACAAATTAAATCCAACAGCTTCAAGACCCATACTCATAAAACAATTTGTTAGAATATTTTGAGTATGCTTACATGTGCCTTCATAGATATTTAACATGTAGTCCAAGAGTTACGAGAAGAGACTCGCATCGAGTGGACTCCATAAAGGAACTCACCCAAGGAACATTAAACCCCACTTGTCTGGCCTACAAAGAAAGGTTGCTCCTCTTGGGGGCAATGAAGGATCTCGTCAACCAAGTAACTTGTCGCTTGCCCTATGGAATGGAAAAAAACACCAAAGTGCTCGCCCCCACTCAGGGTGATTGCCTTCATACATCACACATCTAAGCCCAACTACAAAAAAGCATCTACCAAGAGAGTCCTCAGCTCGCCCTACCATGACTAAAAAACAGCTAAGTTTATCTTCTCCACATCGTCAGTTCACTTGTCTCCACCTCTAGGCGATTTGAGGCTCAACATAGATCATTAGCAGCTCCCAGACATCATCCTTCAACCGGACACCCCTTGCTCAATTACTCACTAACACACTCAATCAGCACATACACGACGCTAATAAACTCGTCCGTACACACTCACATTATTGAGCTGACGTAAGTCAAGGATAGTCTGTATAGCATTTTACTTTTTTACTTTCTTGGGATGTACCTTTTTTGTAGCTATGAAAACCCTATAAATAAAGGGCGATGATTAACAACTTATATCTTTTAACTCTTTAATATTTGGAGATCTTTTTTTGCTGATCTTTTATACTAAGTTTTTGAGCACTTTTCTCTAGCTTTTACCTAACATTTTCTTTTCCCTCCATTCTTACACAGATTTCAGGCCACTTCTTTAAGAGTTTGTATGTTAATAAGGTCGGGTGCCATCCACGAAAAAATTTAGACCCAACATCTTGGACCATTTTTTTTTTTTTTTACATTTTAAATTATCTTTCAAGGAATTTGATTAAAAGATAATGGAAAAGATAGTAACTTCAGAGCATTTTTATTTTAGCAAAAAGATCATACCAGATAGGGGCATGAGCTGATGACAAGTCAAGGAATGGATAGGGCCACCTGTATGAAAAGAGATCAAACAAACAAAACTTACACAAGAAGCTATTCATCACAAAAGTTTCAAAATCAGAGTAATAGTGAAAATTACCAGATTGATTTGCAAATATGGTATACCCATTGAAAAATCACGTAAATTGATGTCCATAACAGGAAATATGCAATTCGAAACCAAGGGAATTGCTGACAAAATCATAAAAAGGAAAAAATCTGCAAAATCAGTAGCATTCATTGAAAATAACATGATTGTCCATTAGGCAAAAGAAAAGAGATGTTTACCAAACAGTTCAGGGCAGTGTCACCAAGGAGGAAGACAGCATTTATTGAGTGCATTCCTATTTGTAGCTGCAATAACGATTAACAATTAACCTTTTTTTTATGATGGCAATACAATATTACAATTACAATGTAATATAGAAGTTTTGTTTTTTGAAAACCTTTCAGGAGGGTAATACATGCAGTGCATTACAAGTAAAGATGCCATGAAATATCACCAACAAAACTGAACAAACAATAGCATTAGAAGACACCAAAACAAACAACTTGAAGCGTGGACAGATCCTTATGCTGTTTCAAGAGAAAGGTGACAACAATTTTCTTCCCAAAAATTTAAAATATTATGCATGTTTTTGTAAGCTGAGATAAAGCTAGTTATGATAATTCTGCATATGCCTTTATTTTTTTTTTCACTCTTCTGTTATTTAATTCGTCACCTTTGCAACCTTATTATAAACTTATTTGAAAACTAGTTTTTGCATTGGATCATTTAAAAGCTCATGTTCAGAATGCAACCCATAGTCAGGTTCTAAGCCACTGCCTTAAAAAATTTAAGATTACCAAAAAAAATTATTCCACAAATAATTTCTTGCATGCAAAGTCCACAATAAATTCAAAATAGTTAAATATAACGAACGTATTATGTTGATAGTGACAAAAACATAGAAAATTAAACAGCAAAAACTGCCTAAAGAATTTGATTTCTAAAAGTGTCGAGAGAACATGAAGCAGGATGTTATGTACTGGCTTCAAAGTTGCATATTCTAAGGCTTCATTTGGGATGACTTTCTTACTACATCTTAAAGCAGTTTTTTAATAGAAAAATTAAAATTTTTATACTAGAAAGCTAATTTAAAAAGCAGTAAGAAAGTCATCCCAAACAAAATCTAAATAATGATAAGATGTTAAGATGCTTGTTTTTCTTGTACACAGGAGACGTGTGACTTGTTAATAGTCCAGCCAGAATAGGACAATGAATGCAGTAATAAAAAACTGTTGATCTACAGGATACGGATACTTACAAAATTGAGGTCATAATCTTTAATGGCTAGAAACGGAAATATGATAAGCCAAAAGACAAAATCCGTAAGCATGACAGCACCTGCATTTGTCTGTTCAAAGTTACAGAGGCACATGAGTTGGTATTCAATATGTATCTGATATGAATCAATGTGCGCGTCAAGAACAAGCCCAAGATATATTATCCTACAAAGTGGAGATGCATTTCCAGTTTCCTGCAGGTATTATCTTCTAATAATTCTTGTGTCATCCTGAGAAAACTTTTTCCATTTGCTTTTCCAGTGCAATGATTATGAAAGTAGCACTAAGGTAGTAAGTTAAAGGAATAAAATCCCCCCCAAAAAAAACGAGATCTTGACATCAAATCTGATGTAGCACATTTTCTATTCAAAATATGGTGTCATAGACTTTCAAAAACTACATCTTCCTAAAACCTCCAAATTAAGAAACCAACAAGATTTAATGGAGTAGTAAGGCCAAGAAAAAAAAAAGTCATGAATTATCATTTCAATCTAACCCAAAACATCATAAGGAAATAAAACTTAACATAAAGAGCAATATACAGATATATAGACAAACTATCTTTCGCTAGCAAGTTATAACCATTTATAGCAAGATCTTTAGCGTTTATTATCGTGGCATAATTGGAGAAATTTTGTATTTGATTTCTTGTTCTCTTTTTTTACAAATATATAGACACATATATGCTTATACTGCACAAAATTTAATAGATGCCTATTTCTTCTATTCTTTTTTTCTTTCTAATAGGAGTAATATTACACAAAAAACAAACACAAAAAATTTATTTGGATCGACTTTTATAGGTGTCATGCACTTCTACTTGGAAGGAGTTTGTAGTAGTCCAACTCACCAAATGCTTATGTGACTATGAGTTTTTGTGTAGAGTTTTTTGGGGAGTACAATATTTCTCTTCTAACAGTAATGAGGGTCATTTTTCGATTGGGCTGTACTAAGATCGGATGGTGACACTCTTCCTAGCCTTGCATCGAAAATAGGCACCTTTAAGTATCTTCATTTGTTAAAAAATAGGCCTGCGGAAGAGCCCTTAACTATAGAGTATGTATGTTCTTAGCATGTCTGATGCTAAGTAACCAGCAAAACCTATGTGGCCATACTAATATTTCCTCACTATTAACCAATTATTCAAAAATCTCTGCTTATACGCTCCTGAACATAATATTCTTGCTACAGCAAACAAAACAGTTATCTTTAATGATAAACCCATAAAGCAAAAGATGCAACACTGCAGTTAAACATATTGCATGAACAATAAAGAGTGCATGTACACGGTATGCATGTTCAAGATAATCTGTTCAGATGGAGGCAAATTATTCTTAATAAGTTGCAATGACCATAATTCATAAACAAAACCCAATGTCATACGCAATGAAAACTTTAACAAAATTAAATCACAATCACAACAATTAAGCACTCATTTGATTATCCAGTGAAAAGACAAAAATAAGCTTTGATCCTATGGCTTTCATAAGTTACCAACCCTATGCTCTAATTGAAATCATTTTCTTCTCTTAAAAGTACCTGATAGATAATTTGGAAGAGATATCCACCTAAACCTGCAGGTTTTCGATTGTTCTGGTGATCTTGAGATAAAGGATTCTTCATTGTATGAGGGCCATTTGAAGCTTCACCATTCATAGAAGAAATGTATGAGCTATGCTCAGAATCCAACCTCATACGGTCAATGCTATCACCAGAAACTTTATTTATGTATTGATAGCACCCATAAGCAGACAGCAACAAGCCAAGCTAGAAGAAGATGCCCAAAGTGAGAACCATGCACATGTTAGAATGAGCTTTTGGAAAGAAAATTCTAGTGGCCATAAATGAAACCGAGCAAGTGTAAAAGCAAATTAAACTCGACATACCCCAAAATAAATTGTAACCAGCATGAAAGTCCACCTGTGACACAGAAAATCACATCAGAGAACATAAGATGTAGAATGATCATTTTTAAAATTACAGAAAAGACTAAATTTGTCAGCAACAAAATCATCTACAAAAAACAGTGAAGTTCTTCATTTGTACCTTAAAAAACTGTGATGGTAGAATTTAAAAAATGAGAATGAAGAACAAGAAATAGTTAATGAGAATTAATCTGACATCACATGAAGGTCACAACATATAAAATGGCATACAAACTCGTTTTCTACACAACTAGTTATATCAAGCTCAATCGCCTCTCGAATTCATCATCATTGTTTTAGTTTTACTTATTCTAGCGAAGAGTCATCTTTTCCTAAGGAGAGTATTTTAGAGACCTCTCTCTCGTGCTAATAAAAAAAGCACAAGGCTCAACTTACAAATGCCTTCTAATACAAGATCACAAAGGCTTAGCCTCCTACGAGACTAAAAATGCCCGTTATTGAATTTTACATGGGCAAGATAGATCCGACCAACCACCTATCCTGCTTTGAGTCCACAATCTCCCTTCTTAGAGTTAGCGATGAAATGAAGTGCAATCTTCTCTTCACAAGCTTTAAGGAGGTGCCACTTGGGTGGCTCTCACAACTTCTTCTAGGGAGAATTTCTAGCTTCTCAAATTTTATGATGTACACTCATATATGCCTTTTAGATATTTAACAGGTAGCCGACGGATCATGGAGAGTAAACTAATACCTCGTATACCTCAGTAGCGTGAGTTCGCTCAAGAGTTATTAGTCCATAAGTTGGCGAGAAAATCAAAAGGAATTCTCCACTCGTCGACAAACACCCATCATCAGTCATACTTGTCATCCAAGCTACGGGAAAAGGTCTTCTCAAGAGGATTCCAGCTCATCCCTCCATGGTCATCTGGCCTTGGAGCCTATTACCCCCTCCATTTGGACATACTTGCCTCACAATTGGGGGCTTCATATAAAGGTTTCCAATGACTTTGGAGTGTTCACCAACCACAACCCTCTCAGATCTTCCCTCACCGGACTCGCCTACTCCTACTCGTCTATACATACTCGACACAAGCGAACTCACCCCGAGACAGAGGAGTAAAATAGGAGTGTTGACACATGGGATCATTAATTGGTGCACTCAGATCCCTATAATAAAAAGTGCATAAGAACATTTGAGATCTTTTGATGCAGCAAACTATTTTTCCACAAAGTTTTCATCTTCTCTTTTCATTCTCACACAAGTTCTCGAGGTATACCCCTTTAGAGCTTACCTATTAGTAAAATTCGATGTTACCCACAAAAAAACTTGAATCCAACATATGGAGTAGTTTATCACTCAACCACTGTTAACAAATTCTGTATGATATTTATTGACTTTAAAAGATCTTGTAATATCTTACAAGATCTTATAATAAATTTTACATCTCCAAATCATTTCTTATTACCATTATAAATTGAGTTTTAGTAGTAATGGTTTGGCATCTCACAACCAAAAGTAAATAAGGTGGGGGAGAAAGAGAGCAGAGGGGATGCCAACCAAGAGAGAATGATGAGTTTTTAAGGTACTCATAGTTTTAGTTCCATTAATAGGCGAAATTTTCGATTATAGTAGGCAAAAACTCTAGCAGCAGAGAAAGAGAGAGATTCATAACACCATCAATAATATTTTCTTCTCAACATGAAGACCTCGTCTTTATAGGACGTGATTGCATTATCTCTTTGTCATTAACATAGCCATAGTGATATTTCTATCATTATTTTTAATTTTTTATGAAGAGAAATCCTTTAGTGTCTATGATGTCTTGCATTTTTTCTTTTATCTTCATTTAGTTTTTACAAAGTTTTATTACCATCAAAATGGGACTATAAAATACAGAAAAGCAATTAAACAAAACATAACTAGCACTGCTAAGTGCTAACTATGATGAATTCTGAGACCATCAATTATAATATATAATATAATAATGTAAGTGGCAGCAGCAGAAGTTTTTTATTCAGGCATCAAAGGTAAATATTATGAACAAGAAAAAAAAAAACAATGAACAATTACATTATGCATGCATACACACAGTTAACGATTGATTTTTGGGAAAGAACAAGAAAAGCATCCACACAACAACAAAGAACAAAGAGAACAGCATGAACTGAATTGCAAAACTACAAATTGTTGAGATAAGAGTAATAATGATGAAGATGAATTGCAAAACTACAAATGCGGCATTCTTTTCAGTCAGAAACCAAAATTGGAGGAAAGGAGTCTCACTGAGTATAGTAGAACAATATGGAAGCTCCATCCACAACAACGTTAACAACAAGCAGCGCCACAAATACCAAAAATGCAATCACCCGAAAAAGCAGCAGCCAAACAGGGTGAATTGTACTAAGACAGGGCATCCAAGCCTCATCCTCGTATGAAGCCCCCATATTTCTATGTTGAACCTCTCCTTCCACTGTCCCATCAGGTTTAGAACCTTCATATTTCCATACCAAAATAGAAGCCCCCGCCATAGAGGAAAGCACCCATATTGCACACAACATGAATCTCCAGTTGATCCAGTAGGAACGATCCATGGTATTGGAAACCATGGTAGGATGCCAAGAATTTATTGATTTTCCTGTTGAAAAATGCATTGAAAGTTATTTCTCTAGTATCTAACTCCACTGCAGCTTCCTTTAA
>NW_021318485.1:78366-139375 GCF_001605985.2 Dendrobium catenatum | reverse complement strand
TTTTGATTTTTTTTTTTTAATCAGCGATTTCCTATCAGTCTGTCATCACTACTCCCAGCCCAAAGAGCAAGTGAAAATTTTTTTCCAGACACTTAAATCCTAATCCGAAGTAAATGAAGGAATTTGAAAGATGAACAACACCAACAATGAAATGAAGGGGACCTCATGAACTCAATGAAAAATCGCGGTGAAAGCAATAAAAAACGCGATTTTGAACATTATGGCGAGGAGATGACGGCATTGGATGATAGAAAAAGAAACGAAGTGAATGATAGCTTCGCTAAAACAAAATAAAAATTAAAAGAAAGAACAAAATGAAAGGTAGAATGGAAACTCAAACAGTCCAATCAATACTCAGAACCAATAAGACAAATGCAAGGAGCGTCCTTTACCTCCTTACCCGTTGCTTAGTGGAAGGAATTAAGCGGTTGGGTGAAAGAAGATGCTTGACTTGCGAAGGTTTTCAGAAGAAGAATCTGTCGCAATCAAAATTCATGCAAATATGTAGATTGAAGTAAAGCATACACCATCATTAAGATATTGGATTATTACCTTATACAAAAAGAAATGTAAAATCTTCCAAGTTACAAAACATCAGGAGCCACACCAATTATAATAGACTCAAGAAAGGAAAAAATGTATAAACAGACTCAGACCTAGTCTACCCAATCTTGAGCTGATTTCAAATTGCAGTCCGATCGTGTGAACCTGAAATGTCAGTACATAAAGTAGTCGTAGAGAAATAAGAATGTTTTCTCTCATCAAAATCATATACCATTGATCCGCAACAAATCCAGGATTGTATTATATGATCAGAGTCCAAAGAATTGGATTTAAACTCTCTCAAGTGTCTTGTTTTAAGTCTTTGGCTACTGGGTGTTCTTGAGAGGGAGCTTTGAAAAGAAGATCTAGGAGATATTTGGGAAAAAGAGGGAGAGCTTGCGTGTGAGGGAGAAGTAGTATGATAGGTTCACATAATTACTCTAAGCAAGTGTCATGCCTTGTTCCTCCAAGTGTCTGTCTTGGCTTGTTGGGTAGCTTTGGCGATAAATTCTTTAGCTCAAGGATGCGGTACTCTACCTTAACCAGGAGGGTGAGAATGAAGTTTATGGTTCTCTGCCTTCTCTAAGAGGGAGAAATAAGAGTTTGAGATTCTTAGGTTTCTCTAAGAGAGAGACAAATGATTGAAGGTTCACTGCCACCACTAGAAGGGTGAAAAAGCTTCTAGCTCTCTGCCACACCATATTTTATGGAAGTTATTTGTGTAAGGGATTCTCCACCTTATTGGGGGGGGCAAAAGGAGAGACACTATTGTTATAGTACAATAATCAAAGGGGAGGACTCTAAAGAGTTGTCATAGGTCATTATTTTACTGAACCACTATTAATCTCTTGTGTGTTTGTTCTAATTTTTATTTTTGCATTTTTCCTTTTTACATTTTAATTTAGTTATAACTGCTTGGTGAAAATCATACTCAATGCTTTGTTCTATTGATTAGAATATCATTATCATTGCTTAGATGTTTTGGTAAATTTGTTCGCTTCTGCACTAAGTGATAATTATTACTTATTTTTCAAATATTAAAAAAACCAAAATTATTGTCTTTATTTTTAAATCAAGCAATTATTTTTTTAAATTCACCAATTCACAATCCTTTTGGTGTGTCTAGGGACAAGTTCACTTAGGCTTATTATCATTATTGAAATTTTAATTGATATTGGAAGGGCCTTGAAATTTAGATTTTAAAATCTTTAAGTATAGATCTAATGGCACATTTTGGTAATACGAATACTACTTAGGGTTATTCCTTAACCCATCGACCATTATTTGAAAGCATCGCGTTTAGCTTTTAAAAAATTTTCATGTCTGCATTTCTGCAGTCCATTTACTATAGAATTTTGCATATGATTCAAATTAATTATTCCCTATCATCTCATGTTGTTAATGGTGTCAAAATTATATTCCCTTTACTAAATGGAGTTATGAGGATAGAGAACTCGCACAATTAAATGGTAAGTATTTAAAATATTTTTTATGTGCTTTATAATAAGAGGATTATATGTGAGTATCTAACTATAGTACGAGAATAAGATATGGGATAAACTGTGCATTACATATAAGAAAACTAGTGAAGTTAAATAGTTTAGGCTAAACATATTTCTTCATGACTATGAACTTTGTTTCTTTAAACCAAACAAGACTGTATCTAAAATGTACATTAGGTTTCCCAAGATAGTAATATCCTTACATGTACTAGGTAGAGAACTTTTTCATTCTAAAAAATTCAATAAGATTTTTCAATGCCTACCTAGTTCGTATAATGCTAAAGTTACTACTATTTTCGAGTCAAAGGATTTGAATATGTACTCTATTAATAATTTTCTTGAGTCACTCAGTGCCTATGAATACGTCTTGAGTTAAATACTAAATGATACTGGTGATAAGAAGAAAGAAAATACGGTAGCTCTAAAAGAAAAAGACTCATATAATGATAGTTCTATAGCATAGGAGGAAAATGACATTGCATTGATGACCTATCAGTTAAAAAGTTTTCTAAAGAGGAAATAAAGGCGTCATCAATAATAGTGGTCAAAAGGTAAAAGTAATATAAATTTCATAGCATCATCTAAAATAATATAATTTAAATGAAGGACCAAGACATCTTTGAATAGACTATCGCAATCTGAAGACTCTTATAGTCAGGAAAATTGGTAAAAAAAAAAAGAAATTTAGGAAGTGGAAGAACTGCACACATAAGGCATTTTAGGCCAACTTTTCCTTTGAATCATCAGAACTAGGAGAAGAGGAGGAGGTAACAAACTTGTGTCTTATAGCTAACAATAATCTTGATCAATCAGATAAATATGAGGTATGTCAACTTTCCTATGATGAACTATTTATAATTTCATAGAAAATTCATGATACATGTAGGAAACTAAAAAAGATTTATGTTAATCTTAACAATGATTTTACTAATTTACAAAAAGAGCATACTTGCCTAATAAATAAACATTCTAGCTTAGATAGAAAACACATGTCTTTAGTTGATGAGTTTGATATTTTAAATAAGAAGCATGTTAAATATCTACTTCAAATGATTCCTTTAAAATAAATCATGTGAATTAGAAAACTCATTCATAAACTTAGAGGCATGTGCAAAAAAGATAAATGATAGTGAACATGTATTAAAACTAGAAGTATCCATTATAGAAAGTGCAAATAAATTCCTACAAGAAAAACTAAATACACCTAAAAAAAAAAAAAAAAAAAAAAAAAACCAAAAAAAAAAAAAAAAAAAAAAAAAAAAAAGACCTATTATAGTACAGTGCCAAAACTCATCACAATAGGCATACCTAAGTTAAACTTCACTTAGGATATCCTATGCGATGTTTGTCAACTAGAAAAATAAGTTAGGTCTTCATTTCATTCAATCAAAGACATCAACACCTCTAGGACACTAGAACTTCTCTATATAGACCTATTTGTACCAATTAATACAATCGTCCAGGGAGGGAAATTATATGGATTTATAATAGTAGATGACTATTCTAGATTCACTTGCTTTAGAATCCTAGCACAGAAAGGTGAATCATTTGAGGAGCTTAGAACCTTCTCCAATTGAATACAAAGATAATTAGGATGTGAAATATCAAACATTCATAGTGATCATGGTGGAGAGTTTGAAAATGTAAAATTTGAATCTTTTTGTCAAGTGATAGGGATAGAGCATAACTTTTCTGCCCTTAGGACCCCTCATCAGAATGAAATAGCTGAGAGAAAAAAATAAAATTATGGTAGAAGCAGTTAGGTCCATGCTAGCGGAATATTCTCTCCCTGGATACTTTTGATTAGAAGTAGTAAATACTACTTGTTATATTTGAATAGGGTGAATGCTAGATCCATGTTAAATAAAATACCTAATGAACTCCTTAAGGGTAGGACACCTAATATTTCTGACTTACATGACTTTTGGTGTTGATGTTTTTTCCTGATCAATGGTAAATCGTCCTTAGAAATAATTGATCCTAAGTCTAACGAAGGTGTCTTCTTAGGCTATTCATTTGTAGGTAAGGCCTATAAATTCTTCAATAAGAGGACCTTAGTAGTAGTATAGTCTACCTATGTTATGTTTGAGTAATTCGATCGGACCTATGAATCTAAACAAGAAGAAGAAGTTATATAGCTTATTCAAGGGGTAGAATCCAATGTTCTAGGAGATATAGTAGTATCTAAGGTACCCCTGCCTAAGGAATTAAGATACTCATCTAGTCATCCTAAAGAGCTGATCTTAAGTGGCCCATATAAAGGTGTCGGAAATAGGTATGGACATGTGAAGGAAGTTAGTAATTCTGCATTTATCTTCATGATAGAACCCACCAATATAGATCAATCCCTACCTAATGAATTTTTTATCATAGCACTGCTAGAAGATTTGAATAACTTTTTTAGGAATGATGTTTAGGAGTTAATGAGAAGACTTAAACTTTAGAGTGTTATAGGAACCAAATGAGTTTTTAAGAACAAAATGAATGACTCTAGCATAATAGTGAGAAAAAGGTAAGATTAGTAGCAAAGTGGTACAATTAGATTGAAGGTATTAACTTTGAAGAGACCTTTGCATAGTAGCTAGACTAGAAGCCATTAGAGTGCTCTTAACCTTTGCTTGCTTTAAAGGATTAAAGCTATATCAAATGGATGTCCAAAGTGCCTTCCTAAATGGGGTAATTAAAGAGGATGTATATGTTGAGCAACCCCAAAGCTTTGAGAACTCTAAACTCCCTAATCATTTATTCAAACTAAAGAAGGATTTTTATGGGTTCAAGAAAGCACCTAGAGTCTGGTATGAATGGTTGAGCACATTCCTTCTAAATGCAGTTTTGTTAAGAATAGTGTAGACACCACCATATTCCTAAAGAAAGAAGGAGAAGACCGACTCATAGTTCAAATCTATATAGATGATATACTGTTTGGATCTACAAATAAAAATCTTTGTCATAAATTCTTAAAAATTAGGAGTGAGGAGTTTGAGATGTGCATGACGGGAGAGCTAAACATTTTTTTGAGGATTTAGTGTGATGCAGAAGGGTGATAGAACTTTCCTTAGTCAATAAAAATTCATTAAGGACATCCTTAAGAAATATAAAATGGATAATGCTAAGGCAATAAATACTCCCATGAGCTCTAATATTCAATTAGATAAGGAACCAAATGAAAAAATATTTAATTAGAAGAAGTATAAAGAAATAATTGGATCACACCTTTACTTAACTGCTAGTAGACGTAATATTAACTTTTGTGTTTGCCTTTGTACTAGAATTTAGGCTGATCCCAAAGAATCCCACATGAGTGCTACTAAAAGAATTCTTAGATATCTTCTAGGAACCTAAAGTTGGGAATATGGTTTTCTAGATGTGGTACTTATTTCAAGATTATTGGATATTCTAATTCAGACATTGCAGGTTGTAGAGTTGATTGAAAATACTCCACTAAAATATGTCAATTCGTAAGACAATCTTTTGTCTCCTGGTCCAGAAGAAAATAAAACTTTGTAGCCCTATCTATCGCTGAAGTTAAATATATATTTGTATGGAGTTTTTTGTATAAGTCCTATAACTTAAAAAACATATCTTAGATTTTGGATTACCTGTAGGCACCATTCAAATTTTGTGTGATAACACTACTGCCATTTTCATATCAAAAATCCAATCCAATATTTGAGGACCAAATGCATAGTCATTTGGCGCCCTTTCTTTAGAAACCATATGAAAAAAAGGGATATTGAGCTATATGTTGTAGCTACTGAAAATCAATTGATAGATATATTTACAAAACCCTAGCTTTTAAAACCTATAACACCTTAAGGACAAGAATAGGTGTTATAGATATTCATGCATGAATAAGGATGATTTTGAAATTAGAAAAATAAATATTTTTGTGTGTTTTTCTTTAAATTTATTTTATGATTTTTTATTTTAGTTCTTTGTTTCTATGATTTATTTTATATTTTTTATGAAACTGTTCTGATCATCACACACCATTTTTTGAATTTTGTTCATATTGTACTATATGATATTCATAAAAAATACCAAATCACTAATCACATCACTTCTAACGATTAATATTGATCAATCAATGGTGATTATATTGTACAAACACCTACTTCGTATTGTATGATACATGTTGCAATGAATGTTGGATGAATTAAATTCGATCAATATGATATTTAATATCATATCATATTGTTTGAATGCCTTTTTGTATAGAACGGTCTGACGAGTCAACATCATCCAGGCTGATGCCTCAGGAGGAATGTCTTCTCTCTAATCATCTAGTATGATTCTGATCATACTGTATGATAAGATCATTTTTTAATTTACAGATAATACTGGACTATTATCTCATATAATATGCACTCAATTGTACTATACATTTTCTCTATCATCCCGTATGATATGACCATTCTATTTAAGGAGAGGAAATTCAAAGCTTTTCTCCACTCAATCCATTTCACTCTTTTTACCTCCTCCCTATAAATCTTTTCCTTTAAAATTGATGGAGGAATGCATTCACGAGCTTTAGTTAGAAGTTCTTCTTGACGTCTCATGGATTGTGGATTTATCAAAGTTGTTGATGAAGAGGCTTACAATTGGTACAAAATTATCATGATAATAAACTAGGAAGTTTTAAACTTCCGAGTACTCTCTCTCTCTCTCTCTCTCTCTCTCTCTCTTTACTCACACCACCCTTTAGTTCATTCTCATGTTTGAGTGCCTATTCAATTATGAACTTCTTTTTAAATTTTTCACATGTCCACAATTTTATATCAATAGAAGCCTATCAAATTTACCAACCAAGATTTTCATAAAATCCTCCACCTTTCTAAAACTAGTGAAAAAGTTCTCATTGTAACTTCAAACACTGATTATTGGTCCCTTACAAACACTGCCCTTAGTGAATCAAATATTAGATACCACACCCCCCATGTCAATACCTTAGTGAAAGATGCTAGAATCATCTAGCATATCCTTCGCAACTCAATAATTCCAAATGTTGGGGATCGAATTAACATCACACCTCTTTTATCTATGATTACCTACTTCATAATGAATGAGATAGATTTCAATGCAGCTGGTCTAATCATTAATATCTTGAGAATCTAACCTGTATTCGAGATCCTAAATATAAAAGGAAACCAAATCTTGCCTTAGGTCAAATAATCTATTTCTTCCTTTAATCCAAATACAACTTTAAATTCGTTGCACCACCAAATGAACTTCCAATTTTATTTTCAAATAACTCCTTTCTTGAGTCAAATAATATATCTAGTGGATACTAAGCTTGGTGGCCATGCACACACACACTCAAGGAAGTGAGTTAGTGATAATATCAGAAGTTGAGTTTTCTTAACTAATCATATTGTTTGATTAATATCATATTGTACAATCAGCTAATAAAAAATCATTAAAACAACTAATTATAATAATTAAATAAAGAAAAACTAATCATTTTGTACAATGAATATCATACATGATGATCAGTTGAAATAAAGATGCTAGCTTCGAGTCATAATTTAGGCAATATTTTGAAATTCAAATTTTATACTCATCTTACTATACGATAGGTATCATATTATATGATTTAATTAAATCTTGCATAAATTAATCTAATATTAGAGAATAATTTTGGATTAAATTATCTAGTCTAATTATATAAGATGATTTAACCAAACATACTATATGACCCAATTCTTGCATGAGATGATAATTTATTATCGCCAATCGTACGAGATGATAATCAAGTTTTTTGAACTAATCATACTAGATAGTTCTCATCATGGAAGCTCAGCTCAATTCATTGAACTGATCATACATCATGTAACTCTTCATACAACCCTAACAAAATTACTTTGCACTAATCGTATATCATGATCCAGGATCGTGATAGTGCATTACTAGGAGAGGAGGACTCCAGGAAGTTGATGTAGGTCATTATTTGACAGAACTACTATAAATATCTTGTGTGTTTATTCTACTTTTTACTCTTACATGTTTACTATTTTGTATTTTAATTATGTATAACTAATTGGTGAAAATTATACTCAATGCTTCGTTCTACTAATTAGAGAATCATCATCATTGCTTAGAAGTCTTGGTAAATTTGTTCGCTTATGCATTAAGTGATAATTGTTAATTAATTTTCAAATATTTAAAAATAAAAAAATATTACCTTTATTTTTAAAATAAGAAATAAGTTTTTAAATTCACCAATTCACCTCCTTTTTGTGAGCCTAGGTACAATTTCGCTTAGGCTTAACATCCTTATCAAACTTTACGAGCCCTTAGTTTACCTTGGTTAAACATGATGCCACCTAAACTTTATACCCGAAAACTTCCTAAAATTAAATTTTCCTTAAACTTCAATATGGCTTAGTCAAACCAAATCCTGAAAACACTTCCAAAATATCGAAAATATTATTTAGAATGCATTAAACCCATAACCAAGGTCAACCTTCATTGACCAAGTCAATTTAGTTTGGCAAAAAGGCTCATTTAGCCTTTAAAATTACAATTCTTACATTCAAGTTTCACCATTACATGAAACCTCTTCCATTAATTTTAAAACATCATTTGGAGTATTTTGAATCCAACCCCAAGCTTTGGTCAACCATGGTTAACCAAGTCAACCCTTTTGACAAAGTCAACCCTTATTGACTAAAAGGTCGCATAAGCACTCAAACATGCATTTCATACCAAATGATCTCCCCATTAAATTAAACATATTCCAATAAGCTCTAAATCACATTTGGAAAGAGTTGGACCCCACTTTAAGCCCTAGTGACCAAGTCAACCATGTTGACTAAAATATACATAATAACATAATAAATCAAAATTAATAATTTTGAACTATTAAATGCATCCAAACCTACGGGGACTTTCCATTGTGTCACTAGAGGTCATCGTAAAAATTATTATCCCTTCGGCCCATATGGTTTAGACAGATGGGTTGAACTAAGTGACCGAAAGGGTTTTTTTTAACTAAATTCCAATCCTAATGAAATTAAATAGATTAAAAATATGTAGTTAGTGTATATTGACCCACTACACCTATCCTAGTAAGCCCAACCCATAAGATGAATTAGGTTAACCAATTAGGCTAACTCACACCCTCCAAAATCCAAATTCTTGAGCTCATTGGAAAACTAGCCCAAATTTGACAAATTAACCATTCAATTGCACTTAAATCCTTAATTACACATAACATATCTAGCTTATGCAATGTGGATAGCTAATGTGGAAAGAATCTTGAAAACAAACTCCTTTCAATGATGGGTTCAATTATAATTTCCCCAATAGTAAATCATGTGAGCTCAAACTCATTTAAAATGTTCCCTTACATGCTATTGGATAGTTCCTAGGTGAAATGGTGGCTGAATATTTCTTAAGTGATAAGAATTTGACCATTGGATTTAATTTATCTATCCTATATATTCCCCCAAATTTTTTGAAGTGGGGGATGATTCATTGCATCCATAAGCTTTATATAACTCCCTCAAGTCCCACATGGGCTTGTCCAGCCTTTGATTTTCTCAAGATACGATCAATTGAGTCCATGACGGTATAAGAGAAAGAAAATATTCTCACCCAAAAAACTCTCCCTCTAATGGATTTAATATCTTGAGTTCTTTAAGGAAGATTAAGAAGACCTCCGCAAGAGTCAATAGATCCCAAAAATATTGAATTTTATTATATGGATTTGTTGTTTGTCTAATCTTAGCTTAAAACTTCATTCTAAAATAAATTTCTAAAAAGTACTTTTTAAAGAAATCAAACACCTCCTCCACTCTTCATCTAATTATGGGGAATATTATGATTCAAAAGTTTATGGAATTTGGATCACTATGCAAGAATATATTCAACTTCTTCCATTCATGCCAATTTTTTTTAACTCATCGTATAATACTGTCTGAATATCATACATACATGTTCAGATGAACCTAGGTTTTAGTGAGTTTGAATCACATAGGGAGGATTTGATGAGGCCAAATTTAATGTGTTTGAAGAACAAATTCAGATGAACCTATGTTTTAAATTTCATTACATTTAGAGTTCATTGGATCTTTCAATTATTGAACATGAGATTAACATGTATAATTGACCAAGGGTTTTCTTTAATTTATAATAAATGAAAATAAATTAGAAAAATACATTGTAAGCTTCAAGAATCTAAAAATTAAGATCTTAAGAGAGGAAAATTAGAAGCCTTTAAATTCATTCAAAATAAAAAGTAATTTAAATCTAGAAAATCTATTAAATAATTATATAAAATATTTTTTTAAAAATAATTAAATCAATAAATTATTTGAAATACTTGTAATCATCCCTAAGAGTCAGTAGTGATATTTGGGGAAGATTTCAAGAGGGTTTGAGTTGATTTGGAGCTTAAATAAAAAATTCCTAATTACTTGAATTAATTAATTCATGAAAATGTGTCAAATTTATAAGAACATAGCTAATTATAAATAACATCAAATGACACAAACTCAAAGTTATTGAACTTTGGGTCTAGTATTGATGAAAATATAAAATGTTCATAATTAAATTTAAATAATAAAGTGAAAATTTGGTCAAATTAAATTCATTAAAAGGGTTGAACTTTGTAAAAATCAAAATTAATTATAGAAAATTTTAAATGACACAAACTTCAAGGCATTAAAATCATAATTTGCCCTAGAATTTATAAAAAAATAAAACTTCTAGAATTTGATGTAAATACAAAAGACAATAATTTATCAAACCTAATTCTGTAAATTATTAAATAGATATAAAAATTAGATAAATCACACAAAACATCAATAAATCATCAATTTAATGAATTAAATTTTATGAAAAAAAATAATGAATACTCTACACACCGTCAATATAGTTTATATACTAAAAATCTTGAATTGCAAGGTTATGTGTCCTAATGATGCTTTGGTAATCATATCTGTTGTGATAAATCCATGAATGAATTGATATGATATAGATATTAAATTACAAATCTCCTAAATCAATAATAAATTAATCTAATTGATTAAAAAATAACAACTAATGGTTAAACATAAATAAATATGTGATTCTTGGGTCACCTGAGCATACGAGGTTATTAGCTTAGCCTTAAGCAGAGTGAAATAAACCACAACGTTGTTTTAATAAAGATAATTTCTATTTATGGGCTCCAAAAATTCAACACTAGCATTTCTCACAACTTTTTAGGGGAGTTTTAAAGGATTAAGTTATGGTGTAAGTTTTGGGAAGGCATAATGAGATTTTAGATAAAACATTACCCAAATATTTCACCCTCATGTTGTGAGGACTTTATGATATGAGTTATAGTTTCCTATAGGCGTAAGCCCCTATAGTTAATTACCTCTCATGATAATGAGAGAGAGCTTTTGACTAAGTTTAGTCATCGATCAGATATGTAGACATATGTGTTATTTTGCATATAGTTGTAGTATGGGTTTAAGGGATGTGAGATTGAATATATAAAATAGAGACTTCACCATCTTATACTTAAAGTAAATGGTGGAGTGGATGATGGACTCGATTAAGATCCCATGGTTTCATCATCTCAGAGAATCCAGGTCCCCGATCTACATAATTATAGGAGGTAGTTAACCCAACTTGACACAAGGATTCTTATCAATAGCCATGGGTTTCTTCGTCCAAGGTTTCCTTATAGACTTGAGGTGGATATTTTTCTAAGTGGATAAATATGAATTTACCACAACTGATAGAGGGCTTTATGCCCTATCTATTAAATCCTATTGACTCATATCTCAAGGATTTGATGATATTGGGGATCATATGAGCTTTAGCCATAACCATAATATAGTGGTTCCATGTAGTTGAAAACAACCTTATTTAGAGAGCCCCAATCATAACCATTTATCATGAGGTGTCATTTGTTAGTAAAATCATAGGTTAGAGGGCACATGACACATCCTTACTGATAGGAGATGGTTGGAGAATAAATCCTAGTGATATTCATGAGCAATCCTTAGCTCTTTATAAGATGAAGTGTATTTTCAAATTTATCTATCTTGGCAAACCATTGTGGACGGTTGATTAATTTTAGTTTAAGTGATTGAATGGTTGATTTCAATTTTAAATGTTTGAAATTTTAATATTTTTGGAATTTTAAATTTTATGGGTGTTTGAGAGATATTTGAAGTTATAAAATATTTTGAATAAACCCCATGAATAGAGCTCTACATTCAACATGACCCTCATCAGGGTACATAAGGAATTTATATTTATATATTGAACCTTATCGACTTTGTAAACTTACTTATAGAGGATCAGGTTTGGCATTAGCTTTCTGTCTTTGTTAATGAGATTTCCCTGTTGAGGGCCATGAAGGCCTAACATAAACTATAAAATGAATATTAGGACATGTTGTAATTGTATTTTCACTTTGTTGCAACTTAGATTTCAAGACTATATTTTTTATATCATGTGTTTTTAATATACCAAAATATTTTAATGTTGATTAATGTTTCTCATATCATATAATAGATATATTTTCTTTATGTCGTTTATGTGTACTAATATTTTAAGAAAATCATACAACAGACTGCCGATGACTGTAAGAAAGATTAGATTAGGATTTTTTTGTAATGAAGTATACTTTTTATTTTGTTTTTTTAGTCTGAGAGTGTGTGATTATAATTTGGATAATCATGCACACACACTAAGGGAGTGAGTTAAAAATTTTTCTTTTAAAACTGACCATAATGTATGATTTTTAGATTGTACTGGATGATATTTTTTGATAGTCCCTCTAGAAAAAGGTTAAGCAAATCATGCCCGAAAAATTTTGTACTATTTATACTATATAATTTTATGTTCGTACATACGACGTCTAGAGTATGTAACGAGCGTGTACCAGTTCATCCCATTAAACACCTAAATTTTTTTGATATATTCGTTATGTACAAACTTGGGTTCATACAAGCGACATCGAGAGTATAAAATGGGTTTGTCTACATTCATACCATACAAAGCATGATTTGTTTAGATAGTTCATATTGTATGATGTTGGGTTTATATAGATGATTCACAGTGTACAAAATGAGTTCATTTAAAATCGTATCCGGAAACTATTCAATTTTAAACTGTTTATACTATACAATATCAGTTCATACTGATGACTGATAGAGTAAAAAATCAAGTTCATATAGGATCAAACATGGATTTTGTGAACTATTTGTACATATAAAGTAAGATCATGCTATATAATTCAAGTACATTCAATTTGAAATTTTTAGTTTTTTGGATTGTTTTTTTGGTTTTTCATATGTAAGAGTCCTAAAAACTGACTATCATACTTCTTCTACAAATTTTCTCTTGGGAGTGATAGTGTTTTGGGAGAGTATTTAAGAGTGAGGGTTGAGAGATCTTAGAAGTGAAAATTATGAAGGGTTCACAAGGTTGCCCAAAGGAGAGGATATCTTTGTATGTCCTTCAAATCTCTACCCTACTTCTTTGAAGACTCTTAAGAGAAGATCTTTGGAGGAGATCAGGTAATCTGCCGTCACCAAGAAGGTGAGAAAGAATTTTAATACTCTACCATCACTAGGAGGGTGAGAAAGGACATCAGTATTTTTCCTTCACCAGGAGGATGGGAAAGGATGTTAGTACTTTACCATCACTTGGAGGGTGAGAAAGGATGTCATTACTCTACCACATTAAGGTTTAGTGGAAGAGAGGTTATTGTAGGGGCTTCTCCGCCTTGCTATGGGAGCAAAAGGAGAGTCACTTTTGTATAGTGCAATACTTGAAGAAGGAATCTTTAGGGAATGGATGTTGGTCTAGTTGGACTGAACCACTATAAAATCTAGTGTTCTTCTATCTTTATTTTTTACTTATTTTTTTATTTCGGCATGTTTAATTTTAGCGGTTAAGAAAATTTATTAAAAAAATTATCATTGTGCTAAAAAATCTTACATCAATTTTTGAAAATCTAAGAGAATTTTTTAAATTACCTATTCAGCCCCTCTTGGTTAGCCTTTGAATAATTTTATAAGGTCTAACAACCTATTCAAAGTTTCAAGCAATATTAGAGCCCATATTCAAAAATTAAAGTTTAGATAACTTTTTGAAAATGATCATGGCTACTTTTAGAAACCGTAACACTCCTGAAGGATCTTCTATCACTAGGCCACCATTATTTGATAACATTCCTTTTGACTTTTGAAAAGCTCATATGTTTACTTTTCTTAAATTGCTTGACTATCATATATGGATTTTAGTACATGAAGGTTACACTAGACCAACTAGACTTGTTGATGGCATTATGATTCAAACACCATTTACTAACTATATAGTAGAAAAAAAAGAACTAACTTAGTTAAATTCTAAATGCTTAAATAGTTTTTTTTGTGCCCATAAATATGAGGACTATGTGTGTGTGTGTGTTTCAACCCGTAGAATTGGAAAAGAAAATTGGGATAAACTTTGCATAACATATGAAGGGACTAATTAAATAAAATAGTGTAGATTGAACATTCTATTACATGATAATGAACTTTTTCGCATGAAACTGAATGAATCAATCACTTATATGTATACTCATTTTACACAGATAGTCACTTCATTTCATGCTTTAGGTAGGGAACTAATGAATTCTAAAAAAAGTAAATAAAATTCTATGTTGTTTAACTACCGCTTATGATGCAAAGATAATTTCCATAAGTGAATCAAAAGACTTAACTATCTGCTATAATGATAATCTGCTTGGATCATTGATTGCTTATGAGTAAGGAGTGACTTAAAGATAGATTGATGTAGGTGACAAGCCAAAGGAGAAAAACATTGCATTGAAAGTGGTTGACTTAGAAAGTGATCAGTCATAGCTTGAGGATGAAGATTACATTGCACTTATGATTAGGTAATTCAAAAGTTTCTTTAGAATAAATCAAAGGAGATGTCAATAATAGAATAAGGGTAAGTTCCACAAAAATACAAAAATGTTTAATGATGTAATTTGTTATGAATGCAGGAAGCCTGGACATATTAATTCTGATTGCACGAATCTTAAAGCTAATCATAGCAAGGAAAAGGTTTGGGAGAAAACCAATATTAGGAAGGGTAAGAAAAGACTATAGAGAGCATTCTGGGTAGAATCAACATCAAATTCTTAAGAATTAAAAGTAGAGGAGGAAGTCTCAAACTTGTGTTTAATGGCCGGCAAACTTGATCAGTCAGATCAAGAAAAAGTATATGATTTATCCTATGATGAGTTATTTGAAGTTCTTGAAAAATTAATACTGCATATAGGAAACTCAAAAAATTGCATGCCAAACTGTACATAGTGTATTTAAATATAAAAAAAGAACATGAAATCATTAGGAACGATCAAGCATCTATTAATTGCAACTACATGAAATTATTGGATTAGTATGATGATTTGAACAAGAAGCATGAACTATTGAAATCATCTCATACTGAACATGAAAATGATTTTAAAGTGTTTATAGCTGAATCAAATCAAAGAGAATATGAGTTAAAATTTGATAGTTCGATTTGAAAAAGTATAAACTCATATCTAGTAGAAAAATTGAATGCCATTAAGGGAGCTAAGACACCCCCTACACTTAAATAATTTTATAATCCTTATCAAAAGTGTATAATTACACAGCCTAATAAAAGATATTATAACTCACATAGATTGATAAATCCTTTTCTAGGTGTTAAATGTTTTTCATGTGGAATGATTAGTCATATCTCTCAAACTTATATGATACATAGAAGAACACATCTAGTGTGGAGACCTAAGATACATAAATCATACCATATCAAATAAGCATCTAGATTATTATTCCTAAGAGGAGAACCCAAACTTATTTGGGTTCCCAAGTCTAAAGTTTGATCATTTTATAGATACGCTCTCATATAAGTCCTTGTCAAAGCATTTGGTACTTGGACAATGGATGTTCAAAGCATATGACTAGAGACACAACACAATTCATATCGCTAGATGTTTGGAATGGAGGCAAAGTGACATTGGAAGACAATACCACAAGGAAAGTGGTAGTTATAGGTATGATTGGAAACAAGAAATTTTTTTTCATTGAAAATGTATTATTGGTTGAAGGCTCAAAACATAATTTGTTGAGTATTAGTCAGCTTTGTTATAAAGGTTATAGTGTTACTTTTTTTTCACAAACTACATTATAAGCCAAAATTGAATTGATATGTTACATGTAAAAAGAGTAAATAATGTATACATGCTTGATTTGAATTTTATTAAATTTTCTAATACTTTTTGTCTCAAAATAATCACTGATGAATCATGGTTATGGCATAGAATACTTTATCATGCAAGCATACAAAATCTTAGAAAGCTTACCCACAAAGAGTTAGTTAGAGGAATACCCAAACTAGCCTTCACTAAGGATCACCTATGAGAAGCATGTGAATTAGGAAAATAGATGAAGCCTTCATTTCATTCAATTAAAGATCTCAGAATTAGTAAACCAATATAAATCTTTCATATGGATCTTTTTAGACTGGTTAGCACTATAAGTCTAGGAGGTAAAGTTTTTGGGTTTATAATCATCGATGATTTTTTAAGATTCACTTAGGTCAAATTCTTATTTCATAAAGTGAATAATTTGAGGAATTTAGAAAAAAATTTAGTTGGATTTAGAGGAAACTAGGGTGTGAAATTTTAGCAATTCAAAGTGATCATGGAAGAGAGTTTGAAAATGAAAATTTTAAATATTTTCTTAGAAAGAAATGAATTGATCAGAATTTTTTAGCACCTAGGACACCTTAGCAGAATGGGGTTGTTTAAAGAAAGAATAGATCTTTAATAGAAGCCACTAGAGCAATGTTGGTAAAATATTTACTTTCAAAATATTTTTGGGCTGAAGTAGTTAGTATGGCTTGTTATGTTCTTAATAGGGTGAACATTAGATTCAAGTTGAATAAGATACCCTATGAACTTCTTAAGGAGAGAACACCTAATCTTTCACATTTGCTTATTTTTGGATGTAATGTGTTCATTCATAATAATGGCAAAACTCCTTTAGGAAAATTTAATCCTAAATCTAATGAAGGAATATTTTTAAGATATTATAGTGTTAGTAAATCCTATAGGGTTTTTAACAAGAGAACTTTGGTAGTTGTGGAGAATACACATGTAGTTTTTTAATGAATCTGGCATTTCAAAAGAGCCAAGGTTCGAAGAAGATCATGTTGAAGATATCTCTTATGGAATTGAAAAGATGAATTTGGAAGAGAATCTTGGAATATAAAACACTTTGCCTAGAGAATGGAAAGTTTTAAGAGTTATCCTAAAGAATTTATTTTAGATTAACCTAATGAGGGTGTTAGAAGTAGGCATAGACTTAGCAAAAAAAAGTGAACCATTCTACCTTTATATTAATGATTAAATCCACTAATATAAATCTATCACTTTCAGATGAATTTTGGATTTTGTCCATGCAAGAAGAATTGAATGAATTTGTTAGAAATTATGTTTGGGAATTGAATGAAAAGCATAAAGATCAAAAGGTTGTTGAAACTAAATGAGTGTTCAAAAATAAAATGAATGATTCAGGTGTTGTGATTAGAAATAAGGGACGATTGATGGCCAAATGGTATAATCAAATAGAATGAACTGATTTTGAAGAAACTTTTTGCCCCCCTATAGCAAGACTTGAAGTGATAAGGGTGTTACTAGCCTTTGTATGTTTTAAAGGCTTTAAATTAATTTAAATGGATGTTAAGAGTGCCATTCGAAATGGGGTGATACAAGAGGATATTTATGTTCAGCAACCTTTAGGTTTTGAAATTCAAAATTCTCAAATCAGTTATGAAAGAAAGTGTTGAAACCACTCTCTTTTTAAAAAGGATAAGAGATGACTTACTCATTATTCAAATTTATGTTGATGACATCTTGTTTGGATCCACCAATAAAAGTCTTTGTGATGATTTTTCAAAAATAATTTGTAGGGAAATTGAAATGAGTTTAATGAGAGACTTGAGTTACTTTCTTTGTTTTAGTATAAAACAAAATGATGAAGGAACATTTCTTAGTGAGTCAAAGTATATTAAGTACATCCTCAAAAAAATATGAAAAGGAGAATGCTAAACTAGTTAGTACACCAATGAGGTCTTCATTGCTGTTAGGTCCCTATCTATTGATCAAAAAATATTTAATGGAATAATTGAATCATTACTTTACTTAACTTCTATCAAACATGATTTCTTGTTTAGTGTTTATTTATGTGCTAAATTTTATTCTTATATGAAGGAATCACATTTGTCTGTTGTTAAGAGAATTCTGAGATATCTTTTGGGAATGAAAAACTTAAGGATTTTGGTATCCTAAGCACAACTCTTTTTTTAAAATCAATGGATATTCTAATTAAAAGTTTGCAAGATGTAATGTTGATCAAAAAATTACTTATGGAACTTGTTAATTCATAGGAAACTCTTTATTTTCTTGGTCTAACAAAAAATAGAATTCAATAGCCCTTTCTATTGCTTAAGCAAAATATATTGCCTTAGGTAGTTATGCGGCACATGTTCTTTGGTTAAAACAACAACTGATTGACTTAGGATTTTCAATTGGCACTATTCCAATTTTTTTTGTGATAATATAAGTGCCATATATATATATATATATATTTCAATGAATTCTATTCAATATTCTAGAACTAAGCATATTGATATAAGGCATCCCTTTATTAGAGATCATGTGGCTAAAGGAGAAATAATCAACTTGCAGACATTTTCACAAAACCACTTCTTTTAAAATATTTAGCACTTTAAGAAGTAGAATAGGTGTGATTGATCTTAATGCTTAAATTAAAATTCTGTAAATTGGATTTGTAATGTATTGATGTGTTTGTTTATTTCTTTGTTTGGTTGTTAGGGTTTGTTTATTTGTGTGTTTTTGTTTCTTTCATTTTTGTTTATTTTTTTTATGTTAGTATTGAGTTTTGGTTCTTCTTTTTTTAGTGTTTCTTATCATAGATCTTGTGTGAATTATTTTTAATAGAGTTTTTGTTTATCATATCTTGAGTGTGTTTACCTATCATACTATACAAACATTTTTTTACTGTATGAATTCTATAGCATGTACATGGTATTTTTTGATTTTAGCTTGTGAAACTTAAATTTTTAATGCATATCATACTGTATAATGCATCAACATCTATATGATCATTAATTTTTTGTCTTTATGACTGGGGACGGTTTTCCAAAAGTTTATTATTAGTCACAGATAGTACATACAAATTTGTATTTCATTTGTATGATCATGTTCTCAATTTCTTATGTGGATGAACCTAATCATAATAAATGTTCTTTAAAATTCTAATCATCATAGAGGAAGAAGTGTTCATTTGTACGATCATATGGTTAAAAAGCATGTATGAAACGATGCATAAAGAATGATAGTTTATGAAAAGTCATTTCATTTTTGGCTGTTTCTATTCATATGTATGAAATATTTTTTGTCCAATATGATTTTAAATATGTATGTATGATCAAAATTATGTACTAAATAATAGGTCATTTTTCTTTCAATTGAAAGGTCGTGGATGTTTTTTCTTCACAATCCTATTTGATCTCAAATCATCTCAAGTCCAAGCATTAGTAATTTCCAGTAGTAGCAAACATTCACGTACTTCCAAGGGCGCATCCTTTCATTCTAGTATAGACGAGAACTTTATTTCTAAGGAAAATGAGGAATCCTACAAACATTTTGTTGGAGCCAAGATTATCCCCTCTTGTTTCCTTATTAAAAGTAACATAAACTTCTATGTTATTCCTCTTTTTGCCTTGACTCAATTTTCATTTATCCTCACCTTAATCTAAGCCTATCATCAAGAAACTTTCAAAATATTTCTTGTCAGCATGAAAGTGAACCAAGATTATACTCGGATAACCTCTTATGTCTTTAAGTAGTGAGTTGAAATAATTAAGGAAGATTTAGGAAACTTCCTTCACCTTAGGACTCAAAGGGTTAGAGCACACACCATGACCTCTAGAATGGATTTTGATATGTCTGAATTAAACCAAACTCTTAGAGGTGTTACACAAGTAAACCATCTTTCTCGGGTGTATACCCTTAACCAGAATGCTAGAATCATCCAGCATATCTTGAGAACTTCTATTGTTCCCAAAGCTAGTGATCGTATTAATTTGAATATTCTTTTGTCTACTTTTACACTCCTATTAATAAAGCCCAACTAATCATGGATTATATCTATAAACTTTTTGATATTGTACATCCTCACAATAGGAGGAAGGAAAATGTGGCCTTAGGACACTTAGTTGACTATATTTTAGAAAAGAGTACAACCTGATCCATCCTGATCCTCCCACTTAACTTCCCATTTACTTTACTAATGACTCATTTCATGCACTTTTTGGTCTAGACCAAGGATTTGTGGGAGAAGATTTAGAGGGAGAAGATTCAGAGGGAGAAGAAGGAGCCCCTGCTCCACCACCTATACCTACGCCTGGACCCGATCAAAATTTTTAACAAGAAATGGTCTAGCATTTTGACAGAATAGAGTCTCATTTTTTATTAACATTTTCATCAAATTGTGAATCACCTAAACCAGTAGATACAAGGTACAATGAATACATTTGGTCGATTAGAGGTCAATTCGACTATGTCAACACATAAGTAGCTATGATAAAAAGCTACTTTACAATGTTCACTCCTCATCTACTTTTAGACTAAGGCCCCTCAAGATTTCAGTTGTTACTTATGTGTTATACTTTCTATTGAGATTTTTATTTTTATTGTTGAAATGTTTCTTATGATCTCATATGTTAGTTTCTTCACGTTGTGATTTTTTAGTTTCTAGTATGATATAATGTTTGTATGTATTTCAAATATTAAATGAAATGATGTGTTGACTTGAATTGAAATTACTCTACTTGAATTGGTTAGACTTTTAGAGACAAATCATTTGTAGTTGATCTCTAGAATAAAATTTTGAATTACTTAGCTCTACAAATTAATTTCCTTGAAAATTTTAATTTCTCAAAATTTTAAATTAAATTATAATTGGATGTAGATTAGAAGATCAATTTCATGTTCTTATAGACAAATTCCATTTATCTATAATTGTTTCAAAATTGATGTCTTATTTTTTTTTTCAATGTATTTATTTTTGTTAATTATTGAATTTTGTTTTAATATTTATTGATATTATAAAGATTGAAAATGTAAAAAGATGCACAAAGCATTCCAAACATGAAAAGATGCACAAAATGTATTCGCCAAAATGAAAAAGTCATAAAATTAGCCCAAACTAAAAAGATGCATAAAGTGTGTCACAAATAATTAAAATGATGCACAATGTCACCAATTAAAAAATTCATACTATTCTTTCATTTATCATTCTATCATATTTAAAATTACATTTTATCGGTAACAATCTTCACTATTGAATTAGGAACTAATTAATCTTTTTTTCATCATTTCTGCAATAATTATTTTTATTTGATTTGTCTAGAATGAACAGTGAACCTAGTTGACTTTTCTTCTCTTAGTTGTTCTTTGATTTAAAATTTGAGTTTTTCTTCTTAGCATTAGAAAGTTAATGTTGTATTTATGATTAGTTTAAAATATTCTTCTTCATGAACTATTTTGATTTATCCATAGAAACTTATATTTTCAAGATGTACTTCCCTTTTTTGTTGTTGTCAAAAGGGGGAGTCCTTGGTTATTATTTAATGTATAGTATTTGATGTATGTGTGTTATTATTTGATATCTGGTTGATGTATGTGTATTGTGTGTATGATTAGTATTGTGTGTATGGTCATTTTTTATTTATGGGATGTGTGTATTGGGTGTGTGTTGTGATATGTGTATTATGTGTGTTTAGTTGTTTTGGTTTTGTTGTTTATGTTTGTTTCTCGATTTTTTTTTTGTGTTATTGTTGTCTTGATTTTCATTGGAATCCTATATTTTTTTGAAATTGATCCTTCATAAAGGAGGATCTTAGGAGAAAATTTTTTTTAGTGTTAACTAAAATAATAATTTTAAAAAAGGGGGAGATGGTTGCAACTTAGATTTCAAGATAATGTTTTTTTATATCATGTGAGTTTTTGATGATATCAAAATATTATTATTATTATTATAGAGGGGCCTACGCATTAATATACGAAAAAAATTACATAGTCCTTAAAGAAACCTCGTGCCCACTAATGCTCAAAAGAGCTACAAAATTAAAACAAAAAATAACCTACGAGCACAAGGTAACTACTATGAAAAAGTATAGTAAAACCTAGATACATTCTATGGTGTGTAAGACAGAGCACCCAAAAAGAAGGAAGATAATAAAAATAAGCTTGGAATAGTAGCTTCCCATAAAAAATCCCATCAACACAAATACCTGCAATAGTAATATCCAACAAAAATAAGTGATACCCACCACAACAGTAGAACAAGGAGCAGTAAAATCTAGCCATAAGGAAAATCATAGAACAATGGTTAACACATATTAAAGTATAAAAGCAGAATAATCACCTTGTATGACATTGCCAGAAAATCAAGCGGAGAGAAGGCCAAAAGCAAGACCCCACCATACTAATAACCAACCTAACAATCCTGAAAAGGCTCTAGGTTCCACAAGACAAAAGGATAGAACTGGAATAAATGTAAACATCCAGACCCATAACAGCTAATAAAATAGTCTCCCGAGGATAACCAAGGAAAAAAAGTCAGAATCGCCAAAGAAATATAGCCAACAGTAACTAAAACACCAAGGAACAGCACATAACCCATTGTAATCCATGCAAATATAATTAAAATAGGAAAGAATAGGCCTAACCACCACCATCTACATAGATTATTTTGTTGATTACTATTTCTTCTAACATGCATTAGATATATTTTCTTTGTGTTGTTTGTGTTTACTAACATTTTAGGGAGATTATACTCCAAACTACCGAAGACTTCAAGACAAATTAGATTATGGTTTCTTATAATGAAGTCTATGCTTTATCTATTTTTGTTGAGTCAGAGAATGTTTGATTGTAATTTGAGTAACCATGCACACAAACACACTATGGGAGTGAGTTAGATTTTTTTAAACTAATCGTACTGTATAATTTTTAAATCATACTGGATGATTTGTCATGATAGTCTGTATAGAAATAAATTAAGTAAATCATGCACGAAAATATTTGTACTATTCATACTGTATGATTTTATGTTTGTACAAATGATATACATAGTACAAAATTGGTATGTACTATTTCATCCAGAATGAACTCATCATTTTTTTTGAACTAATCATATTGTATGATTTTATGTTTGTGCAAATGACGTCTAGAGTACGAAATGGGTGAGTACCGGTTCATCCCATACGAACACCTAATTTTTTTTAGCTGTTTCTATTGTATAAACTTGGGTTCATACAGACGACGTCCAAAGTATGAAATGGATTGTCCATGTTTGTACCATACAAAGTATGATTTGTTTAAACAATTTGTACTATACGATATTGTTTTCATATAGATGACCCACAATGTACAAAATAAGTTCATATGAAATCATACCGGACTAACGTATTTACTTTTAAACTATTCATATTGTATGATGCTAGTTCGTACGTACGACTAACAAAGTATGAAATCATATTCATACATCAATTTTTTTAAACTATTTGTACGAACAAAATATGATCATATTGTACAATCCAAGTAAATTAAACTTGAATTATTTACTTGTTCGGATGGTTTTTCTAGTCATACATATATAAGAGCCCTAAAAATTAACTATCCTAGTTCTACAAATTTTCTCTTGGGAGTGATAGAGAGAGTGGTTTGGGAGAGAGTTTAGGAGTGATGGTTGAGAGATCTTGCAATTGCCCAATGGTAAGGATCTCTTTGTATGTTCTTCAAATATCTACCCTAATTCTTTGAAGACTCTTGAGAGAAGATCTTTGGAGGGGATCTAGAACTCTGCCCTCATAAGGAGGATGAGAAAGGACATCAGTACTCTACCATCACTAGGAGGGTTAGAAAGGATATCAGTACTCTTCCATCACCAGGAGGGTGAGAAAGGACATTAGTACTCTACCATCACCATGAAGGTGAGAAAGAATGTTGGTATTTTATCATCACCAGGAGGATTAGAAAGAATTTTGGTTCTTTGTCATCACCAAGTGGGTGGGAAAGGATGTCAGCACTCTATCGCACTGTATTTTCGTGTAAGAGAGGTTATTGTAAGGGCTTCTCTGCCTTGCTATGGGAGAAATGGAGAGTCGCTATGGTATAGTGCAATACTTTAAGAAGGAGTCTTCAGGGAGTAGATGTAGGTCTAGTTGGACCAAACCACCATTAAATTTAGTGTTTTTCTATCTTTATTTTTTATTTTTTGTAAATTTAATTTTAGTGGTTAAAAATATATATATGTTATAAAATTTATCAGTGTGCTAAAAAATCTTAAATTGGTTTTCAAAAATCCAAGATAATTTTTAAATTACCAATTCACCCCCCTCTTAGTTTTCCTTAGAATAGTTTTATTAGGTCTAACAACCTATTTGAACATTCATACTTTATAACTCAAACCATGTCAACTCTTATCTACCTATATAGAATGATCAGGAAAATATTTGAGTTCATTAATTGACCTGCGTAGTATCCCTAAATGTAGCATGTATGCGCATAACATGTTCTTCAGGGCCCATGCATGTTTTATGATGGCACTCTCTCTTTTTGTGTATCTATGTGCATACATATTAAAGTGCATATGCAGGAACATTTTGGAGATTTAAAGGATCTTCTATGATATCTCATAGAAGTTTGCATTTTTCATAATGCTTTGATATTTGCTTGTAGGCAGTATATAAGATGCATGACCACTATCATTAAGAAACTTGCAAGCCTCAACAATTTTATCCAACTCAATGTGCACGACCTAGTTGAATTGAGATTCACTCACTCCATAATGATTTGATCTGGCTTTCTCTTCCCAGAACACATATAGAAGTCAATAAGAAACTCCTAGATTATGTCATCCTTCTCATTTCCTATTATTGACTTAAAGAATTAAACATTTCAACCTTAGATGATTGTATCCTTATTGATGTCCTTCACTTCAAAATTATTAACTTTTGCCCTGAACTAATGATTGCAACAATCAAAGATACTTCAGGCCATCCGATAGAATCATGCAAGGAATCCATCTCTAAAATGAATATTATAGTCCTTGAGATGAATTGAATAGCATTTATATTTTTTATTTGTAATTGTGAGTTTAGGCCACCAAGCTTTGCATCAATCTTTAACAACATTTTTGTTAAATATTGATCATTAACTTTATTGAACGCATTATATTGCATATTGATATTTATTTTCTTATATATCGGTCTCTTATTGTCACAAGAAATCACTTTTTTTCCTATTATTAAATGGTTGCTGACTATGGGACAATTTAGCATCCACTACATATAATTTTCCATCACCTGAAATTAGGCTTTTATATGAGTGAGATCTCTTTTATATTTACTTGTAAATTCCTTATACATTGAATACATATCATATTTACAACACATCTCCTTCCATCCTTTGCATACAACTCAATATGCTCTTCTTAATCCATATTTGTTGCATATCCTCTATCATCACATGCACAAGTTTAATGTATCCTTTGGCAATGAGGTGTCCTTAAATAAAATAATCATTCCCCTTGTCAATTACTTTTGATGATAATCAGATTCTACTTTGTGATGGTTTCTTCCTTCTTCTTATGGATATGATGTCACCTTCATGCCTCAACTGGTTGTAGACTTCTTGCTGCTACCTTCAAACAATCCCTTATGTGCAATACAACCTTTCATTATATTGTCAATTGGTTCAAGATATGAGTAGCCACACCTACACTATTATCAATTATGAGTTAGAGATTTTCCTTTCAATTGGCATGTGTTCCATAAGTTAAATATGACACTCATCAAAGATTTTTCATGATGACATGTAGGTGGGTCACATTATCCTAAATTGTCTTTTTGTTATTTGTGAATAACCTTTATTTACCAACCCTTTGTTTTCAAAGGCAATTTAATTCTACTGTCAAACTCTTTGTCTTCAAAGATAGTTTACAAGATACATGATGAACATGATATCAATCCCTTCATTCCAGTTGAGATGATCGTTATAGGCTGATTAAGTTTGTAATGAATTTACATGTGAGTCCTTACATGCATGGATTAGACATGGATGGATTACCCTTCTTAATTAGTATTTGCATTCCAATTGGAATGATAATTCCATAGGAATGTTGATTATCATTCAAATCACATTGTTTATAGCTCATCAATTTATGTTCATTTGAATACATGTTAAACAATATACCGATTCATCACATAATATCTTGAACTTATTTCTTGTAATCCATTCAAGTTAGATTCATTATGATTTGTTCAAGTTTTTTTTAGTCTACATGTAGAATAAAATTTTCCTTCTTTTATTTGATAATTTAGTTTAATTAGATCCATCTTTAATTTAGATCATTTGTCTCAATTATGCTCAAATTCAAATTAAATTCAAATCATCATAGTTCAAGCTCAAGTTCAAAGTTTTTGCATGAGATCAAGTTGTCCAAGTCATGTTCATTGAGATCTCAATTAGTTTGATTCCAAAATGAGTCTTCAGTTTCATTCATGTCCCTTATATATACTCATTCGAATTTGAGTTTCAATGCTTTCAAGTTCAACAATTGTTTAAATTGAGTTAAAGTTCTTTATTGGCTCAAATTTGAGTCTAAATTCAAGTTCCCTGAATTCCAAATTTTATTCAAGTTAGGTTATCTATTTCATCAAAAAATCTAGCAGCCTCCTGATATCTCCCCCATTTAGGGTAAAATCCAAGTGAAATATCTTTCCCCTCCATGCTGCATGAACGCTTCAGGTAGGTGTCAAATGATATCTAGGTCACAATTTCTTCAATCCTCGCTACACTGCATGAGCGATTAAGGATATTTGAGCACAATATTTAAAAGATAAAAGTTTTTCTTTCCCCCGCTACGCCACATGAGCACTTAAGGGTACTTATTTTTTTATCCTCGATATGTTACGTGAGTGCTCTGAGGCTTACCTTCCTCGAAGCAAGAGTCACACCAGCTTCCCTCCCACTGAGCTACATGAGCGTTTAGGATGGTTTGCCGACTTGCTGCAAGGCTCGAGTGTGGGATTTTTAAGTTTGAAATTTTATACCTTTATGGCAATAATAGCAAGGTGTTGCAATGCATACAAGAAACTCACTCAAATGTTTTTTTTTTTTCTTTCTTTTGTTTTTTTTTTTAACTTCTCCCTATATTTTTTTTAACTTCCTCCCCTTTCTTTCATTCATTTCCATTTCAATCATCACTTTTATTTTTAAAATACACATACGGGGTATATATATATATATATATGTTAATCAACATAGATGAGTACTAATGATTTGCTATTAAATGCTCACTGAAATTAAATGAGAGTAACAAAAAAAAAGTAATAATAAAAAAAAAGTTTTTTTTGAATGAACTTTGGAATTATAGTGTTGTTGGTTCACATTGATGTTGTTGGCTAATAAAAGGTGTAAGTGTTAGCTTTAGCAAAAGCCTTTTTGTTCCTTTCCCTTTATCTTTTTTCCATTTCACCATTACTTCATATATACTCATACATATACAACAATAGTGATAGGTTCAACTAATAATATTAATTAATACTAATTACTTATTTGAGATACCAATAGTAATAAATAAAAGTAAATAACTAACTTTAAAAAATAAATGTGATGATGACTTTAGCATAAATAATAGTATTCATACAAATTTTATATTGAAGGTCAATAATAGAAATCAAGATAAAATAAAAAAATGAGTAAAATAAAGCAAAATAAAGATTTATAATTATAGTGGAGGGAAAAGTATCCACTTGAAATAGAGCATGTAAAATGGTTTTGAGGCTAAATGATTGAGTGGAGGAAACAGAGTGATATAGCTTATTGTTAGAGGCAGAGGGGGAAATGAACAAGAAAAATGGTTAGCTATAAGTGGAGCTAGCCGAGAGGTGCACTTGAAGCTTGTGAGAGAGCTTCTTGCATATAAAATGCATGTTGGTTGGCTTTTCCCTCAATTGAGGGTGGTCGATTGGGTTCATGTAAGCTAAGGGAAAGGTCTCTAGCATTGGTAGAAGAAGTAAATCACACATCTGGAGGAGCTTGGAGTATGGGATAGTATAAGTGATGGATTCAACGTGAAGTGGGTGGCTTGACATGAAGAGCGTAGAGCCAGAGGTTGACTTGTTTTGGGTAGTTCAATGGTTTAGGATTTGCGGGTATTTTAGCTAGGTAAAGGTCTTCAGTATAGGTTCTATATGGGTTAAACCTGGAAAGGGATGGATGTTAAGCATCAAATAGGAGGAAAGGGACGGTGGTAAGGTTGCAATAAGAGGAGTGGGCGTGGGATTTTGGCCGGCTGAAGTTTCCTTTTATGGAGTTAAAAATTGAAAGGAGATCTTGCAGCTTATAGATGGATGGGAAGAGGTCAGTGAGCTATCCAATTAGAGTCTTATAGCAATGCAGAGTGAAGAATTGAGCTGGGTGGAACTAAAGCTTGTGAAAGTCCAAATAGGTTGTTAGACCTATTACAATTATCCCAATACTAACCTAGAGGGGGGTGAATTGAAATTTTAAAAATCTCTTAGTAAAGTAAAGAAAACCATTTTTTAATTTTAACACAATAAAAATTTATCAAAATAAACTTTTCAACCACAAAATAAAAGTTCAAAAAAATAAGAAATGCAATAAAAATAAAAACAAAAGAACACAAAAATTTATAGTGGTTCGATCCAACTAAACCTACGTCAACTCCTTGAAGACTCCCTCTAAAGGTATTGCACTATACCAAAGTGACTCTACTTTTTCTCCCACAATAAGGCAGATAAACCTTTACAATTAACCTCTCTTCTACCAATCCCCAGTAAAGTAGAGTTCCATTGTCCTTTCACACCCTCCAAGTGTCGGTAGAGTACCGACATTTTTTCACACCCTCCTAGTGTTGGTAGAGTACTGACATCCTTTCACACCCTCTAAGTGTTGATAGAGTACTGGATTCCTTTCACACCCTCATGGTGTTGGTAGAGAACCGACATCCTTTTACACCCTCCTGGTGTCGGTGAAGAACTGAATATTCATTTGGTATGATTATTTATAAACTGATTTCAAACTCTGGATGGTGCACTATACAAACTCCATATCATTCATGACAATCTATTTTAACCAAACCATGCTTCATTTGGTATGAAAATGGAGGAGTCCATTTCGTACTCTCGAAGTCATTTGTATGAACCTATGATCGTACAGTATGAATAGTTCAAAAATTTACCTGCTTGCATGGATGAAATGATACGCACCCATTTCATAATATAGACATCATTTGCATGAACTTATGATTGTATAGTATGAGTAGTTTAGAAAAAAATTTATTTCATTCAAAACAAATTAGTATGTAGCTATTTTATACTCTAGACATCGTCTATGCAAAGGTAACTTCATACAGTATGAACATGACTTAAAAAATTTTTCAATGCTTTATTCGATTAACTCCACTCTAAAGGAACATTCTGGATAAACCATCCCATACGATTCATGATCGTACAGTATGATTAGTTTTATAAAAGTATAAGTTTTTACACTCCTCCAGAGTGTGTGTGAATGGTTACCCAATTGCAATCATACTTCTTAAGACTCAATAAAAATATAAAAGACACAAACTTCAATTGCAATAAACAAAAATAAAATTTTCCTTGAAGTCTTCAATAGTCTGGAGTATGAATTTTCTGAAATGTTAATACACACAAAAAACAAAAACAATATTTTTAATATGTGTTTGGAGAAAAAATAATCAACACAATAAGATTTTGAAATCATAAAAAACACACATGATATAAAAACCACATTTATAAAAACCAAGTTGCAATAATCCCCCCTTTTTTATAATGGAAAAATAAATATTGTTTGAGATAACATAGAAAGCAAATTTTCTCCGTAGCTCCCCCTAAATGACATACCCATTTAAAAACAAGCGATTCCCATGAAGATCAAAAAACACAACCCTAAAAACTAGAAAGAAACAAAAACTACTAAAAAAAAAAACATGCGAACGAACAAAAATATGCAGACATGCACAATATGATACATATAATACAACATATATATACACACTATACACATAAACCAAAATAAAAATCAAAACAACATCAAACAATCAAACAATATTATGACTCCAACTTTTGACAATAACAAAAAGAGAAGAAACCCTTGAAATGAAAAGATTCTATAGATAAACCAAAAGAGTTGAAAAAGAAAATGATTTTAATCTAAATACAAATATAATATTAACTTCGTAATGCTAAAAATAAAAATTTTAAATTAAAGAATAACTAAGATAAGAAAAGTTAACCAGGATCCAGGTTCATTGTTCATGCTAGACAAATTAAATAAAAAATGATTATTACAAAAATAATGAAATAAAGATTAGTTCATTTCAAATTTAATATTGAATATGATTATTAATTACATGGATTTGGATTGGAGATAGAATGATAAAGGAAACAACAATATAAATATTTTTAATTTGTGACATTTTGTATTTTTTCAAATATTTGTGGAACACTTTGTGCATCTTTTTCATTTGGGCTAATTTTGTCCCACTTTTTACTTAAGAATTATTACGCGTCTTTTCTATTTTTGCACACTTTTTGCATCTCTTATTTTTTTTCTTTTTGGGACTTTCTAATATCAGTAATCTAAATTCAAATTCCACTAATAATAAAAAATGGACATATATAAAAAGAGATAAAAAATAATATGACATCAATCTTGTAACAATTATGGCTTAGATATGTTTGTCTATAAGAACATGAAATTGATTTCCTTATCTACATCCAGTCATAATTTTAATTTAATTTTTTGAAAGATTAAATTTTTGTAAGGAAATTAATTTGTAGAGTAAAGTAATTTATAATCCATTCCATTTATTAACTATAAAAGAATTTACATTAAAAAGAGATGCATTTCAAAAAATTAGTTTTAGTGCAAGTGAAGAAAATAACCCATCATTTCATTGATTATCCAAGAGCACATACAAACATTTTTCTCAGATCACATCATTGGTAGAAGAAGTAAATCACACTATTCGAGGAGCTTAGAGTATGGGATAGCATAAGTGAGGGATTCGATGTGAAGAGGGTGGCTTGACATGAAGAGCGCATGGCCAGAGGTTGACTGGTTTTGGATAGTTCGATGGTTTAGGATTTGCGGGTATTTTAGCTAGGTAAAGGTCTTCAGTATAGGATATATATGGGTTAAAGCTAGATAGGGATGGATGTTAAGCATCAAATAAGAGGAAAGGGATGGTGGTAAGGTTGCAATAACAGAAGTGGGCATGGGATTTTGGCCGGTTGAAGTTTCCTTTCATGGAGTTAAAAATGGGAAGGAGATCTTGCAGCTTATAGATGGATGGGAAGAGGTCAGTGAGCTATCCAATTAGAGTCTTATTGCAATGCAGAGTGAAGAATTGAGCTGGGTGGAATTGAAGCTTGTGAAAGTCCAAATAGGTTGTTAGACCTATTATAATTATCCCAATACTAAAAAAGAGGGGGGTGAATTGGTATTTTAAAAATCTCTTGGTAAAGTATAGAAAACCATTTTTTTAATTTTAACACAATTAAAATTTATCAAAATAAATTGTTCAACTACAAAATAAAAGTTCAAAAAAATAAAAAATGCAATAAAAATAAAAATAAAACAACACATAAATTTATAGTGGTTCGGTCCACCAAGACCTACGTCAACTCCCTGAAGACTCCCTCTTAAGGTATTGCACTATACCAAAGTGACTCTACTTTTGCTCCCACAATAAGTCAGAGAAACATTAAAAATTAACCTTTCTTCTACCAATCCCCAGTGCAGTAGAGTACCATTGTCCTTTCACACCCTCCAAGTGTCGGCAGAGTACCGACATATTCACACCCTCCTGGTGTTGGCACAGTAACGACATCCTTTGACACCCTCTAAGTGTCGATAGACTACTGGCATCCTTTCACACCCTCATTATGTCGTAGAGAACCGACATCCTTTTACACCCTCCTGGTGTCGGCAGAGAACCGGATCTTCTCCAAAGATCTTCTCTAAAGCATCTTCAAAGAAGTACTGAAGAGATTTGACAAACTTATAAATAGATCCCCACCTTTTGGAAACCTATTGAACCCTTCTAAAATTTCAATTGGAATATCTCTTTATCCACACTCTCAAAGACTCTCCTAAAGTACTCGTACTCTTGCTCGAAAAGAAAATGAAGAAGGATTCATTTCAGTAAATTTTTAAGGACCTTAAATATGATTGATACAAAAAATCATTCATAAAACTAAAAATTCAAATTTATTGTCCATGATCGTACAGTACGATCGCACATCATACATATTATCAATTTAAAATTTTTCTCGTTTCATCCTGTACTAATAAATTTCATACTCTAGAGTGTGTGTGTACAAACTTACATCATACAGTAAGATCTGTTCAAAATTGAATTGATTCAATTGGTATGATTATGTACGAACTGATTTCAAACTCAGGATGGTGTACTATACAAACTCCATATCATTCATTACAATCTATTTTAACCAAACCATGCTTCATTTGGTATGAAAATGGACGAGTCCATTTCATACTCTATAAATCATTTGTATGAACCTATGATCATACAGTATAAATAGTTCAAAAAATTTACCTGCTTGCATGGATGAAATGAAACGCACCCATTTCATACTATAAACATCATTTGTATGAACTTATGATCGTATAGTATGAGTAGTTTAGAAAAATTTTGAGTTCATTCGAGACAAATTTATACATAGCTATTTTATACTTTAGACATTGTCTATACAAAGGTAACTTCGTACAGTATGAACATGACTTAAAAAAATTTTCAATGCTTGATTCAATTAACTCCACTCTAGAGGAACATTTTTGATAAACCATCCCATACGATTCATGATCCTACAGTATGATTAGTTTTAAAAAAGTATAAGTTTTTACACTCCTCCAAAGTGTGTGTGCATGGTAACCCAATCGCATTCACACTCTCTCAGACTAAAAAAAATATAAAAGATACAAACTTCAATTGCAATAAACCATAATAAAAATTTTCTTGAAGTTTTCAGTAGTCTGGAGTATGAATTTTCATAAATATTAATACACACAAACAACAAAAACAATATTTCTAATATGTGTTAGGAGAAATAATAATCAACATAATAAGATTTTGAAATCATCAAAAACACACATGATATAAAAACCACAGTTATAAAAACTAAGTTGCAAGAATTCCCCCTTTTTTATAATGGAAAAATAATTATTGTTTGAGTTAACATAGAAAGAAAATTTTCTCCACGGCTCCCCCTAAATGACAGACCCATTTAAAAACAAGGGAATCCCATGAAGATCAAAAAACACAACCCTAAAAACTAAAAAGAAACAAAAACTACTAAAACAAAAAACTACATGTGAATGAACAAAAATATGCACAAATGCACAATATGATACATATAATACAACACATATATACACACTATACACATACATCAAAATAAAAATCAAAACAACATCAAACAATCAAACAATATTATGACTCCCCATTTTGACAACAACAAAAAGAGTGAAACCCTTGAAATGAAAAGATTCTATAGATAAACCAAAAGAGTTGAAGAAGAAAATGATTTTAATGTAAATACAAATATAATATTAACTTCGTAATGCCAAAAAGAAAAATTTTAAATTAAAGAACAACTAAGGTAAGAAAAGTTAACCAGGTTCATTGTTCATGCTAGACAAATTAAATAAAAAATAATTATTACAAAAATTATGAAATAAAGATTAGTTAATTTAAAATTTAATAATGAATTTGATTATTAATTACATGGACTTGGATTTGAGATAGAATGATAAAGGAAATAACAATATAAATTTTTTCAATTGGTGACATTTTGTATTTTTTCAAATATTTGCGATACACTTTGTGCATCTTTTTCATTTGGGCTAATTTTGTACCACATTTTTCTTTGAGAATTATTATGCGTCTTTTCTATTTTTGCACACTTTGTGCAACTCTTTTTTTTTCTTTTTGGGTATTTCTAATATTAGTATTCAAAATTAAATTCCACTAATAAAAAAATAGACATATATAAAAATAGATAAAAAAGAATACTACATAAATCTTGTAACAATTATGTCTTAGATATGTTTGTCTATAAGAACATGAAATTGATTTCCTTATCTACATCTAGTCTTGATTTTAATTTATTTTTTTGAAAGATTAATTTTTTGTAAGGAAATTAATTTTTAGAGTAAATTAATTTATAATCTATTCCAATTATCAACTACAAAAAAATTTACATTAAAAAGAGAAACATTTTAAGAAATTAGTTTCAATGCAAGTGAACAAAATATCCCATCATTTCATTCATTATCCAAGAGCACATAAAATTTTTTTTATCAGTTCACATTATTGGTAGAAGAAGTAAATCACACTTCTAGAGGAGGTTGGCGTATGGGATAGCATAAGTGAGGGATTCGACATGAAGTAGGTGGCTTAATGTGAAGAGCACAGGGCCAAAGGTTGACTTGTTTTGGGTAGTTCGATGGTTTAGGACTTGCTGGTATTTTAGCTAGGTAAAGGTCTTCAGTATAGGATCTATATGGGTTAAATCAGGATAGGCATGGATGTTAAGCATCAAATGGGAGGTAAGGGATGGTGGTAAGGTTTCAATAAGTGGAGTGGGCGTGGGATTTTGGCCGGCTGAAGTTTCCTTTCATGAGTTAAAAATGGGAAGGAGAACTTGCAGCTTATAGATGGATGGGAAGAGGTCAGTGAGCTATCAAATTAGATTCTTATAGAAATACAGAGAGAAAGATTGAGCTGAGTGGAACTAAAGCTTGTGAAAGTCCAAATTGGTTGTTAGACCTTTTATAATTATCACAATACTAACCAAGAGGGGGTGAATTAGTGTTTTAAAAATCTATTGGTAAAGTATAGAAAACCAATTTTTAATTTTAACACAAAAAAAAATTGATCAAAATAAACTTTTCAACCACAAAATAAAAGTTCAAAAAAAAAAAATGCAATAAAAATAAAAATAAAAGAACACATAAATTTATTGTGGTTCGGTCCAACAAGACCTACGTCAACTCCCTGAAGACTCCCTCTTAAGGTATTGCACTATACCAAAGTGATTCTACTTTTGCTACCACAATAATGCGGAGAAACCTTTACAATTAACCTCTCTTCTACCAATCCCAAGTGCAATAGAGTACCATTATCCTTTCATACCCTCCAAGTGACGGCAGAGTACTGACATCCTTTCACACCCTCCTGGTGTTGGCACAGTACCGACATCTTTTCACAACCTCTAAGTGTCGATAGAGTACTGGCATCCTTTCACACCCTCCTGATGTCGGCAGAGAACCGACATCCTTTTACACCCTCCTGGTGTCAGCAAAGAACCGGATCTTCTCCAAAGATCTTCTCTCAAGCATCTTCAAAGAAGTATTGGAGAGATTTGACAAACTTATAAATAGATCCTCACCTTTGGGCAACATATTGAACCCTTCAAAAATTTCAATTGCAATATCTCTTTATCCACACTCTCAAACAGTCTCTCGAACTACTCGAACTCTTGCTCTCAAAGAAAATTTGAAGGAGGATTTGTTTCAGTCAATTTTTAAGGACCTTAAATATGAAAGATATAAAAAATCATTCATAAAACTAAAAATTTCAATTTGATTGTCCATGATAGTACAGTATGATCGCACATCATACGTATGATCAGTTTAAAATTTTTCTCGTGTCTTTCTGAACAAATAAATTTCATACTCTAGTTGGTCTGTGTATAAACTTACATCATACATTAAGATCAGTTCAAAATTGAATTTATTCATTTTGTATGATTATGTACGAACTGATTTCAAACTCTAGATGGCATACTATACAAACTCCATATCATTCATTACAATCTATTTTAACCAAACCATGCTTCATTTGGTATGAAAATGGATGAGTCCATTTCATACTCCGGACATCATTTGTATGAACCTATGATCGTACAGTATGAATAGTTCAAACAATTTACCTGCTTGAATGGATGAAATGATACGCACCCATTTCATTCTATAGACATCATTTGTATGAACTTATGATCGTATAGTATGAGTAGTTCAGAAAAATTTTGAGTTTGTTTGAGACAAATTTGTACGTCGCTATTTTATACTAGACATCGTCTATACAAAGGAAACTTCGTATAGTATGAACATGAATTAAAAAAATTTTCAATGTTTGATTCAATTAACTCCACTCTAGAGGAACTTTCTGGATAAACCATCCCATACGATTCATGATCGTACAGTATGATTAGTTTTAAAAAAGTATAAGTTTTTACACTCCTCCAGAGTGTGTGTGCATGATTACCCAATTGCAATCATACTCTCTCAGACTCAAGAAAAATATAAAAGATACAAACTTCAATTGCAATAAACCATAATAAAATTTTTCTTGAAGTATTCAGTAGTCTGGAGTATGAATTTTCTTAAATTTTAATACCCACAAACAACAAAAAGAATATTTCTAATATGTGTTAGGAGAAACAATAATCAACACAATAATATTTTGAAATCATCAAAAACACACATGATATAAAAACCATAGTTATAAAAACTAAGTTGCAATAAATTCCCCTTTTTTATAATGGAAAAATAATTATTGTTTGAGTAATCATAGAAAGCAAAATTTCTCCATAGCACCCCCTAAATGACACACCCATTTAAAAACAAGGTATTCCCATGAAGATCAAAAAACACAACCCTAAAAACTAAAAAGAAACAAAAACTACTAAAAAAAACTATATGCGAACAAACAAAAATATGCACACATGCACAATATTATACATATAATACAACACATATATACTCACTACACACATACATCAAAATAAAAATCAAAACAATATAAAACAATCAAACAATATTATGACTCCCCCTTTTGACAACAACAAAAAGAGAAGAAACCCTTGAAATGAAAAGATTCTATAGATAAACCAAAAGAGTTGAAGAAGAAAATGATTTTAATCTAAATACAAATATAATATTAACTTCGTAATGCTAAAAAGAAAAATTTTAAATTAAAGAACAACTAAGATAAGAAAAGTTAACCAGGTTCATTGTTCATGCTAGATAAATTAAATAAAAAATGATTATTACAAAAATGATGAAATAAAGATTAATTTATTTCAAATTTAATAATGAATATGATTGTTAATTACATGGATTTGGATTAGAGATAGAATGATAAAGAAAACAACAATATAAATATTTTCAATTGGTGACATTTTGTAATTTTTCAAATATTTGTGGCACCCTTTGTGCATCTTTTTTATTTGGGCTAATTTTGTGCCGCTTTTACTTTGAGAATTGTTACGCGTCTTTTCTATTTTTGCACACTTTATGCATCTTTTTTTTTTCTTTTTGGGTCTTTCTAATATCAGTAATCTAAATTCAAATTGCACTAATAATAAAAAATATACATATATAAAAAGAGATAAAAAATAATACGACATCAATCTTGAACAATTATGGCTTAGATATGTTTGTCTATAAGAACATGAAATTGATTTCCTTATCTACATCCAGTCAGAAATTTAATTTAATTTTTGAAAGATTAAATTTTTGTAAGAAAATTAATTTGTAGAGTAAAGTAATTTATAATCCATTTCAATTATCAACTACAAAATAATTTACATTAAAAAGAGAAACATTTCAAGAAATTAGTTTCAATACAAGTGAACAAAATATCCCATCTTTTCATTGATTATCCAAGAACACATACAAACATTTTTCTCAGTTCACATCATTCCACATAACATCATTTAACTAATATCATCTTAGAAATTCAATATAGCATATTAACATACTAAACTCATAGGAGAAACATCACAACAATGAACACAAAAACTCATAAGAAATAACAGCATCAAAGTACATCTAGTAATCAGAGGGGACTTGGTTTGTAAGAGGTGGTGGGTTGAATATTGAAAAATAATTACTGATCGTAGCTACATTCATGTTAACCGAGCCAAAATGCCCTTGGATCTAACCCATATCTTTATTATATATTGCATCATACTGATTTAAGTGATTCTCAATTTGATAAAAATAAGTTTCTAATCTATTGAAGCATTGGACCATTTTTTAGTACAAATTTTGGTCAAGTCTAGGTGTAGGTACAGGTGCAGGTGCTAGAGCAGAATCTCCCCTATCTTCCTCTGAATCATAACTCTTAGAGCTTTAATCCAGCCCAAAAAGTGCCCAAAAAGAGGCATCACTAAAGTAAATATAGAGTTCAGTCGGAGGATTAGGATGGATAAGATTGTACTTCTTTCCTAAGATGTAAGCAACTAGATATCCTAAAGTCATATTTTTCTTTCTCATAAGATGAGGAAGTCTAATATTGAAAAGATTATAAATATAATCCAAAATAAGTTGGGCTTCATCAAAAGGTTTTTAAATCATTATCAATGAAGTGACTGTGGACAAAAGAGGAGTCATGTTTATGCGATCACTAGCTTTTGGAATAATTGAGGTTCTCAAAATGTGCAGGATAATCCAAGCATTTTGATTGAGAGTTTAAACATGAGACAAGTGACTCACTTGGGCCACACCTCTAAGAGTTTGATTTATTTCAGACCAATCAAAGTCGGCTTTAGTGGTTAGTATGTGTGCCCTAATCCCTTAGGTTCTTAGGTGGAGAAAGTTGCCTACATCTTCCTTTACGATTTCTACTTATTGCTTAAGAACATAGGAGGTAATCCTAGAGTGTTCCTAATTTACTTTCATATTGGCCAGAAAGATTTGGAATGTCTCTTTATGGTAAGCATATATGTGAGTCAGAATAAGTGACAACTAGGTTGAAGTGAATAGAGGCATAATAGAGAAATGAATATCACCTTCAATGAGAAGACGGGAAGGGGTAATTTTTGTAGAAGAATACCTAAAGTAAGCATCCTCATTCTCTTTGGTTAGAATATTCTCATCCCTATAAGATCTGGAGGATGATTTTTTAAATATGCGGGGTCATTTACTACTACTTTCCATTCCTAAGATATGGGCTCTAGAGCATTTGGAACGGATAAGAAAGTGATGAAAAACGTATCCAAAGATCCTTTTATTTAAAGAAAAATGACCTATTATACAATACAAAATTTATTTTGTATGCATAATTTTAAAATCATATGGGACAAAAAATAATTTTCTTACATGTAAATGAATATGGCCAAAAATGAAATGTCTTTTCGTAAAACGCCATTTCTAAGGCATTCTTTCATACAAATTTTTTAACAATACGACCATACTAACAAACATGTGTTCATATGGGATGATTAGAATATTAAATATTGTTTAATGATAGTTAGGTTCATCCCCCACAATGAAATGACAACTTGATCGTACAGATAAAATGCAATTTTATACGTATAATCAGTATTCTATAACTTACATTTTTTGGAAAACCATCCCAAATCATACAGAAAAAAAAAAACCAATGTTATACAATATGATGACATCATTGTATAGTACCGAATCCTATAAAATACTAAGTTTTGTGTAATCAACTCAGAAACCTATCATGTACATGCTAAAGAATTTGTACATGAAAAAAATTCCGTACAGTATAAAAAGAACACTTAGAAAATAATATATGATAATAAAAAATCTTATCAAAATAAACCACCTTAACTCCAATGACATGCTTATAGTGAAATAAAAAATAAAACTAGAAAAAAAACTCAAAACTAAATACACAAAAAAATGAAACAAACAAACAGAGAAAAAACTAAATAAACACATAATCACAACAAATCAAGTTTGCATAATTTTTAATTTAAGCATTAAGATCAATTCCACCTAACCTGGTTCTTAAAGTGTTAAATGTTTCAAATGCCAATGGTTTTATGAAAATATCTGCAAGTTGATTTTCAGTATCAACGTTATGCAATTTAATTTCTCCCTTAGCTACATGATCTCTATCGAAGTGATGCCATGTCTATATGCTTGGTTCTAGAAAGTTAAATAGGATTATTTGAAATACAAATGGAACTAGTATTATTATAGAAAATTGGAATTGTGCGAATAGAAAATTCGAAGTCAATCATTTATTATTTTAACCAAAGAACTTATGTCACACAACTACCTAAGGCAACATATTCTACATCAGTAGTAGATAGGGCTACTACATTTTTTTCATACTAGACCAATAAGCTAAAGAGTTTCTTATGAATTGATAAGTTCCAGATTAAATTTTTTGATCAACCCCACATCCTATGAAATCTGAATCAGAATATCAAACTATTTCAAAAGAAGAGCTGTGATTAGGATACCAAATCCCTAAGTTTTGAATTCCCAAATAATATCTTAGAATTCTTGTAACTACAATCAAATGTGATTCCTTTAGATGAGATTGAAAGCTAGCACACAAATAAATACTGAACATAATATATGGTATACTAGCAGTCAAGTAAAGCAATGATCCAATTTATCCTCTAAATTTCTTTTTATAAATAGATTTTCCCTTAGGGTTCTTATCCAACTGCACTGAGGAACTTATTAATGTAGTCACCGGTTTAGCATTATCCATTTCATATTTCATGTGGATGTTCTTGATATATTTTGAATGACTAAGAAAAGTTCCTTCCATATTTTACTTTTTGCTAAAAATAAGAAAATAACTGAAATCTCCCATCAAACTCATCTCAAATACACTACACATTTTTTTTTTGAAAAATAATCACAGAAATATTTTTTGTAGATCCAAATAAGATGTCATAAACATATATTTGAATAATGAGTATGTCATCTCCAATCCTTTTCAAAAAGAAAGTGGTGTCCACACTTCCTTTCATAAATGATCTATCAAATAGAAAAGTGCTTAACCACTCATACCAAGCCCTAGGTGCCTATTTTAGTTCTTTTTTTTTTGAGAAATTTATTAAAACAACTAAGTACACATATATTCCTCCTTCAACAAAGGAAGAAAGAAAGAGGAATGCTAATATCACTCACATCTTGCCAAAAAAAAAAAATCTGAACCTAAAGCAAAGTTAGCACAAACATCTGCTAACTTATTGCATTATCTTCTAGAAAAAGAAAAAATAACTTGCGTGAATCCTTTAAGAAAATCTAAATTCTTCAGTTTTAGATATTCTTCTGAAATAAAATTGCTTTTAAGAGCCCTTTGAAAAAGAAGTATGTCACTATGATTGTCTCCTTCAATCATAATACCTTTAGCATAAACCATCCCATCTTTAACATAATTTCTTAAAGACATAGTAGAAAGTATCTCAACTTGAGCAACATCCCAATGTGTAAGGCTGATACTGAATGCCCCAAAGAATCTTCCCTTGTTTTCTCTGAATACACCTCCAACTTTGGATAAATTATTAGTGGATAGAGAAGCATCAACATTACATTTAATCCAACCAGGAGGAGGAGGAAACCAAGCGGACTTCCCCAGCACATTGTGCTAATTAGCTTCCCAGATCTCCCATACTGGATTGTTTTGAAAGGATCCAATTGCATAGCTTAATGCATTAGCTGCAATGAAAGAGCAACTATCTTCATTACCACCATGAATGAATTTATTTCTGCTTTTCCAACAGCTAAATATTAATGAAAAATACAAATTCCCAATGAGAGGATTCTGTACTGAGAGATTGTATAAATCATTCATACATTCTTCCATAGAATTTGAAACAGGCATTCGAAAGTTCCAGGATTCCATGTTCTCATAGTCTTTTTTTATTATTACACACTTTAGAGCTATGTGTTCAGAATCTTCCATCCCTTGACATCTCCTCGGGCAGCCATGATATTCAATTATCCCTTTATAATGAAGAAAGCAGTTAGAAGGTAAAGAATTAATGCAAAGACGACACCAAAATAATTCAACTTGTGGCCTTAATTTTAGTTTCTTAATCCAGCTCCAATTTAAGTCTTCTGTGTCATCTTCTGTTGTTTTCTCAAAAGCTAATGAAGTAACTGACTTTCCTTAACATTTGATTGTGAGTTCCATAGAATCTCTTTCAGTATCAGAGTAGATTGGGACTTAGCTGATTAAATTTACAAGCTGCAAACCAAAGTATTGTTTCAGCTTGTCAACATTCCATTCTCCATTTAGGATAAATGCTGAAAGAGTATAGCAATGTTGATCTAAAACTGAAGTAAAACTAGGCCATTTGCTTATGCATTTGTCCATAATCCATACATCATTCATGGTATTAACCTCTTGATCGTTACAGAGCTTCCATCTCATAAGAGGATGTAAGATTTTGCACCATTCAAAATAACTTTCCAAGTTCAAGAGGAATTGCATCTACTCCCACCACCCCAAAGATCATTCCCATATTTAGATATTAATGACCTGTTAAGCAAAGAAGATGGATTTGTAATAAAATTTAGAGCCAATTTGGCCCTTATCGGACCAACTCCCTCCAGCACCGACTGCACCCAATTATCACCTTTGTTTTTTGATTTGCATATAATATCCCAAGCTACATAATGGATACCAAAACTCCCATCTCTTTTATTCCATAAAAAGTTTCTGTACATTTTATCTACCTCTTTTAAAATTCCCAAAGGAACAAGAGAGTGAGTAGATAAAAAATCAGCAAGGAAAGAAAAGAGGAATTTAGCAGAGTTAATTTCTCAGCTAGATAAATAAAATTATTTCCCTACATATTCAGTCTAGCAGCAGCTTTAATTAATCAAATAGTTAAAATCTGAATTAACAAGTCTTCTTAACATAATCTTTGTTCCCAAAAAATTCAACTCCTTCACCATCTTTAAGTTCATCATTTTGGATAAATTCTTGGAAGATCTTCTAGAAATAGACTTACCAAACAGTAACAAAGACTTACTTGAGTTCACCAATTGTCCAATCCACTTACAATAGTTCTTCAAGATAACAGTAATTTTCTTCAAGCTTTTCCTATTAGCTTTTGAAAAAAATGATTATATCGTCTGAATACATAAGGTGAGAGATCAAAGGAGCATTTGGAGAGATTTTCATACCAATTCTACCTCCTTTCCTAGAAAATTCTTCATATATTAGCTGGGAACACATGATAAAGAGGTAGGGAGAAAGTGGACATCCTTTCCTAAATCCACATTTAGACTCAATCCAATTTGAGTAATTACCATTGATCAAGATAGAAAATTTCGGATTCATAATACATTCCATAATAAGATATGAAAATCTTGTAGGAAATCCAAACCATTCAAGCACTTGATTAAGTGTGGGCCAGTACATGCTATCATACACTTGTTCCATATCAACTTTAATAGAAACCCATCCCTGTTTAGATTTAGAAAATCTAAATTTATGAAATATTTCTTGAGCAAGAAAAATTTGGTCCGACATAAGTCTTCCTTTTACAAATGCATATTGTACCTCTGAAATAATCTTGGGAAATAAATTACTCATTCTATTTACTAACATGCTAGCCACAATTTTATAAATTGAATTACAAAGGCTGATGGGCCGGTAGTTAGAAGGTAGTAGAGGATTTTTTACCTTAGGAATGAGCACCACATTAGTTTCATTCGAAGCATTGCACATCGAACCTGTTTTGAAGAAATAATCAATGGCATTCCATTCATCATTATGAATAATATGCCAATAAGCTTTGATGAAAGAATAAGTGATTCCGTCTCTTCCCGGAGCTTTGATAGAACCCAGCTTCTTGACAACCTCCTCCAGCTCTTCTTTAGAAAATTCTCTATCCATAATTTTGAAATCATTAGCTTCAATAGTTTTTGAAGGTGAAGGCCAATCCTCCAAGGAGCATTCTCTATTTCTCCATTTGTTTTTGAAGAAATTCAAAAACACTTCCATATTATCTTCTTGATTTTCTAGCAGAACACCCGCATCATCTTTTACTTGGTTGATCCAATTTCCATTTTTCCTTGCTATTGTAGAAGCATGGAAAAATTTAGAATTATTGTCACCATCTTTAAGCCATTAAATTTTGGATATTTGTTTCCACCAGGTGCATAAACGTCCAAGTATAAAATTCAACTCTCGGACTTTGGATCTCAACAACATAGTTTTCTGTTCAGAAATACCACCAGCGGTTGATTCTTCTTCTTGGAGCTCCAGAATATCCTTCTTTAAACAGTTTTTCAACTCAGTTAATCTTTTATGCCTAGCTCTATTCCAAAAAAAAATAGAGATTTTAGAGGCCGTTTGAATTTATTATTCAAACTTACATCTGCATTACCTCTTGATGGTTTATTCCTAGCAAACCAAACCACCAAGTGAGAGGCTGGATATGATAACCATATATCTTCAAACTTCAGATTACACCTTTTTTGAACAATTGGAGATGATATTCTTAACATAATAGGACTATGGTCCGATGCAATATGAGCAAGATGCCTTACAACCATAACCTCTAGATAATTTAAAGCTTCATAATTTAGAATACACCGATCCAACCTTTCTAAGATACGGGCATTACCAAATTTACTATTGCCCCATGTGTATTTAGGACCAATAAATCTAGTATCATGGAAATCATAATTTCTCATGAAGGAATACATGTCTTGAGCTCCTTGTGTTAAAACAAACGTTTTGCCTCCTTTTTTCTCATCTTGGGATAAAACACAATTAAAGTCACCTCCTATGACTATAGGGAGCTTTGAGAAAGAAAATTTCTCCAATTTTCTCCATAGGATTCTTCTCTCACAACTATCTGTGCTTCCATAGATTGTAGCTATGACCCAAGTGCATTTGTTAGCAATGTTCAATTCACCCACTACTAGTTGATTAGATGCCTCCATAACAGAAAACAATGCCAAATCCGACCTCCAAAATACCATTATGCCACCAGACAATCCTCTTGCCGGAAATAAATAGAAATCCCACATGTCTGCTATACATCTTTTGAACTCCAAAGGATCTATAGAAGAAATTCTAGTCTGAAGAAGACCCACAAAAATTGCATCATTATCCTTCACAATTTCCTTCCAATACCGGGAGGCCTCAACTTTTTAAGCCCGACTACAATTCGAAAATATAGATGTGCTCATTTTGGATTATAAGTGGGTAAGGACCCACTACCTTTCCTTTTGATCAACTCACCTTTCCTATTTTTTGAAGGTAAACAAATATTACCCAAGGACTTCAATTCTTTTTGTAGCTTAAATTTGATCACATTAAGACTTGGTGCAGCTCCTGTGATAGGAAGAATAGCAGTCTCATTAACATCTTCAGTAATTTCTCCATCTTCTTTCTCATTTTTGTCAGCCATGTTTTCATTATGTACTCCCTCTTTATTGATATCCATAACCAGATTCTCTTTTTCATCACAGAGAATATTAAACATGTTTTCTCTGTGACATAACACAGGCTCTTGAATAACATCTAATTGATTAGCAAAAGTTATAATATTAAATGTTTCAGGAATCACATCAGACAAATGGTTCTCAACAGGATTAATACTAACATCTATGCAAGAAGTATTTATAGTTTCTGAAGCAGCTTTATAAAATTCAATACATTTGCATTTGTGGTGTTATTATCAATAGTAGATTCTTATACCCATGGCTTGGCTTTAAAGATTTTCTTCTTCAATCAGCCACCATTCTTTCTACTATTTACATGAATCAATGGCCCATATTCACCTTCTCTATTTTCACCCAGATTCAGACTATTATCAATAGCCTTTTCCACAATGTTCTTCTTTAATTCAACCTCATTTTTGTTGTTACTAACTGTCATACCACAATCATCAGCCATATGACCAATTTTACCACATTTGAAGAAAAACGATGACACCTCATATTCAAATTTTTGAAAAAAATTTCCATTCTTTCCTTGAACCCAGCCATACTCCCAAAGGAAGCTTCTTGCTAAGATCTACACGAACACATACTCTTGCAAATTCTCTTCTACTCCACTGGAACATAATCCCATCTATCATGAGCTGAAGTCCAATTGCAGAAGCTATCCGAGTCATATTAGTTTCATCCCAACAGAAAAGAGGGAGATGAGGCAGTCTTGTCCAAATTGGAGCAGTCAATCATTTCAAGGATGACGTTGAGAATTCCGGAGTCCATTTATCAATACCCACAATGTGGCCATTGACAAACAGGCCACCAGATATAACCTTCTCCATAGAATCTGAAGAAAAGAAAGAACAGAGAATCCAGCCAGATTCCAGGATGGTTAAATGAAATTTTCCCAATTGATTCCACTGCCTTCGTAATTCCCGAGCAATAACATGAACTGGAATGTCTTTCCCAAAAACTTTTACCACAATTGAGAATTTTATTTTTTCAGAATTCTCTACAATAGCTGGTTCAAATAATTTCTCAGAGCCATCTTTTGTTAAAACGTATTCTTCCATAGTAAATTTTACTTCAATATTCGGCTTCCTATTAGAGGGATTAGAAAGTTTATAAGCTTTATTCTCACCTTCATCAATATTGTTCCTATCAGCATTTATAGTCTTATGAGCAATCCTCCAAACAGCTGGAGGATCATTGACATGGATAGGATTTTGAGTATTATCGAGAAGATTAGGCAAACCAAATCTGTTCACAATTAGGTTCATCTCTGACGACGATGAAGCTTCAGCATTGTTGTTTTTAGTTCCAACCGAGTAATTAAATGAGACTCTAGGGATATTTACCAAATCATCAAACGCCAATTGTTTAACTTTACCTAAAATAGGTGAAGGTGTCCTCAAAATATCAAGAGAAGGTTCTTTGAATTTCAAAACTCCAGAAATGAAAGAACATTTCCATTCAATAAGGAAATTTGACATACGAGATTCCATGGGAATGAGATTAATAGAGGATTGATCCCCAGTGGATGAAGCCAAAGGATCCTCCCTTAAAGCAGAATTATCCATCAACAACGGAACCGAAATAAAATTATGAATCAAATGAATACTATCTTCAGATTTAGAACAACTGGGGAGAATTAAAGATGAATTCCGGTTACTAGAATCAGTCGCCGGAGGTTTGTCAACCATTGCCGGAGTAATCCAACACTAGAGGAGGGAAAATGGAATTTCAAAAAAGTTGGAAGTTTCTCTCTCTAGAAATGGGAGTTTCTCTCTCTAGAAATGGGAGTTTCTCTCTCTATAAACGAGAATTTAAAAAAAGCCTATTTCAGTTCATACAATGCCTTTTTCAATTTGAACACATGATTAAAGAATTTAGACTTTTCAAAACTGGGAGGTTCCTCATCATAAATATCTTCTCGCATCACCCCCATTAAGAAAAGTATTATAAAAATTCATTTGATATAATTTAAAACCTTAAAATATGCAAAGGCTAACAAAATCCTATTTTCTTTAAATATAGCTACAGGGGCAAAAGTTTATTCAAAATAAACCCCATCTATTTGATTATACCCTTTTGCCACCAATCTTGCCTCATTTCTAATCACAATTCCTAAATCATTCATTTTGTTTTTGAACACACACTTAGTTCCAACAACACTTTGATCTTTAAGCCTTTCAAATAATTCCTAAATATCATTTCTTACAAATTGATTTAATTCTTCTTGCATGGACAAAATCAAAAATTCATCTAAAAGTGATTGATTTATATTTGTGGATTCAACCATTGATATAAATGCAGAATGGTTCATTTCTTTGCTAATTCCATGCCTAGTCCTAACACCCTCACTAGGTTCTCCTAAAATCAATTTTTAGGGTGATCTTAGAAATTTATAATCCATCATTCTCTTCCAAATTTATCTTTCAATTCCTCGGGAAATATTTTCAATATGATCCTCTTCCAACCTTGACTCTTCTAAAATGTCAGATTCATCAAACACAACATGTGAGGTCTCCTCAACTACAAAAGTTATCTCATTAAAAACTATATAAGAATTTCCAATATTAGAATATCCAAGAAAAATTCTTTCAACAGATTTTGGATCATTTTTTTTGAAAGGAGTTTTGCCATTATTGTGATTGAACACCATACATCCAAAAATATGCAAATGTGATAAATTTGGTGTTCTCCCTTTAAGAAGTTCATAGGATGTTTTATTCAATTTTTATCTAATGTTTACTCTATTCAGAACATAGTAAGTTATACTAACTGCTTTAGCCCAAAAATATTTTTGGAGTATTCTGCCAATATGATTCTAGTGATTTCAATCAATGTTATGTTCTTCCTTTTACTACCCCATTATAACAAGGTCTTGTATGAGAGCTATTCTACAAGATAATCAATTGTTAGTCTTGAGAACCCAAATAAGTTTGGGTTCTCCTCTTGGAAAAGATAATCTAGATCCATGTTTGATATAATTTATTTTATGCATCTTAGGTCTCCACATTAGATCTGATTTTTTATGAATAATGCAAGTGTGAGATATATGGCCAATCATTCCACAAGAAAAATATTTAACTCCACAAAAATTATTTATCAATCTATGTGAGTTATACAGTCTTTTCTTAGTTTTTAAAATTTTAGGTGTGGGTTGTATCCTCATCAAATTATTCATTTTCAAATTCTTTTCCATGATAACATTAAATTAAAAAAAAACTCACACCCTAATTTCCTCTATATCTTAGTAAAAAAGTTTATAAATTCCATAAATGATTCACTCTTATAAAATAAAAATTTAACCCAAGTGAATCTAAAAAAATCATAAATAATCAGAAATCCAAATAGTTTACCTCCTAGACTTACAGTGCCAATTGGTCCAAAAAGATCCATGTGAATGATTTCCAATGGTTTGCTAGTTATAAGACCCTTAATGGAATGAAAGGACTTCACCTATTTTCCTAATTTACATGCATCACATAGGTGATCTTTATTAAAGTGTAGTTTGGGTATTCCTCTAACTAGTTCATTTTGGATAATTTTCCTAATATTTTTCATGCAAATGTGACAAAGTCTCCTAGCAATAACCATGATTCATAAAAAATGTTTTTGAGAAAAAAAAATATTAGAAGATTTTATACAATTCAAATCAGGCATGAACATATTGTTTACCCTAATTCCATGCAAAATATCAAATCTATTTTGGCTTAGTATGTAGCTAGGGAGAAAAAAATTTACACTATAACCCTTATCATATAGCTGACAAATACTCAACAAGTCATTCCTTAAGCCTTCTACCAATAAAAGTTTCTTAATAATAAAATTATTCAATCTCAAATCATACATGTACCTACCACTTTTCTAGCGGTATTATCTCGCAATGTAACCTTGCCTCCCTTCTTGGCTTCCTATGATATAAATTGTGTTGTTTCTCTAGTCATATGCTTCAAACATCAGTAGTCAAAGTATGAAATGCTCTAACATGGTCTTGTATGAGAGCTATTCTACAAGATAATCAATTGTTAGTCTTGAGAACCCAAATAAGTTTGGGTTCTCCTCTTGGAAAAGATAATCTAGATCCATGTTTGATATAATTTATTTTATGCATCTTAGGTCTCCACATTAGATCTGATTTTTTATGAATAATGCAAGTGTGAGATATATGGCCAATAATTTTCAAGTTTAGTATATGATGATTTCAATAGTTTATACTGTTTATTCAACTCATCAAACTCATCTAATAATTTAATGTGGTTGTTATCAATCAGTGCATTAACTTTTCTAAGGATTTCATGCTCTTTTTGTAATTCTAAAAATTCTAGGTTCAACCTAGCATGCATCTTTTTAAGTTTTCTATAAGCAATATGAATTTTCTCAGAAACATGAAATAATTCTTCATATGTTAAGTCACATATCTCTTATTGATTTGATTGACTTCCTCCTCTAATTCTATTTCTAAAAAATCTAAACCTAAGTCAACCCAAAATGCTCTCTACAATCGCTTTTTGCCCTTCCTTATATTTCTTTTCTCCTCAACCTTTCCTTGCAAGGACTGGCTTTAAGATTCAGGCAATCATATTTTATATGTCCAGGCTTCCCTCATTCATAGCAAATTACATTATTAGAAGCCTTAGCATTTTTATGGAACCTACCTTTATTCCATAGCTGACTTCTCCTTTACTTCATCTTAAGAAAATCTTGGAATTTCCTTGTCATCAAGGAAATATCATCTTCATCCTTAAGCTGAGACTAATCACTCTCCAAGACATCCACTTTTAATGCTATGTTCTTCTCCTTTCTCTTCCCTTTTTTTTTGAAGAGTTGCATCAAATTGCATTAACAAATAAAGAAACTAATTAAACTTGATAAAAGGATCACATTCCTCCTTGATTAAGTTCAACAACAAGGATGGAATGTTATCAAAAGAAAAACTATCAAAAAAGAAACTATTATCTAAGGCCATAGTAGCACACAAGTTACCTACTTTATTACAACTTCTATAAGCATGGTGAAAAACTACTTTATTGAAATCATTTAAGAAGAAGAGATCCTTCGTCGGCCACCTATCCACATGACAATTAGTCTTCTTTAAAGAATTTTGAATGAATGTAATAATGTTGATGTTGTCACTTTCAATAACCACACCTTTGCATTCAAGCATCCAACTCCGAATGAAATCCCTCATTGTAATTACTGCTTCCAGCTCAAGTTGAGCAATATCACAGTGGATTTTGTTCTTTCCAAATGTAAGAATAAATCTGCCATTATGGTCTCTAAAGACACCTCCGATATCATCAAGATTAGAGATAAGCAATGAAGCATCCACACTAATCTTAATCCAATCTATCGATGGAGGGCACCAAGTATTTTGAGACTCCCAAGGGAGATTAGTACCCTAGCTATCTAGATATGGACTAGATTTGGTAATGGCTAAAGATAGAGCATTAGCAGCTACCAACGAGCTTGGTAATTCAACCTTACCATGCTTAACTTCATTACGATTCTTCCAAGAAAGGTAAACAATGGTGCAAGAAATTTGTACAATACTAGAATTCTGGGATATTAGACTCGTTAACTCCTATAAGCAACATTCCAGAAAATGGAAAATAGGAATATAAATACCCCAATCAAGCATCTTCGTAATTACTTCAACCATATATTTACATTGAACCGCTATATGCTCATAACTTTCAACTGACTGACAGCCTCTAGCACACAAATCAACTTGAGAAAGTCTATGATATTTAAGAAATTTATTAGTTGGAACCGCAGACTTACTAAGACGCCATAAAAAAATCTCCACCTTCTTGTTGAGTTTATGTTTTTTAAGCCAATTACAGTAACCATCATCAGCAATTGAGAATCTTTCTTTCATCATTTGCTCATAAGACAATGCAGAGATTGTCTTACATGAAAACATGTTTAACATCTCCACCTGATCATCCATCATATTAGATTCAATTTTAATTTGTCTTACCATCAAAATGAGATCTGAATGAAAGAATTTCTAAAGCAGTCTCTAATTCCAATTAACATCATTAGTAATATGCTGCTGCACTATCATATCTTCCAACGAGCCACAATCTGAAAAGGTTGGGCACCTATTAATGCTTTTATCTAACAGCCATACATCATTCAGCACATTAATCTTATCACCTTTGCCCACTTTCCACTTGATAACATTTCTCAAATGCTAGCCACCATCCACCAAGATTTGCCAAGCACTAGAACTAATCTTTTTATGTGTGCCATTCATAACATCATTTCCATATTTAGAACTTATTATTCTATGAAATAGAGAATTCAGTTCATGTAAAAAATTCCATGTCAACCTTGCTCTTAGAGATCCATTTCTGAGTACAGGCGAATGCAATCCCAGTCCTCCCAAACTTCTTGGTTTGCAAATCTCCCCCCAAGCAACATAATGCATACTACTCTTCCCATCAGGTTTTTGCCAAATAAAACTTCTACATACTTTTTCCAACTCATATAACATTCTTTTAGGGTATAAGGAACGAGTGATTAAGAAATTTGGCATAGATAGCAAGGAGCTTTCAATTTGTGTGAGCTTACCTCCCATTGATAAAGACTTCTTACTCCAAGCATTGAGTCTATCCAAGACATGACTCAATAGCTCTTGGAAGTCAGCCATCTTTAATCTGCTAAGAGAAATCTTTATACCCTAATAATTCATCTCCTTCACCACTTTAAAGCCAAGCACTCTAGCAATCTTTTTCATCATAGAATATCTAACAGCCTTGCCAAACATAATCTGAGATTTGCTGAAATTAATTCTTTGTCCTGTCCACTTACAAAAGTCCTCAACAATAACCTTTAAAGCTTTAGCTAAGGCAGAAGAAACATGTGAAAAAATTAACACATCATCTGCATAGAGGAGGTGTGTGATCTTTGGACCTCTAGGAGAAATCTGAATTCCAAGAACCTACCCCCTTTGCTCTAATGAGTTAGACATAAGTTGAGAACACATGATGAAAATATATGGTGAAAGTGGACACCCTTGATGGAATCCACTTTGAGCATTAATCCACTTAGAATTCCTCCCATTAATGATGATAGAAAACCTCACATCTACAACACATTCAATGATTAGATTAGAAAATATAGTGGGAAAGCCATACCATTTCAGAATTTGACAAAGTGTCGGCCAGCCCATACTGTCATATGCCTGCTCCATATATAACTTTATAGCCATCAGCCATTTCCTGTTTTTAGATATTTTGAACTTATGAAAGATCTTATAAGCCAAAAGACAATGTTCTAAAATTGATTTACCAGGAATAAAAGCCATTTGCTCTTCAGAAATCATTTTGGAAAAACACTTCTTCAGTTTGTTAACTAACATTATAGCAGCTATCTTATAGTTTGTCTGGCAAAGACTAATCAGTCTATAGTTAGAAGGAATCAATGGGTTCTTCACTTTAGAAATCAAGACTATTAACGTATCTTTCGATTCCATATCCATATGCCCAGAAATTAAGAAATGATTGGCAGCATTCCACAAAGTTTAACAAACAATACTCTAATAGCACATATAAAATTAAGAAATTACTCCATCCATACCTGGTGATTTGTTGTTCCCTTGTTGAAAGAACGAAACCCGCAGTTCCTCCATAGAAAAACTAGCATTCATCATAGCAACATCTTCTATATTCATCTTCTGGATTTCTGAAATCAAAGGCCAATCCGACATCTTGCATTCTCTGAATTTCCATTTTTCTTCAAAGTATTGTAAAAAAACTTTCTCAATTTCGTCATCTTCCCCTTGCAAATTATTGTTAACATCTTTAACTTGGCTCACCCGATTTCCATTCCTTCTTGTCGAAGCAAAGTTGTGAAAAAGCTTTGAATTTGTGTCCCCTTCCTCATGCCACCTTGCCTTTTCCCTCTGATTCCACCAGGTGGACAATCTTCTCAATGTAACATTAAGATCATGGAATTTACTCCTAAGCAGAATCAGGTCTTCACCTGACCAATCTTCTCCCAAGGCTTCCTTAATTTGTAGTTCCAAAATTTCCCTCTTCAAATCTTCCTTCAACTAATTCAAGTCTTTGCACTTATTTTTATTCCAGAAAAATAGTGCCTTTAATGTTCTACGTAGCTTCCTTTGTAGAATCATACCTTCATCACCAAAGTCATTTTTGTTCCATGAGTGAAACAAAATACTCCTAGCCGCTGGGTATGATCTCCATGTATCCTCAATCCTGATGGTCTTTGACTTGAACCGCACCCTTTCATCGAATTTAAGAACTATTGGACTGTGGTCAGAGGCCACCCTTGCAAGATTTCTGATTATAGCTAATAGAAGCTTTTGAAGAGAAATTGAGTTCAACAAACATCTATCCAACCTCTCCCAAATCCGAGAAGCTCCTTCTTTGTTGTTACACCATGTGAACCGTTTCGTCTAATACTCCCAACATCATGGAAGTCTGAATTAGTCATGAAACACTTCATCTCTCTAGGTCCTTTTGAAAAAAGAAACCTCTTACCACCTTTCTTCTCCTCCTTATTCAAGAAACAATTAAAATCCCCACCAATGATGGATGAAATAGAATCCTCCATACACTTTTCAAGCTGGCTCCACAGACTCCCCCTCTCCTTACAACATTTGCTCCCATAGACAGTGGTAATATTCCAAGACCCCATAAAGGGAACAGAAAGATCCCCAATAATCACTTGAGAGGAGCTCTCCTTCATAACAAAAGACACAGCTTTCTTATTCCACAATACCAAACTAACTCCTGAAGAGCCCACCGCAGGATAGTGGAAATACTCCCAATCATTCCCAATAAGGCAGTCAACATCCCTTTTCTCAATGCTGGTTAACTTAGTCTCCATTAACCCAATAAAGAAAACATCCTGATCTCTAACAATCTCCCTCAGATACATCAAGGCCTCCTTTTTCCTGGTCCCCCTTACAGTTCCAAAATAACAGAGAAGACATTAAACAAACACAGGGGATCCCTCCCCACTCGTAAAGTTTACCCTTCCATCCCTCTCTTTCTTTCTATGATCATGTTCTAATTGCCCCAAAGATTTCAATTATTTAGCTAATTTTGTTTTAATAGCACCACTGTTACAGGTAATACTGTTATTCACCATTCTTGGATCACCTAAATCCATAATCGTAACCATTGATTTTTTAATCTCCTCAGGCTTTTCAGTAACTCCTTCATTATCTTCAAGCAAAGCAGCATATTTAATGGTTACAAAAATACTTGGCGTATTTTCTTCAGCAATTTTATCTTTTTTCTGAACATCTCTCTTATGCCAAGAGAGTTTTATCCTTGTCCATAGCTATAGCTACCACCTTCTCCCCTTGAATTGGCTTCTGCATAATTACCTCATTGCTACTATTTCCCGTGCTCTTCATAATGATCCCTTTGGTACCAATCACTCCTCTGCCAGCAGCTCTACCATCAGTAAATCTTCTGTTCTTAAAATGAACATGGATCCAAGGGCCGTATTCAGAAGTAACCAATGAGGAATTATTTTCATACACATCCCCCTTGCATTCATCTGTTTCTACACTTTGCTTCCTCATCGTCTGATCTTTGATACCATGAGTTACATATTCAGGACACTCCTTCCTGTCATGCCCCACTTCACCACATTGATAGCAAAGTAAGTTAATTTTCTCATATTTCACTCATTGAAAGAATCTCCCAGCTGATCCATCTACCCAAACTCCATTAGGTAATTTTTCTCCAAATCAATCTTAACACAAACACGAGCAAACTCTAATTTTCCCCATCTAAAGGTATTACCATCTATATACATTGGTGATCCAAAATGAGAGGAAATTCTCACTATATTGTCCTCATCCCAGCAATATAAAGGCAGATAAGGAAATCTAATCCAGACGGGAGCGAAAATACCCTTAAAAGAGTTAGGATCGAAAGCGGGGAACCATTTGTCCATGTCGACTATGTATCCACTTACATACCAAGGACCACAATTCATATTTTCATCCATTGCCTCAGCCGACTTGAAAGAACAGAGAGTCCAGTTCATACCAATCGACGTCATATGAAATCCACCATAGTTACTCCATTGCCTTCTCAGTTTCAAACTGCATGCAGAAAATGGCACATTATTTCCCAATACTTTAATCACTAGCGAATTTTTCAAAACTTACAAATTCTTTGCTTCCATATCTACATTAAGCCTAACTGTAATCCCATCATCTGATAACTCAACTTGATCCCTGTTGACGACAATCTTGATATGCTTCAGCTTCGTCCAGGCCTCAATTACCTCCCCATTAACATCCTGTCTGATGTTGCCTTCAATATTGTTCATCAAGATTTCATTATTTATAGATTCCTTCAAAGAATTGGTATTCTCTTCACCCTTCTGAAATTCTTAAGAATTTAGATCATTTGAAATATTATGACACCCATTTGCCTCAAGAATCCAAGAAAACTTATTCACTTTCAAAATCAAATCAATTGATGATGAAGCATCAAGATTAGACATACCCGTGCCCTTATTCAATTCAAGACTTCTCTTAGCAACCGCATAATCTACCAGAGAATTCTTCCCTTTGCCCTCAACAAAAATCTCTTGACGACTCGGAGGTCTTGCGCCTTCTCTGATTATAATACCATTCATCATTCTACCATTTTTACGTACCAGATGGTCGTGAAGTGGCCATTACACTGGATAAGGAAAGCCAACGACCATATGGCGAGTGCTCCGTCGACCGCAAAAAAAAACTATGAAAAACCAAATTCAAAAGAATGGAGACGAGCTTTCTCTCTCTAGAAACTCAGACATTCTCTCTCTAGAAACTCCGGTGTGTGTAAATCACTCACCTTTCATGTTCTTTAGTTCTCCTTTCTCTTCTCACATGCATCTAATTTTCCTTGAGTCACTTAATGCTAGTAAGCAATTAGTAATCCAAGAAGATTGACAATAAAATAAACATTTAAGTCTTTTAAGTATGTTATAGCAGTTATCTTTACATCATAAATAATAAGCAAATAATGAAGAATTTTATTTACTTTCTCAGCATTCGTTAATTCCCTACCTAAAATATGCAATGAGTTGACTATTTGAGTGAAACAAGTATACATGTCAGTGATTTATTCATTTAGTTTCATGCAAAATAGTTCATAATTGTGTAGCAAAATGTTCAATCAAGATTATTTCACTTCATTAGTCCTTTCATATGTGTCACAAAGTCTATTCCAATTTTTTTTTCCAATTTTACAAGTAGAGATATGCATATAGTCTTTAGATTTAAGTGCACAGAAAAACTATCTAAACCTTTAGCAATTAACAAAGCTAAGTCTTTTTATTCTACAGTCCAATTAGTAAATAGTACTTTAGTTCTAATGCCATCTACAAGTCTAGTTGGCCTAGTGTATCTTTTATGTACTAAAATTCACTTGCAATAGTCAAGCGATTGAAGAAAAGTAGACATACGTGTTTTTCAAAAATCGAAAGGGATATTATCAAATAATGGTGGTCTAGTGATCAAATACCGTTCAAGTGTGTTACAGTTTCTAAAAGTAGTCATGATCATTTTCAAAAACTTATCTAAACCTTAATTTTTAAACATAGTCTCTAATACCACTTGAAAGTCTGAATAGATTATTAGACCAATTATAACTGTCTCAATGCTAACTAAGAGGGGGGAGTGAATTAGTATTTTAAAAATCTCTTAGTAAATTATATAAAACTATTTTGTAAATTTAATATAATAAAAATTTATTAAAGTAAACTTTTTAACCACAAAATAAAAGTGCAAAAAAACCTGCAGTTAAAATAATAGAAGAACACAAAAATTTATAGTGGTTTGGAGTGGTTTGGTCCGACAAGACCTACATCCACTCCCTAAAAACTATCTCTTTAAGTATTTCACTATACCAAAGTGACTCTCTTTTTGCTCCAACAGCAAGGTGGAGAAGCCCTTACAATTAACATCTCTTCCACTAGTCCCAAGAACGACAGAGTGCCATTATCCTTTCACATCCTTCAAGTGTCAGCGCAGCATTGGCGTCCTTTCACACACTCATGGTCTTGGCAGAGTACTAGCATCCTGTCATACCCTCCAAGTATCAGTAGAGTACTGGTGTTATTTCACACCCTGTTGGTGTCAGTAGAGTACCGACATCCTTTCACACCCTCATGGTGTTGACAGAGAACCAGATCTTCTCTCAAGCATCTTCAAATAAGTAAGGAAGGGATTTGACAAACTTACAATGAGATCATCACCTTTGGACAACCTTATGAACCCTTTAAAAACTTCACTTCCAATATCTCTCTATCCACACTCTCCCAAAGCACTCTCACTCTTTCTCTCAAAGAAAGTTCAAAGAAGGATTCGTTTGAGTAAATTTTTTAGGACCTTAAATATGAAAGACACAAAAAAATTGTCCCAAAAACTAAAATTTCAATTTGATCGTCCATGATTGTATAGTACGATTGCACTTCATATGTACGATCAATTAAACATTTACTCATATGAACCTATACAAACCAATTTTGTACTTTGGTTGGCATGTGTATGAACTTACATTATATAGTACGATCAATTAAAAATTAAACTGATTCATTTGATATGATTTTGTACGAACTGATTTTGAACTCTAGATGGAATACCATACAAACTCCATATCGTATATTTGGTTCTATTATAGCCAAACCATGCTTCATTTGGTATAAAATTGGATGAGACCATTTTGTACTCTAGACGTCATTTGTATGAACCTATGATTGTGCAGTATGAATAGTATAAAAAATTACCTATTTTTATGGATGAAATGATACACACCCATTTCATACTTTTGATGTCATTTGTACGAACCTATGATCAAACAATATAAATAGTTTAGAAAAATTTTTAGATCATTTGTGATGAATTAGTACATAGCTATTTCGTACTCTGGACGTCAGATGTATGATGGTAATTTTATAAAGTACGAACATGAGTTAGAAAATAATTTCAATGCATGATTTTATTAATTCTACTATGGAGGAACATTTTGGACAAATTGTCTCGTACAATTTATGATCATACAGTATGATTAGTTTAAAAAATTATGAGTTTTTACACTCCCTCAATATGTGTGTTGACGGTTACCCTATTACAATCACTCTTTTTGACTTAAGAAAAATAAAAAGATAAATACTTCAATTACAATAAACCCTAATCTAATATATTTTGAAGTCTTCAGTAGTATGGAGTATGATTTTTCTAAAATGTTAGTACACAAATAATATTTCTAATAAGGGTTAGGAGAAATAATAATCAACAAAATAAGATTTTGAAATCATTAAAAGCACACATGATATAAAAATCATAGTAATGAATGTTAAGATAGTTGCTATTTGCATGTTTTACATTTTTGCAACTTGTATAGTTTTGATGATTCCAAATATTATTGTTCAAATGTATAGTTATCTCCTAACAATTTTAGAAGATTTGTATTTTCTTTTGTGTGTACTAACATTTCAGGTGAAACAAACTCTCAAACACGAAGTCTTCAAATCAAATTCAGCAAGAAATACCTTTAGTTTTTGAAGCTTAAATTTATCATTTTATTTGAGAGGGAGTGATTGTAATTGAGTGAATAAAAACATACATACACACACATAAGGAGATCATATAAAATTTATACTGATCGTACGGGACGATATCAGTTAGTACGGGACGATCAGACAGTTATCTCCTATTAAGATCACATGGAACTAATAGTAACTGGCCAGAAAAATTTTATAAGTCCTAATCGTCCGGGATGAAATTAAAAATTATCCAGGATGATTTGCTCTCTGTAAGATTTTCATCCAGACGAAAATAAATTATCGTACAGGACAATTTGCTCTCTGTAAGATTTTCGTCCAGATGAAAATAAATTATCGTACAGGACGATTTGCTCTCTGTAAGATTTTTGTCCAGACGAAATTAAATATCAATCATGATGATTTGGTCTCTGTAAGATTTTTGTCCGGACAAACAAAATTTCGTCCAGACGATACAACCGACTTAGGACGGTTTTTTGCAATTTTTGGAACCGACCTTGTAATAACCATTCATACCGGACGAACTTGGTTCGTACAGGGCGATCAGCTTGTACAAAAATATTTTGTACACATATACAAACAGGTTCATTTCGAGGCTTTTAAGTAATATCGTCCAAGACGATCCACGAACATACGGGACAATCCACTGCGTACATAATTAAAAACTTGCATTTTTTTGGCGGTTTTTCTTGTCTTTTGTATAAATAGTCCAAATTAGACTGCCAAAAAATCTTTTTGCCATTTGATCTTCGTGCCTATTAAGAGAAAAGTCAAGGAGAGAGTGTAAGAGAGCATTCAAAGGAGGATTCCTACCACTGGAGTGTGAAGACTTCAATCGGTGTTTAAAGGTAAGAATCTCTACTTGTGAATTGGGATTACTTCACTCTTTTCTTTCTTCCCTCTAGATTTCTTGTGAGAAAATCTATCAAGGATATCCGATTCGCTGCCGACACTTGGAGAGTGTGAAAGGACGAAGGGTTCTCTGCCCACACTAGGAGAGTGTGAAAGGACGAAGGGTTCTCTGCCCACACTAGGAGAGTGTGAAAGGACGAAGGGTTCTCTGCCCACACTAGGAGAGTGTGAAAGGATGGACGGTTCTCTGCCAACACTGGGTATTGTGTAAAAGGACAGACGGTTCTCTGCCGCACCGGGGAGTGGTGAAAAGAGTGTGTTGTAAAGGCTTCTCCGCCTTGCTGTGGGTGCAAAAGGAGAGTCACTATTGGTATTAGTGCAATACTCAGAGGGTGCCTCTGGGGAGTGGATGTAGGTCTGGTTATAGACCGAACCACTATAAATCTGGTGTCATTTACTTTACTATTTTTACATTTCCGCACTTTCTATTTCAGTTTTAAAAACTCTGTGGTTGAAAAATCTTTTTCTACAAAATTAAAAAAAAAAAAGGGGTCTTAAATTTTAATTTTTTAAACTACAGTTCACCCCCCCTCTTGGTAGCCTTGGGACACTCACTTAGGCTTAACAACCTAATTAATAGACTCAACAGATAAGACAGATTTTAATATGAACTTCGTCCATATCAACCATTGGTTCATCAAGACGAACACATGTCGGTTCATAATGGGGGACGGTTTCCGACTGCCATAAAAATGAATTAAATTTCTGATCGTCCGAACACGTGTTCGTCTGTACGACCGTTTTGGTCAAAAGCCTGTACGAAAGATGCTTCGTAAATTATGTGTTTACGAAAAGCCGTTATTTTTTAAACTCAATCGTTCGTCCATACGAAATAGTTTCGTATGGGACGAATCGAATCGTACGGGATGAATAAAAATTTTATCTGGTACGAACAGTCATTTTTTTTTAAATTGACAGCAATTTTTACTGAATAGTCACTTTCACACATCTCTTTCAAACCTTTCTTCTCTTTAGATCTTTCAATGGAAAGTTCTAGCAAGCGCCAAAAGTGCTTGGGTAAGGGTCCACCAAGAAATACATCTGAAAACTTCCTTTCTAGAGCCAATGAAGAATCCTTTGCTAGGTTTATCTC
>NW_021318485.1:75969-76859 GCF_001605985.2 Dendrobium catenatum | reverse complement strand
GAGAAATTATTGTGTTTGTATGTGTGTTTGTATGTTTGTATTTTAGTTTTTATGTCATTTGGTGTGTCATTTGGCATGTGTTATTTGTATTGTCTTGTATTTTTTATTTTTTGTTAAAAATTTTGAAAAAAAAAATTGTGTTCTTTAGTTCAAATGCCTCCTTATTTTCATGTATTCATCAATTCAGGGAGAGTTTAGGAGATTTTTTTAAAATTGAAATCATACAAACAATAATTGTTTTGCCATCATCAAAAAGGGGGAGATTGTTAAGATAGTTGCTATTTGCATGTTTTTCATTTTTGCAACTTGTATAGTTTTGATGATTCCAAATATTATTGTTCAAATGTGTAGTTATCTCCTAACAATTTTAGAAGATTTGTATTTGCTTTTGTGTGTACTAACATTTCAGGTGAAACAAACTCTCAAACACGAAGTCTTCAAATCAAATTCAGCAAAAAATACCTTTAGTTTTTGAAGCTTAAAATTATCATTTTATTTGAGAGGGAGTGATTGTAATTGAGTGAATAGAAACATACACACACACACACATAAGAAGATCATATTACTGATCGTACGAGACGATATCAGTTCGTACGAGATGATCAGACAATTATCTCCTATTAAGATCACATGGAACGAATAGGAATTGGCAAGAAAAATTTTCTAAGTCCTATTCGTCCGGGACGAAATTAAAAATCGTCCGGGATGATTTTCTCTCTATAAGATTTTCATCCAGACGAAAATAAATTATCGTACAGGATGATTTGCTCTCTGTAATATTTTCTTCCAGACGAAATTAAATATCGTCCATGACAATTTGGTTTCTGTAAGATTTTCATCCAGATGAACAAAATTTCGTCCAGACGATACAACCGACTTAGGACGATTTT
>NW_021318485.1:71430-75869 GCF_001605985.2 Dendrobium catenatum | reverse complement strand
CCCGGACGAACTTGGTTCATACGGGATGATCAGCTTGTGCGAAAACATTTTGTACACATATACAAACAGGTTCATTTCGAGGCTTTTAAGTAATATCATCCAGGATGATCCACTGCGTACAGAATTGAAAACTTGCATTTTTTGGGCGGTTTTTCTTATCTTTTGTATAAACAGTCCAAATTAGACTGCCAAAAAATCTTTTTTCCATTTGATCTTCGTGCCTATTGAGAGAAAAGTCAAGGAGAGAGTGTAAGAGAGCATTCAAAGGAGGATTCCTACCACTGGAGTGTGAATACTTCAATCGGTGTTTAAAGGTAAGAATCTCTACTTGTGAATTGGGATTACTTCACTCTTATCTTTCTTCCTTCTAGATTTCTTGTGAGAAGATCTGTCAAGGAGATCCAGTTCGCTGCCGACACTTGGAGAGTGTGAAAGGTCGAAGGGTTCGCTTCCTACACTTGGAGAGTGTGAACATCCGAAGGGTTCGCTGCGTATACTTGGAGAGTGTGAACAGCCGAAGGGTTCTCTGCCCACACTAGGAGAGTGTGAAAGGATGAAGGGTTCTCTGCCCACATTAGGAGAGTGTGAAAGGATGAAGGGTTCTCTGCCCAAACTAGGAGAGTGTGAAAGGACGGACGGTTCTCTGCCAACACTGTGGATTGTGTAAAAGGACGACGGTTCTCTACCGCACCGGGTAGTGGTGAAAAGAGTGTTTTGTAAAGGCTTCTCCGCCTTGCTGTGGGTGCAAAAGGAGAGTCACTATTGGTATTAGTGCAATACTCAGAGGGTGCCTCTGGGGAGTGGATGTAGGTCTGGTTTAGACCGAACCACTATAAATCTTATGTCATTTACTTTACTGCATTTTATTTTCCGAATTTTACTTGTGTTTAAAAACTCTGTGGTTGAAAAACTTTTTCTATAAAATTTAATAAAAAAATTTTCAATTTGGTTCATCACTTTTTTAAGAGGGTTTAAGTTTTAAAAATACCAATTCACCCCCCCTCCCTCTTGGTAGCCTTGGGACATTAACTTAGGTCTAACAACCTATTCACTAGACTTAACAATGAAAACTAAGTTGCAATAGCCTGGTGGAGGTCGATTACTACTAGTTGGGAATAGAGAGGAGGAGAGATTCCAGGTAGAGGATTGGCTTGGAGTTTTCAAACAAGAGGGGGGAAGAGGAAAAATAATTGTGGAATTTTTAGAAGGGAATAGAGGAAAAAGGAATCGAGATGGATTTTGAATAGCTAGAGCTTTATGTTTATCCCTCAAAAAATTTGCAAGGCTCTCATTTATACGACAATGAGAAAGCCAGATGTGTTCGAAGCGATTGATTGATAGAATGAGCTATTTATATTGAATGTCATTTAATTTGAGTCTGATTCTATCTAAGTCTAGCATCTAAATTTTGTTCAAATTTAATTAAAGTAAAGGCTATATTTGTGTGTAGTCATTAGGTATCAATTCAAGAGAACAGTAGTGTGTTATTTAGTCTAAAATTATATCAATTTGCATGCAATTGTCTTGGTTTGTATGTATTTTTCCTCATTTTACATATCAATTTTCCAAAAAAAATGGACAAATTGATAATGAATTTGGGTAAAATGAGGAACGACGCAATCTGTTTTGTGATTGGGTGTCATTTGTGTACCATTGAGCATCATTTTCCTCACAATTCTAATTGTTGCTTTGGGAACGCCTCAATTTGCATATGTAACCTCAAGTGAATGAAATGGTAGTCAATTCAGGGTATTGATGATATTTCAAATGCAATGACTAACTCCATGTGTAAATCGGATGACCATTAGGTAGTGTTGACCTCATTATTTGAGGTCAATTTCCCCAAATCCAACTCTAGCACCTAGGTCTTCGTAGCCTAGTGTAGATGTCGCCCATAGGATTTCCCTTAGGTGGACACCTAATGACATAGCATCGACTCGAACCTATCACTCAATTCGAATCAAAATCAATTCAATCCAATTTCAATTCAACTCCAAAATGAACTCAAATCAAGCTCGATTTATGATTCGTCGATGTCGATCGACTCGATCTAATTCATTTTGATAAATTTGATATATCATTGGGCTTAAATCAACTCACCAATCAAAACACCAATTTCTTCCTAATAAAATCTGTTTTAATTTTAATCAAATTAAAATCAGCCCTTAATCCCTCTTAAATTCAACCCAAATGTAAATCGATTAGATCTAAATCTAATTCAGCTTCAAATCAACTCTTAATTACATCTTTAAATCGTGACTAATCTGAACTATCAATTTGAATGGAAATAAATTTGAATATGACACGTTTAAGACCGGATTGAGCCAAACCATGTGTTAGAAATGGTTTTAGGCCGGTTCAAAACCAGTCTTTAATTCTCGAACTGCCCACGATCTCCCTCTCCCTTCTCATTCGCAAAAAAAAAAAAAAAAACCCCCAAAAAAAAAAAAAAACCGCCTCCCTCGGTTCGCAAAAGGGCCCTCATTCGCATGAAGCCCCGTGGCCTCCTCAGCAGTTCCGAACTGCTCTCTCATACACACGTACAGAAGCCTCCATCTCCCTCTCTAGATGGCGTGAAAAGACCCAGACAAAACTCCCATTCGCAAGGAACTCCAAATCCCAAAGCCTCCAGCCCCATTTTCGCACAAATTGTTCCCTCCTTGGATCACGTGAGAAAGCCAAACGAAAGCTCTCTCTCGGTTTGCTCTCTCTCAGTTTGCTCTCTCCCAAGCTCAGGAAAGCCGAACGAAGCCCCCATCCTCCTCCCTTCCGTTTGTCTCACCAAGGAGAAACCGTCACCAGCCCTAACCGATAGAAGCCCTATCCGATCGAGCCCTTCTTCCCCTCCGACCTGCTCTCTCGCCAATCTGTCCGACCCGATATAAGCAGCCTCCTTAATTTTCAGTAATTTCTTCTACATCTTCTTCTTCTTCTCTCATTCTTTTTTAATTTAAGTCAAATGTTAAAGAATTGAATCTTGTTTTTCTAAAAAACAAATTTTAAATGAAATACTTTTGGTAAATAGAAGAATAATGGAAATCCATGAGAATGATATAAAATATTTGTGATTCATCTTGATAAATTAATGGCTGCATCTTTCATGCAATTGAAAGAGGATGGTTATTATTTTCTTGAGAGGCAAATAGAGAATTATAGAATTTTATTTGATTTCTTTCATCTTTTGAAAGCTTACAAACTCCTTAGATAATTATATTGTTCCGTGAAGAAGAGGATCTGTAGTTGATTTCAATAGAAATTCTGAGTTTAAATGTATCAAGTTCTTTCATGAAAATTGGAGTGAATTAATGAAACCTTATTTCGTATTCTCATTCAAGCATTCGATATATTCTGATTAAATTGCAAGGGTTTTATTTATATGTTTTGTAGTTTGTGATGTAATGGTTGAAAAGTATGTTTTGAAAAGAGTCAAGTATATAATTAAAGCAGAATATGTGTATGTGGAAAGTAAATATACGATTTTGTAGAAACTGATAAATGTGTGGATTGATAGGTGAGAAAGGTATTCTTTAGAAATCAAAATAGTGTGAAATATGTAATAGTGAGAAGTGTGTGTGTGAATATTGATGTAAAGTATATTTTGAAATATAAAGTATAAAATTTTTGAAAGGTGATGCTTGTGAATGATGGGAAGTGGAGATTATAGGATTTAAAGGTAAAAATATATGTTGAAAGGGTTTTGTATGAGAAAAAGAAAGATAAAGTGTTTAGATTGGTAAGAAGAAGTGATTTTTGTGTGTATATATGTGTTAAGAGAGAACTTTTGAAAGGTGGAAAGTGAAATGTGTGTATTTTGGAGAAGTTGAGTAAAATGTGGAAAAGTATTGTATGATATTTTATGGAGGACAAAGTGGATGAATCTTATAGGGTGTATTTGTGTTAGAAAATATACGAAGTGTATAATCAAGAGAAGGTGTATAGAGTTTAGAAGGTGAAATGTATTCATATTGAGAAGTGTTTTATGTGAAAACGTGTATGTCCTGAAAGGTGAATTGTGTAACTTTAGAAAATATAAAAGTATAGTATGTGATATTTGAATGATGAAGTGTGCCAGTGTAAGAAGTAAGATGATATGTGTAAGAAATAATAAGTGGGGCTTGTGATTGTGTTTTAGAAAGGTGGAATTGTTCATATGAGAAGTAAGGTGTATGTTTACCTTAAAAGATGAAATATGTGAAAATGAAAAGAAATGGTTGGATTGTGAGAAATAAAGTCTGGTATATCAAATGATGTTTTAAAATGTGTAGAAGATGAAAGTGTTGAAAATCAAAAGCTCTCTTTCTCTCTACCTCTCTCTCTCTTTTCTTCTTCTTCCCCTTTCTCATACCTCGAGATACATGTGAGAAGATTACAAAGTGTACTTTCAAAAGTGAAAAGTTCAAAAAGCAAAGTCAACATAACCGGTATTCAAGCCTGAAGAA
>NW_021318485.1:0-71330 GCF_001605985.2 Dendrobium catenatum | reverse complement strand
TCTATAGGGATTTGAGAACCCCAGACTAAAATAAACCTGTTTTATTCGTATAAAACAAAGGAAGAATCTTTGGGAACGTATATATTTTTAAAACCTCATTTCTAATTTTGAATAGACTTATAGAATGTTATTATTATCTTTTCAGATAATATAATATTATATTTGTTATATTCAACTTTAAAAATGATGAATTTTATAAAACTCATTCTCGCTTTTGGATATCTTGAAGAATGTTACGTTCATCTTTTAAGATGATATAATATTCTTCTTGCCATATCTAAATAAAAGAATGAATAAACTTTTTTCAAAAACGTATTTCTATCTTTAAACATATTCTTAAGAATTTCATGTTTATTTTTTGAAATAATATGTTATTCTTTGAACTGTGTTTAATCATAGAAATATCAAATTTCAAAACCCTATTTTGATATTGAATCCACTATAGAATATTGTGTCAGTCTCCCAAGATTGTATTTTTTTCTTGATGCAGTATTCGATTACAAAATAGGAGAAATCAAAATCTGCGTGGCGACATAATTTTTCCAACCAGGTAGCCTAAAGCAAATTTTCCTCAAAATGCATATTTTTTGTTGAGATTCATGACAAGACCTTGGCCGATCCCAATAAATTAAATAAGATGTATATTTTGAATGTCAATAATTTTCTAAGCATAACAGTCAAGTCTGTTCAACGATCGGACATCATTTTGGCAATGTTGAGTGCAAAATTTCTCAATTTATGTGTCATTACCTTATGATTCATGCCATCACCTCATCTGATCCAAATTAATCAAATGAAATGTATATTTTGAATGTTGACAATATTCCAGACATAATGAGAAAGTACATTCTACGATCGGATGTCATTTGGGTATCATCGCGCATTAATTTTAGGTGTTAGTCATCTTTTATACTTATTTATCTTATCTGATTTCACTGTGAGGGGGCTCGACTTAGGAGAATTTGATGTCTTTATCACAATAGCATAGTTCATTTGTCAATTGGAGCTCTTTTGACCCTTGTGTGATGCATTTCCTCAACACATGTATTGCCTAAATCCCCAATTTTTATCCTATTACTCATGGTTTTGTAAATGGGGGAAAAAAATGCCACCAACTAATGTGGTATGTGTCTTTGGTAGCTATTGTTTCTTTATTCTTCTAGAGAAAAATAAAGAGAGAACTTGAAAGGGAGAGGTGGAGTTTGAGAGGGAGAAGACCCTTAAAGGGGTTTTCAAGAGAGTGTGGATGGGATTTTATATGGTTGCTAAGGAAAGCCTGCACCTTAGTACCACTGGATTCAAGATTCATCTTGATGGAAGTTTTGGGAAGAAGAATATCTCTTTCATGTTATAGGACTCGGCTACTCCACCGCAAATGGATTCATGGTTCTCTACCATCTACTGTAGGGAGAAAAAGGAGTCAAGGATCTCTACCTATAAAAGGTGTTTTGATCGTCTACCATAGTGGGTTGGTAGAAACATTTTGTAAGGGCTTCTCTGCCTTGCTATGGGGTCAAAAGGAGAGACATTAAATGGTTTTAGTGAAATACCTAGAGGGTGCTTTTGAGGAGTAGACATAGGTCAGGTTGGACCAAAACACCATAAATTTGGTGTGTTCTTTCAAATTTTACTTTTTTCACAATTTTTTTCACAATTATTTTTAGATAAAACTACTTTATTGAAAATAAGTGATTAATATTACATTGAATTGATTATCTATTTTCAAATATTAAAAAAACTTTAAGAAGGGGATTTTTCTTTTTGTTGAAAGAATGTTTTTTATATATCTAATTCACCCCCACTTGGTTAGCCTTAGGACTACTACACTAGGTTTTAACACCCCTAGTGAGATTTCACATTATTAGTTTGAGGCCTAGTTAAACTAAATGAAAATCTCATTATGCCTCATTTAGGAGATATAAAAATGGGACCAATATCAGGTCAAGCCCTTACAATATTTTGAGTTCTGGTAGGTTTAATCGACATTACTCCATTGAAGTATATTTCAAAGGATTATAGTTTTTCAATATCCTCGACCTGCATAATTTACTCATCGGGAAAATCATGGTTGTGAGGGGAATCTGCATGGATAGGATGTGCGGTAAGAAAATCTACTAGGGCTTATCCTTTAACCCCATTTTATTGAATATATGTGATATCAAACTATAGTAGTATTGTTGCCCACCTGGCTAGGCAACATGTCAATGCTAGTCTTGTCATCAAGAGCATTAGCTAATCAAACTTTGATATCAAGGTGATTTTGTGAGAAAGCATGTATTGGCTAATTTTTTTTTAATATAAAAATCACTGATAGACAGTGCTTCTCGTTAGTATAATAATGGATTTATGCTCCAATCTATCTTTGATTGATGTAATAGAGTGCATTTTCCTTGCCTCTTTATTGGGTTAAGCCAATAATACTCTGAGGGACTCTTCTAGTGTTGACGTGTAATATATCAAAATTTTCCTCGAACTTGGCGCTATTAAATGGGCAGATTTAAAAGGTATCTTTTTATATTATCGAACGCTTCTTGGCATTCTGAATCCCATTTAAAGTGGATGTCCTTCTTCATCAGCTTTGAGAATGGCTGACACTTACCTGACATATTTGATATGGATTGTTAAATGAAACCAGATGTCCTTACAAAGGGTGAAGTTTATAAAGATTTATAGGAGAAGGCATTTCAATAATTGCTTTAATTTTATTGGGGTCAATCTCGATTACTCAATGTCAAACAATGTATTTATGGTGTTTACCAGAGGAAACCATGAAGACACATTTTAGAGGGTTCAAATTCAAATAAAACTTTCTGGTTTTCTCAAATATAATCCTTAGGTCATTTAAATAATCTTTCCAGTCCATGCTCTTGATGATGAGGTAATCTATATAACACTCAACCTTTTGATTTAATTCATCAAAGATACGTGTCATTGCTCGCTGGTAGGTGTCACTAGCATTCTTCAGGCTGAAGAGCATAACAGTGTAGTAGAATGTGTTGATGGGCATTATGAATGATTTGTGTTTTTCATCTTCAGCTACCATCTTGATTTCATTGTAGCCCAATGATCCATCCATAAAATAGAATATATTATAGTCAGACATGTTATCCATAAGTAGTTTTGATACAATGAGTAGACAAACATCTTTTGGGCACGCTTTATTGAGGTCCCAAAAAATAGTACACACCAATATTTGACCATTCTTCTTCTTGACATGGATAATGTTAGCGGTCTAGTTGGCATCTCTTTCTTCCCAAATATAGCCTGCTTCTATGAGCTTCTTAGTTTCTACAATCATTTGTTCTTCAATCTCCAATCTCTTTCTCTTTGGATCTTGTTTGACAGGAGTCATACCTAATTTAATGGTCAATCTAGAACTGCTACATCAGGGGATAAGCCAGCATTTCAGTGTATGTACAAGTAAAGTAGTACCTAAATTCATAGAGAGTTCTTTTATTTCTTTTATTTATTGCTAAAGTAGAAGAAAACAAAAAAAATGAAAACTTTTGTATCATTTGATAGAGAGAGAAATCCTGTTTGCTAGAGAGAGAAAATCCCGATCATTTTCAAAATTTTCCTTCCACTTCCATTATGCCTATTTTTTTCGTATAAAGGAAGCAACAACGGTGACCTCCAATGTTCACCAAAATCTTTCTGATTGTTCAAACAATATATGTATCTCCTGTTGGGTCAGAGGATTGGAAGAAATTCTCTAAGGCTGTTCCATTAGTGATTAGAGAACCTCTTTATACAACTGTTAAAAAGGTTTCCCCTATTATCGATAGAGGAAATGGTATTGAAAATGTTTTGTTTTCCAATTCTTCTCAACCCTTTTTAGTTTATCTTCATCTACTAGGAAAAACGAATTTGAAGCATCTTCTTCATCTAGTTTGAAGCTCTTTGTGAATCAATTTTGTAATGTCAAATCGGATTCTCAAAACAAAGATCAAGTGTTGAGTAATCCTTCTAGTGATTGTCTGAATGCTCAAGAAAAATAAATTAATGGAAGTTCTTCTGCTGAAGATCTTGTGGACAAGGAAATTTGACCTTCTTATGATTGTTATCCTAGGGCTAAACGTCCAAATATTAAAATCAATTTTTCAAATAAAGACTCTTTCCTTTCAGAAGATGGTGTTGCCATAAAACTGTATGAGCCTTGTGTTAAGGCTAATTCAAAAAAACTTCAATTTCCATAGTGGTTAAAGTTTTTGGAAACGATGTTCCAATCTCTAATCTAGTTGATTGTTGATTAATTACATAGACAATGTCTGCATTTTGGTGATTTTCACCTAACTTCATTTGGGTTATGATAGGTCATGTGTTCGTTCACATCCCTTGAAGCAGTTGAAAAAGTATTAGCTGGAGGACCATGGTATGTAAAGGGTCACATTATGGGAATTGATAAATGGTCTTCTCAATTTTCTCCAAGTTCCTTGAAAGGTCTAACCTCTACTATTTGGGTCAGAATGCCTCACCTTTCGTTGTTGTGCTTAGATGAAATTAATATGGCAAGGATTGCTTCTATGTTAGGAACTCCTTTATGGATTCATGTTCCAATGGTGGATAAGGGAGTTTTCTAGGGTATGTGTTTGCATGGCTCTTCATAAGCAATTTCCTTTGGGTTTTTGGGTTGAGGGATTGGAAGGTCATTTTTTTTAAAAGTTGAATATGAGAAAATGTCTACTTTTGTTATAAGTGTGGGAAGATTGTTCATTTTATTCATGATTGTAATCTAAAAAAGAGCATTCCCGAGAATGTAGGAGTTTGTAATTCTTCTAGAGAAGCCAATGGTGAGAATGTTGCATTATCTAAAACTGTGAGCAAGGGGTCATTTTTTTGTCCATGGGTGCATGTTAATAATAGGAGGAGGAAATTCAAACCTGTTAATAGATTTAACCAATTGAAGTCTAATCCAAAGTCTATTCTGGTGAAAAATGCTTCGTATATATTAAAAAAAGCTCAATTATCAGAATTCCTTCGTAAGGCCTAGTTTCCTGTTTCTTGTGGTGAAGACAATTTGGAGACTACTATCCTTCCTAAGGACCAGGTTTCTATTGTCTGTGGTAAAGTCAATTTGGAGAATACTAAAGAGATTTTGTCAGATCTATCAGTAATATTAGAAGAAGAAATTACTAATGTTGATCGTGATGTTTTAGCTGGCCGAGCCGATTATTATTAGAAGACTACTACCCTTCAGATAAATCAACTTCTTTAGAGAATTTTGCTAATGATGCTACGGTTGGTAAAATTTTATTTACTATAAATTCTAAAATTCTACTTGATGTTAATAAGTTTAAAATTTGGAATCCTATTGTGATGATTTGGATCTGAAGGCATATTCATTTAATGATAGATTATTGGTTGATTATATAGAAGTGGGGGAGCTTGTTAATGAAATAGGAAAGACTTCTATTTCTAATCGAAAGAAAGTTGTTGAAAGTTCTGTTGGGGAAAAATTCAATCTTAAAAAAGAACTTAGATCATTGGGTAAAGAAAATATTCTTTAACATAATAGAAAAGGTGATGTGTTTAATAGAGGTAGGAGAGGGAGTAATCCCAATTCTTATCTTTAATGTCTTCTATAGCCTTTTGGAATTATAAAGGGGCTAGTAAGAGTGAAGCCTCTCATTACTTGAAAGAATTGTGAAAGAACATGATGTGTTTTTTGTTGGGCTGGTGAAAACTAAGTTTTTTTTTTTATTGAAAGAATAGATTTAAATATATTTATTGGTTGCAATTGGGACTTCTTTCTTTTTCTTGTTGAGGGTTTACCTAGAGGTATCATGGTTTGTTGGAGGTTCGACATGGCCTCTTTCTTTATTATAGAATCTTCTCCTCAAGCTATAAAGGTGTGTGGCTTGTTGCTACAGTTTATGGTAGTAGAGATTCCTATAAAAGATGAATCTTATGGAATAAACTTAATGTTCTTTCAGGTAGTAAGCTTACTTCAGTTAAGGGAGGGGAGTTCAATTATATTTTATCTCAAGAAGGAAAAGGAGGAGGGAAAAAGTTTGTGCTTTCTCAAGGATCTCAATATATGAGTATGTGTATAAATAATTGTGATTTTCAAGACAAAGTAGTGGTTGGTCTAAAATTTACTTGTTGTAATAATAAGAAAGGTGGTGCTCATATTCTTGAAATGTTGGATCGGTGTCATCTAAATACAACTTCTTTAGGAGCTCTCTAATTGGCGGTTGTTTGACATCTAGCAATAATTGCTTCAGACCATTGTCCCATCTTGATTAAGATATTCTCTTCATGTTTTCATAAAATCATGTTTCTGAAATTTGAAGGCATCTAGGCTTCTTTTCCATCTTCAGTATCAATTGTGTCCAAGTCTTGGGAGAAGAACGTTCAAGGAGATGTGGTTCATTCTCTAAATATGAAATTCAAAGAGCTTTGTGAGCACTATATTTCTGGATTAAATCCAAACATCAGAATTTGATGAATCTGATGGACTGCCTTAAGAAAGGTATTTAGTATTTCAAAAAGGAGAAGTTGAAGGTGGCAATCTAACTGAAGATAAGCTGCTATTGCTGAAAAGTAAGGTGCATGAACTTAATTCTACTCTTGCTAGACTTAATACCTATTGGAGGCAAAGGGCCAAAGTGAAGTGGATAGCTAAAGGGGACTCCAATTCTAAGTTTTTTTGTGCATTTGCAATAGGTAGGCAGAATGGAAACTGGATTAATCAGATTAAGGAAAATAATGGATTGTGGGTTAAAGATCAAAATCAGATTGAAGAAGTTTTTATGATTTCTTTAAAATAAAATGGATGGAAAGGAAATGCAAATTGAAGGGATGGCCATCTCCTTCTCAAGTGTTAGATAATGTTGATGAAGGAATCTTTCTTGCTAATTTCACAAAGGATGAACTGGAAAGAGTTGTTGGACAATTGGAGGCTAATATCTCTCCAGGTATTGATGGTGTTTCATGTACTTTCATTAAAAATTATTGGTCTATTATTAAAGAGGATGTATGGAGGGCACTTAATTCTTTTTTTCTATATTGTACCATGAATTCTAAGTGGAAGGAAACTTTAGTGGTGCTTATCCCTAAAGTGAATAATCCTATGAATCCCTCTAACTTTAAAATAATTAGCCTTTATTTGTCGATTTATAAGAATGTGGTTAGGATATTATTAAATAGATTGAAATATTTCATTCTTAAGATTATTTCAGAAGGGTGAACTACAAAATACAAGATCAAAGGGTTAGAGAGAGAAGCTCCGGCAATTTTTTTCTAGAGAGAGAAAGTTCATCTTTTTGAAAAGTTTTTTTCACGGGCTCATTTCAGGTGGAGGGTTTGACATTTGCCGCCCGCCGGAGGGGGGTTTTTCAATCCTTCTTCCATCTTGATCATGGACTCTATTCGTTCTTTGGGTTCTGATCAGACGTTGAGCAAGGGTAACAACAACCTTGTGATCAGGGAGGGTGCTCGACCTCCGATTCGTCAAGATGTGATTGTTGAAGGTAAAGGCAAGAAAGTTATTTTTGATCGTGCTACAGGTGGTGTTAGGGAAAGTACTAAGGCAAAAGTTATGCCTGGAATTTTAAATCCGAAGACGTCATCATCTGCGGGAGTGATTTTGAAAGTTAATAAATTCTTGAGCAACAATGAGAAAGTTACTGGTCCGAATTTGAGAACTGATATTGAGGCTTTGGGGACCGAGATGAAGCAGGTCTGCACCGAACATGGGTTTGGTGATAAAAATGGTTTGAAAAAGGAATTCTTAGAAGCGTGGAAGAAACCACAACATATAAAGATTTCCTTCAATAGGGATCTTGCTGAAATGTCAGAGGACGGAATTGCTGTTAAACTAAATGCTGAGAAGGAAATATTGAATTCACAAGTGTTGATGTTTTTGCTGGTCATTAAGGTTATGGGAGACAAGATCTCTTTCTCGTTGTGTAACATAGAACTAAGAAGATAGTGGAATAAGTTTGGGAATTTCCATATCACGTCGCTTGGGATGAACTAGATTTATGTTCATTCAAGAGTGAGGAATCTATGGATGAAGTTTTAAATGGTGGACCGTGGTATGTTGGAGGATACATTGTGGGAATGAACAAATGGTCTCCGTCGTTTAATCCCTCTTTCAATGGTATCACTACTCCGGTGTGGATTCGTCTTCCTTGTTTGCCTCTCTACTGCTGGGATGAAGAGAACATTCCTAGAATTGCTACGAGGATTGGAGTACCAATGTTTTTGGACGGCAATTCATTTAGATGGGGAAAACGGGAAATTGTACGGGTGTGTATTAGATTAAATTTGGAGAATAGTCTTCTGAATGGTGTCTGGATCGACGGAATAGTAGGTAGATTTTTCCAGCAAGTTGAGTATGAAAAGATAGATCTGCTCTGTTACCAATGTGGCAAGGTTGGGAATGACAGGAAGGTGTGTCCTGAAGAAAAAAAAAGGCTGGTAATGCTGTGAAGATAAGTAATAAACAGGACTTGGTAAGTGATATGATAATTCCTGCTGAAAAAAAAATCTGTAGACGGAGTATGGACCTTGGATCCATGTTCGGTTCAAGAACAGAAATATTAGGAATAAAAGCTTTGGGAGAGGCAGAAGGGCTGAAAGATTTGTGAAGGGAATGAATGATGAGATGCAGGTTGCAGCTCAGCAGGATGTTGTGGAAGTAAATACTGAAATGGTTCAAATTAACAAACAAAAGGAGGATATTAGTAATTGTTCTGATGTTGTGAAAGGTACTACGGAAATGGAAATGAATATTGATGTGGATAATATATTTAATATACTAAGGGATGAGACTGAATAAGGGGAAGTGTTGAATCAGCTCACAGTGGAGAAAACAGAAGATGTTGCTACTGTAGAAGAATCTATGGGTGATATGAAGGCTACTGTGGAGCTTAACAGCAGTTTGGTCAAATGTAAGTTTGCCAAGGAATTGAAGTTTTTAGGTCCTGTTGAACCTGTGCAGATGAAGAAAAGAAGAGATGGGAAAGGAATGTGATAGGTGGGGATGGTTCCCCTCCGTTTGATTAATGTCGTCCTTTATTTTTTGGAATTGCAAGGGGGCCAGGAAAAGAGATGCATCTATGTATCTGAGGGAGATTGTAAGGGATCATGATGTAGTTTTTATTGGGATTATGGAGACTAAACTCAGCAGCATTTATAGAAGAGATGTGGATTGCCTTATTGGGTGTGATTGGGATTTCTTCCATCACCCAGTAGTTGGCACTTCTGGGGGAATCTTGGTTGTATGGAACAGGAATAGGGTGTCATTTATGGTTGAAGAGAGTTCTTCTCAAGTGGTTATTGGGGTCCTTACTACTCCTTCTATGGGAGAATGGAAGGTGGCCACTATTTATGGGAGCCGGTGTTGTGTGGAAAGAAGGAACCTTTGGAGTTTGCTTGAGAAATGAATGGTGGGGTCAGGTCCTTCCATAGTGGGGGGAGACTTTAATTGCATTCTTAAGAAGGAAGAGAAGAAGGGTGGGAAGAGGTTCATCTTCTCTAGGGGTCCTAGAGAGATGAAGGATTTTATGACTAACTATGATTTTCATGATGTAGGTTTTGTTGGACCAAGTTTCACTTGGTGCAATAATAAAGAGGGATCTTCAAGGATATGGTAAAGGCTTGATAGATATTTGGTGAATTCAGCATCTTTACACTTGGTCCCCTCTGGAAGAACACGGCACCTCGCTAGGGTGGCGTCAGATCACAGTCCTATTGTTTATAAATTGGAAGCTATGCAAATCAACAAGGAAAAAATTATTAGAATTGAGCATACATGGAGGTCTTACCCAGCCGCACAGAATATTGTTTACAACTCTTGGAAGATGGTGGATTTCGAAGATGTAGTAGAGATTCTACACAGGAAGATCAAAAGGTCATTGAAAGCTCTATTCTTTTGGAATAGAAATAAATGCAAGAAATTGTGTAAATTTGAGAGATGATTTGAAAAATGAAATTCTAGAATTGCAAATCAAGGAAGCTTCGGATGGTGATTTCTCTGTGGAGGAGCTATTTCTTCTCAGGAACAAGGTGCACAAGTTGAATGTTACTCTTAGGAAACTTTTTTACTTGGTGGAATCAAAGGGCTAAGGCAAGGTGGCAAGAGGAAGGTGATACAAATTCAAAGTTTTTTCATAATTATGCATCTACTAGGAGAAATGCTAATTGGATAAAACAAATCAAGGATGGGAATAATCAATTAGTGGAGGAAGATTAGCAAATAGAACAGATTTTTCTTCAATTTTTTGAAGAGAAATGGAAACAAAGAGATTGTCAATTGGCGGGGTGGCCGGTTATTGCTGATTCACAGAAGTTAAACATGTTGGATAGGAAGGCTTTGGAAGCTGGATTTCTTTTGGAGGAGTGTAAGGTGGCGGTTTTCTAGCAGGGTAACAATAAGTCGCCTGAAATTGATGGTGTAACTTCTTCATTCTTCAAATGCTATTGGAATATTGTTGGTGAAACTACTTGGATGGCTATCAGGAAGTTTTTTAATACTGGTAGTATGCATAAAGAATGGAAAGATACCTTGATTATGTTGATTCCTAAGGTGAATAACTCGTGTGTACCTTCTAACTTTAGGCCTATTAGCCTATGTCACACCACATACAAGATTGTAGCCACTATGTGGGTAAATAGGTTGAAGAAACTTATGTATAAGATGATTTCTGAGGAACAAGTGGCTTTCATTCTAGGGAGATCAATGTCTGAGCATTGTATTTTGGCTCAAGAGATCTTTAATAAATTTAAAACTTCAAAGAATAAAAAAGGTGTGATGGCAGTGAAGCTTGATATGGAGCAGGCATACGATAGCATGGGATGGAGTACTCTTGATCAAATCCTCATCTGGTTTGGCTTTCCTACAGTTTTCATTGGTTTTATTATGGAATGTGTGATGAATGTGAGGTTTTTCATTATTTTGAATGGAAAAATGTTAAGATGGATTAGTGCTTGTAGTGGATGCTGATAGGGATGTCCATTATAACCTCTTTTGTTCATTATGTGTGCTCAACTTTTGTCTAATGCTATGGAGCACAGGGGTCAAAATTTGGGTATTCAGGTAAATTCTGGTGGTCCAAAAGTTACTCACTTACTCTATGAAGATGATGTACTTTTTTTCTCATAAGCCACTACCTAGTTGGCTAGTATATTGAAGAGAACTATTGAGCAGTTTTGTAGATAGACGGGCTTAAAGGTGAACATTAAAAAGTCCCAAATTCTATTTGGGAAAGCTGTTAGAAGACCCCACAAGAATAAGGTGGCTAGGATCCTTGGCTTCAAAGTTGTAAATGAGTGGATGTACTTGGGTAGTAAAATCTCTCTTAGGGGACTGAAAGTGGCATATTTTCAAGATCTTTTGAGTCAGGTTATGGATAGACTGAATGTTTGGGGAAAGAAGTTGTTATCTTTGGGAGGTAGAATTGTGCTCTTGAAGGCCTCCTTATTATCTATGCCAAATTTTGTAATTACTTATTCTATGATTCCTAAAAAAATATTTCACGAGATGGAGAAGTTGTGCAGAAATTTTATTTGGCACAAACCTGATGGGGGAAGAGGCTTACACTATGTTGCATTGGATGAGCTTTGTAAGCCTAGAAGTGCTGATGGGCTTGGCTTGCAGTCTTTTTCTATTAAGAGTGGTACACTGAAGGCTAGATTGGCCTGGAATTACATCAATAACTTGAACTCCCTGCTTCACCGTACTCTTTCTGCTAAGAATGTGGAAGGTATCTTGGATGGATCTTGTAAGAAGAACTCATCTAATGCCTGGAAGATTATGATTGAGGGTGGAAAGTAACTTAAAAATATTGTTAAATGGAAGGTGGGTAAAGGTAACAAAATTAATGTCCTTAATAACATTTAGCTACTAGACAAGAGTCTTAATTCTTGGCCAACCTTTGTTGAATGCATAGCGTTGGAAGACATGAAGGTACAACAACTTATCTATGATGAAGGACTGTAGGATGATATGAAGTTGATAACATTTTTTAATGAAGATTTGGATCTGCTAATCAAGCAGGTTCCTATTGACAGAGATGGGGACATGGATAAGCTGGAGATAGTGAGCAAGTTTTCGGGTCGTTCTATATCAGCTTTGGCATATGAGTTTGTGATGAATAGAAAATACAAGGAAGAAGATTGTGGTTTCTATAGTTGGTTGAGGAAGCTTATGCTCAATATTAAAGTGGAGTTATTTTGGTGGCGGTTAAGTAAGTTTGCTATTCCTACTAATCACTTTCTCAAATTTAGAAGGCTTGCTACTATTGATTCTTGTGCTGGAGGTTGCCTTGAGGTTGAGAATTATGAACATATTGTGGTCCAGTGCAAGTACTTGACTGAGGTTTTTTCAAAAATTAGAGAATGGGGCTTTGATGTTTTGATGTTTCATTCTCTTGATGATTGTTTAGAGAATTTGAAGAGAAAATCTTCCTGAAATCCTGGTTTGGTGAGATTGTACTACACAGCAGTTTTTTTGAATAGGAAGAACCACAACTTGGTTAAACATGGGAAGGCTGCTATGTCAACTTCTTTGGTGGCGGTTAATGCTATTTCATTAGGTACTTCTAATCTTTATCCATTTCTAGATAGCTGGGGTGCTAACCTCCCTTGGGAGTCTATGATATCTTGGCACCCTCCACCGCTAGATTGGATCAAGGTTAATGTGGATGCGTCTTTGCTCTCTACTAATCGGGCTGGTATTTGAGGTATTTTCAGATATTGCAAAGGAAGATTTCTTCTTGCATTTGGGAAGAACACATTACATTGGGATATAGTTCAACTTGAATTAGAGGCGATCTTTGCAATAAGGGAATTCATACAAAGTTGGATGCTTGAAAGCAAAGGTGTTATCATTGAAAGTGATAACATCAATGTGATTACATACATACAACATTCTTTGAATATGGCTGATTGGCATTTGGAGAATTGTTTGAGTAAGGTGCTTCTCTTCCTTAATGACTTCAATAAAATCATTTTTCATCATGTTAATAGGAATTGTAACCGGCTGATTTTTGTGCTACTTTGGCATTAGAGGGTAGTTTTTAGTTAGATAGTTCTTCTTTTGATAACATCCCATCCTCCTTGTTGGATTTAATCAAGGAGGAGTGTTATCCTTTTATCAATTGTATTTAGTATTCTTTTTCAATTTTAATGCAAAATTGTAACTTTCAAAAAAAAAAGATTATTTCAGAAGATCAGTTTGCGTCATTCTTTATCAGACCACATTTTGCTTGCTCAAGAGTTGTTTAATAAGTTCTGATTTTCTAAATCTAAGAAAGGGTTGATGGCAATCAAAGTTGATTTGGAGAAAGCTTATGATAGCATGAAGTGGTTCACTCTTAAGCAAATTTTAAAGAATTTTGTTTTTCCAGATAAATTTTATAATCTCTTATTTTAGTGTGCTGTTGATCTGAAGTATTCTATTATAATTAATGGTAATAATTCGAAGTAGATTGAGGCTAAGAGTGGATTTAGAAAAAGGTTTCCCTTATCACTTTATTTTTTCTTATTGTGTTCTCAATTTATTTCTAATGCTTTTGCTCAAAGAGGGAAAAACATCGGTATTAAAATTGCTCCAAATGCAGAAACAATTTCCCATCTACTATATGTATATGACATTATTATCTTTTTAGAAGCCAAGTATAGATGTGTGGAGAAAATAAGCAAGATCGTGAAAGACTATAGTAAATGGTCTGGCGAGATGGTGAATTTTTAGAAATCTTTTATTCTTTTCGGGAAGTCAGTTAAAAGGAGTAGGAGTGCTCTTTCTAGACTCTTGGGTTTCTAAGTTGGTAAAGAAATGAAGTATATTGGTATCATGGATTTTTTTAAGAAGATTGATTGTCTCAGATTTCCAAATTCTATCAGAAAAATCTCTTAGTTAATAGAATGTTTGGGGTAACCGATTCTTATCTCTAGCAGGGAAGTTGCTCCTTGTAAAATCAACATTTCATTCTCTTCATACCTTTTTATCTACTCATTCTTTAGTCCCTATGGGAGTATTAAATGATTTTGATAGAATGAGTAGGGATTTTTTATGGAATAAACAAAATGGTAATAAGGGAATTCATTATGTTTCATGGAAAGTATTATGTAAATCTAGAAGTATGGGAGGTCAAGGAGTACAATCGGCTATTGATAGAGTTGGTCCGTTGAGGAAAAAAATTGCTTGTAATTTCATATCAAATCCTTCTTCTCTTCTTAAAAGGACTTTGATCTCTAAATATGGAAATCATATATGGAATTGTGAAACTAAAAGCAATTTCTCTCCCACATGGAAAATCATTTTGAGTGGAGCTAAATTTCTCCTTCCAATTGCTAAATGTAAAGTCTCTAATGGTTATGAAATAAGTATAATTGAGGATGTTTCGATTTTGGATAAGTCAATTGGAAACTGGCCTACATTTGTTGCAGATTGAATGAAGATTCAAAATATCTAGTGAATTTTATATGGGATGGTGAGTGGGATGAATCCCATTTTTCTATAGGCTTTCGGAATACATTTGGTGGAAGTTATCATGGTAGTTCCTATTCTTCCAAAATTTCAAAGTGATAAGGAGGATCTTATTTCAAAATGTTCGGGCAAATATATTACCGCTTTAGCTGCTCAAAAGTTATGTGGAAATGGTGAAGATGATTCTCATTGTAAGTGGAAAAAAAATTTAAAGCTAAGGCACCATGTTGATTTATTCTGGTGGTGTTTACTCATCAATGTAATTCCAACAAATGAGTTATTGATGTATAAAAGGTTGTTGGACATTAATTGTTGCCTGAGAGGATGTAAGTTTGCTGAAAACTTAAACATATTGATGTTAGTTTTGTGAAGCTCATTCAAGTGTTTAATACTCTTATTAAATGGGGATTCATGGTTTTGGTTTTTTCATCACTTGAGGAGTGTTTTTTTGGATTGGAAGCTTTGGCAGATTCTAACCTGTTCATTGGTAATGTTTATTGCTCTGCTATTTTCTTCTCTTGAAAAAGCTGGAATAAGATAAAACATGGTGGAAAAGATGATAGTGTAGTATTCATTGTAGCTATTGAAATTAGCTTTAATACTGCTTCTTTTTGTCTTAATCATAGTTCAGATTACTGGGATACAAACAAGCTTTTGTAGCTTTCTTGTTCTTCTTGGCATCCTCCTCCACTTGAATGGATTAAGCTTAATATTGATGCCTCTTTAATGAGCAACTATAAAGCTGGTATAAGAGGTGTCTTTAGAGATCATGAAGGAAGATTTCTATGTGCTTTTGGTGTTAGTTGTATGCATTGGGATTCAGCTCATTTGGAGTTATTTTCAATCCTGTATGTGAGAAGATTTGTTCAAGAATGGATCTTTGATTATGGGGGCATCATTATTGAGGGTTATAATCATAATTTCATCAATTTTGTTCAAAGGCTTTGTAAAAAATATGATGTCAAGGAAGACTACCTAACTCTAAAAGATTTATCTTTTCTCAAAGATTTCAATTAAGTTCAATTTCATTTTTTAAAAAAGAATTTCAATATGTTAGAGGATTGTTGTGCTAACTATGCTCGTTCTTTAGTTTTTTTTTTTTTGAATGCTTAAGTTGTAATAAGATTCCTCCTCTTTTTATTTCTTCATTAAAGGAGGAATGTGATTGTGGATCAATCACTTAGTAGTTTGTAAATCTTTTTTTAATAAAATTGCTTTTTGCATTCCTTCAAAAAAAAAAGGTAGAAGAGAACCAGTGAAGGTTGGGTGAGGGTCTTCCTTAGTTCATAAATCTCTTAGCTCATCCATAGTGGTTGCCTATCCACCAACGTCAAGTTCTTCTAGTACAGACCAAGCATCTTTGGTCTGATCATTATAATCATCAGCTTCATAAATCTCTTCAGTGCCACCATCATCAAATTGAACTACCCCACATGTCATGGCTTGAAACATCTTTTTTTAAGGGTACTTTTGCATTACAAATCTGGGACATCTCCTTATCAGAATATCTTTATTTGTAATACATAGGGGTTTCATTGATACCAAAGCTTTAAGAAGAGGCAATGTTGTTATGCATGAGTGCAAATTCTAGCTCATTTCAAAAAATTCTTTGGATATTTTTGGTGTTAAATTTTGGTATTCTCATATGTACTAACTCCCTTGGCTTGATGGGCATGTGGATCCAATATCAATTACATTCTTCTTCATATTCTCTATATTTTTAAAATAGGGTCCCCAGCCCAACCTTTTTTCTTAGAGGAGGCGCATAAAATTTTATGAGCTCCTCGACATTATGCACATCTAAGGGAATTATTTCTTTAAAATGTTGTAGGGGAACATGCGTGACTACACATATATTTTATGTGATTGATAGATTATCAATTCTTCTTGAGAATATATATTGCACCTTATTCGTGTATATAGAGTCAAAAATCATAGTCGTAGTCTGGATATTTTGCCTTCTTTTTTCCTCTAACTATTGATTGGCATACTCCCTGAGATTTAGCAGGGATGGTATGATCCAAATCCATGTTACTCATTTGTTGAGGCACATATTTTCTTGGTCTAGGAGTGATCGCTGCTTTGGGAAGAGTCGATGTTTCCTTCATTCTCCTCACTCGCTTCTTCTTAGCTTCTTATTTAGGCCACTTTGTAACCTTTGGGTTTGCTACCTTTGTCTTGAGAGAACTCGGCAGCTTTGGCTCTTTGGGGATGAAGTACTTGGCATATTCAAAGATTTCCTCCTTATAGACCTCAAAAGGCTAGATATCACTAAAGATTCTAAATTTCTCTCTATCCTAAATACACCTCATACATTAATATAGTATTGATGGGATAAATCCATAATAGTACAACCACAGGTAACCTAGAAGCACCTGGAATGAGGTGTCCCTATCAATCACATGGAATTTTTCCTTGTCATGGTGTTCCCTAAATGTTAGGGAGAGTTAGAATAATCTTAGAGTCATCTGCCCCTTCTCATTGAAATCATACCCCATCTGCTTATCTGATCCGAGATGTTGCATGTAGAGGAAAAATAATCTCAATGTTTTCAAGCTCATAAGGTTGATAGAGGACCTAGGGTCAAACAGAATTTTGCTAATTACCATTATGTCATTCTCTACAGTAACATATAAAGGGTTATTATGGTCTACTGCACTGAGCATCCTATCATCCTCAACAAAAGTAATGATTGGCTCATTTTGAGATCGTAATATCATTATCATATTATATTTGGAAAAATATGTCTTTTATTTTTCGTGTCCTTGAGAGCCTGAATCAATGTCTCCCATGTTACATATTTGGGCCCAAGTCTTTTGATTTTTGATGATATAAAACATTATTTTTTTTATTTACTATGATATCTCCTAATAATAAAAGTTCATTCTATATTTGTTTTCTCTATTTAATACTAACATTTTAGGTCCACAAGCTAACTCTCAAGCAAGCTCAACATCAGGTAGACTAAGACTGAGTCAAGTCTGTAATTTTAATTTAATTGCATTTTCTACCTTTTCTTCAGTTAATTATAATGTGGAAGATCATGAATCTAAGTAATCTTGCACATAGAAACTCATGGGAGTGAGTAAAGGGAGATAGAGAAAATTAATTTTTCTGACCAAATCATATAGGATAATTTTTTATATGTTTAGCTCATAACCCTAATTAAGGCATCTAGGTCAAGTAAACCTGATTAAGCAAATTGTCCTAGATGAAACTCCCATCGTACTGGAAGATATGCTTAAATTATAAAAACTAACTACCAAACTCATATAGGCAAGATTTTATAACTCTTAAATTTTCACTAATCATACAAGATGATACTGATTGTCCTGGATGATTTGCAACAATCATGTCTAAATTAATCAGGTAATTATGGGATTAATTATGGTTAGATTGATCAATCATATCGTCTGGGATGATCATAGAATTATACTAAATGATCTATAACAAAAATAATAGTTTTCTCCTAAGTGTTCTGGACATCCCAAACGATCTGTTAGATGATAATGTCTGATTTTGAACTAATCGTATAGGATGATTGCAACATCATTCTAGATAATAAGTTATATTTCCACATATTATACTGATTTATCTCCAAGATGTCTCAAATTATTTCCTGGATGAAAGTGTATATTTGAACTAATGGTATAATAACATGTAAACATCATCGTAGATGATCACAACATAGTTTATGTTCTAATCGTACAAAAAACCTAGATCATCCTGGCTAGAAGGGCTAATTTAAACTAATTATACAGGATTATCAGCAACTCATTTTGGACAATCTTTGATGTCAAGCTAAAAATTATGCCTCTTTTTAGGCCTCCTATTTAAGATCTCTTAATTGCTGATGATTATTATCTTTTGATGAAATCCTAACCTAAGGTAGTGTGGAGAAGCAGAAGGTGAGCTTGGGAGAGAGATAGAGAATCTTGTAAGGGGAAGTTTCTAAGGGGAATCACAAAAGTTTGCTCCAAGCAAGGATTTGTTTATCTTCTTTAAGCTTCATCCGTAGTTCCTTAGTGGCTCTAGGGAGACGATTATCAAAATCAAATCAAGTTCTCTACCTACTCGAGGAGGGAATAAAAGGATTCTAGGTTCTCTGCCTTCATGAAGAGGGTGAAAAAGATTAAAGATTCTCTACCTCATTGAGATGGTGGAATGAGTTTGTTAGGGCTTTTCCACTTTTCTGTCAGAGCAAAAGTAGAGTCACTAAAGGTTTAATGCAATACTTGGATAGGGTGTCTCCAAGGAGTGGGTGTAGGTCAAGTTGATTGAACCACTATAAATCTTTTGTTCTTTCTTATTACTTTTTTTGCATTTTAATTAATGTCGTTTAATTTTCTAGGGTTGAATTTTTGGTTTAAATCTCTGATTTATTTTGTTAATCTCTTCTGTGTCAAGCATTTATGTTGTTTATTTTAAAATATTCAAAAAGGTTTCAAAAAGCTTTTTCTTTTTGTTTAAGAATTTTTAATACGATCAACTCACCTTCCCCCTCCCCCTCTTGGTTAGCCTCCGGCTAGTTCATAAGGACTTCAGAACCCTAATGAACTTATAAGTGGTATCAGAGTCAGATTCATAAAAAAAAGCTTTAGAAAAATTTTGAATTTTAATCCATGGCTAACTTTGTAAATAGAAACACCACGGAAGGATATTCAATTACAATACCACCTCTTTTAGATAACATAACTTTTTATTTTTTAAAAACTCGCATGTCCACCTTTTTAGAAGCAACTGATTATCGCATGTTGATGCTTATTAAGGATGGATTTTCTACACCTTTTAAATTTGTTTTTTTTTTTGAAGAAAAAGCATAAAATACTTCATTAATAACTAAAAAATGGATTACATCCTAATAGATTTTGATTCATCCTTTAACAACTTAATAAATATAGGAGGAATCTTATTCATAACTAAATCATTCCAAAAGAAAGAACTTAAAATTACATAGTTACCACAACGATCCGCTAACTTATTGCTTTCCCTTTTAACACAATTAAAAATAACAAAATTGAACTCTTTGATAAATGATCTATTTTTCTTTTCGAGGGTTCTCCATGGACGGCGGAATTGATGATTGCTGATCGTCGGAAGGATGATCGTCGGCCTTCTTCCACCGAGATCATGGCCTCCTTTCATTAATTCGGTACCAATCATATCTTTCGTAAGAATAATAATAATCTTGTGATTAAAGAGGGTACAAGGCCGTCGGTTCGTCAATAAGCGGTGATGGAAGGAAAGGGGAAGAGGGTGGTGATTGATCGTGCTATGGGAGGTGCCAAAGATATCGCAAATGTGAACGTTGATTCAGGAAGGTCTAATTCTGAGGCGTCTTCAACTGTGGGTATGGTCTTGAAGGTAAATAAGTTCATGAGAAATATTGAGGAAAATGATGGTCGTTGCATCTGAGTTCATGCCTTGGGAAGTCAAGAAGAAGTTGAAGGCAATAATCTAGTGAAGAATACTGAGATTAATGTAAAGCAGGACAACGATGAGGATGGGGATTATGATAGAAATGGTTTTTTTTTTTATAAACTGCCAAATGCATTAAAAAAAAGATAAAACAAAATTACAACCAACTAAGTGATTGTATTCCTATCAATTTCTTCCTTTAACAAAAAATAAAAATTAGGAGGAACCTTATTAACCTCTAGCATGTCCCAAAAGAAATCACCTTTCAAAGTATGGTTAGCACACCAATGAGCTAACTTATTACAACTTCTATTAACAAAATGGAAAAGGATTACCTCAAACTCCTTTAGAAAATCCAAGTCTTCTCTCTTACTATTACTCACCTCTCGGCTATGAAGACCAACCGAGTTTTATAAATAATTAATGACATTATAGTTGTCTACTTCCACAATTAAGCCTTTAGCATTAAACATCCAATCTTGTATGACACTCCTTAAAGATCGTACAGCGAGCAGCTCCAAGAATCTTGCGTCCCAGTGCATTACCGAGAATCCAAAAGTTAAAAGCATCCTTCCTTTATGGTCTCTAAAAATGCCTCCAATACCAGCTTCATTAGAGATAAGAAGAGAAGCATCTATGTTCACTTTAATCCATCCGGGTGGAGGGGGATGCCAGAAGAAATCAGCTCATATTGCTGTTTAGCATCCCAGTGGTCCGAAAGGATTATAGAAGGTGAACTAGATGCATAGATAATGGCATTTGTCACAATGATACCAATTCCAAGCTCTTTGCCTTCATGAATCACCATGTTTCCACTTTTCCATGAATTGAACGCCAAAGCACAAAAAAAAAATTGGTTATAAACGGGTTCTCCTCACTTTGTTTCCTCAAGAAACACAAACAGTCTTCCAAACTATTTAAAACAGGAAGATTGAATCCCCACCGGGCCTTTTGAATAGTCTGTTTCAATTTTAAACACTTCACCGCAACATGCTCTCCATTCTCCACCATATTAAACCTCTTGGGAAAAGGTTAGTAACAATCAATCTTCTTTGCAATAAGAAATCCATAGTGGGGATTGCATTCTTTAATAACTTCCACCAGAAAAAAGAAACCCGTGGATTAAGTTTAATTTTTCTGATACAATTCCAATCTTGGATCCATGTTGGTTTGAACTCTTCATTAATAGCTCTAGTATGTTTGATCATACCTGAAATTGTTTTCCCAAAATGAATCTTTGACAACTCCAATTTGTCTTCATGATTATCCAACTTTATCTTTATATTCCAGATGACTTTCACCATTTCTTCTCCAAAGTATTCATGTAGTTTCTCTGTCACCCAAACACCTTCCGATATGAAGCTGGATAGATTAATAAAATTGTCAATTTTGTTAGAAATGAAAGTAGGCCAACTATCTGATCTTCTATCAAGGATCTAAATGTCCTTCATAATGTCAACAAAACCACCATCTTTAATGCTCCACCTCACAATTTCTTTTAAAGCTTTGGCACCACTTATTAACAATTTCCATCCTGATGAAGAGCATGGACTAATACCACCATCTCATACATTCTTTCCATATTTAGTAGTGAGAGATTTAATGAATAAGGAATTTGGCTTCATAAGAAAATTCCACACCAACTTGGCTCTAAGGGGCTCCACCAAATCAACAGCAGATTGAATGCCAAGCCCCCCTTGGTCTTTTGGTTTACATAAATCCTTCCATGATACATAATGTAACCCATTCTCTCCATTGCTTTTATTCCAGATAAATTCCGTGCTCCTTCTATCAATTTTCTTTAAAATAGAAACTGGCACCAGTGACATAGAAGTATAGAATACCGGGATTGCTTGTAATACAGAATTAATAAGAGTAACCCTGCCAGTTGAAGAGATCAACTTCTTGCCCCATATATCTAATTTAAAAGACACCTTCTCCAAAATGCCAGAATAGTCTGAAGCCACACACCTCGTTAATGTAATTTTATTGCCCAAATAAGTGAGTTCTTTGGTCTCCTTGAACCCCAAAAGTTTTGAGATTATCTTCCTCCTCCTTCTCTCCATATTATTACTATAAACAATAGAAGATTTTGATATATTAAATTGTTGACCAGTCCAGTTGCAATAGTCCATGGTGATTTTAATAATTTTCTTAATATTCTTTACTTTAGCGTTAGAGAAGATCAAGATGTCATCTGCAAACAACAAATGTGAGATCCTTGGTGCCAAAGGGGCAATTTTCAAACCCAACATATTGCCTTCGGATAAAAAATCATTCATAAATAATTGGGAACAAATTATGAATAAGGAGAGAGAGGGAAACCCTGCCTAAATCCACTTCTCCCTTTGATCCCTTCCAATTCTACTCCATTGATATGAACAAACACAATCCATAATGAGTTTAGGAAATCTCTCTAGAAATCCAAAATAATTCAAAACTTGTTTAAGGGTGTCCCAAGCCATACTATCATATGCTTATTCCATATCAAGTTTAATTGCCACCAAGCCCCTTTTAGATTTAGAGAACCTAAACTTATAAAAAAGTTCCTGAGCAAGAAGCATATGCTCAGATATGGCCCTCCCTTCAATGAATGCCACTTGCTCTTCAGAAACTAAGCAATGAATCACTTTCTTCAATCTGTTTTGTAGAATCTTTGCCACAATTTTGTAGATTGACTTACAAAGGCTTATAGGCCTAAAATTAGAGGGAGAAAGAGGATTACTTACTTTGGGTAGAAGTACCACTAGTATCTCCTTCCATCTAGCAGACATTTTCCCTGAATTGAAACAAAATTGCTTTGCTTTCCACACATCTATCCCAATAATCTTCCAATAAGCTTTAAGAAAGGAATTTGTAATTCCATCCAAACCCGGAGAGATGTTCTTTCCAAGTTCCTCAATAAAAAATTCAACTTCTTCCAGAGTAAATACAGATTCCAAGAATTTGCAATCTTCTGCCTTCATTACATTCTCATTGAATGGCCAATTGACTAAACTGCATTCTCTATACATCCATTTATTACAAAAATATTTTAAAAAACTGCTCCTTATACAAGTCGGGTCTTTAGTTAACATCCCCTCCTCATTCCTCAATTACTTAATAAAATTGCCATTTCTTCTTCCATTAGCAAATGCATGAAAGAATGAAGAATTCACATCACCATCCTTCATCCACTTAGCTTTTGCCCTTTGTTTCCACCATGTATTTAACCTTGCAAGAGTGCAGTTAAATTCCTTTACTTTGGTTCAAAGGAGTAAGGCTTTGCTGTCCGAAAATAGCAAAATATAAGCTTCCTCCTGCTGCAATTCTTCAATCTACCTCCTCAAAATCTCCTTCAAATCTTCCAGTTTTTGATGTTTAGCCTTACTCCAAAAAAATAAGTCTTTAAGAACTCTAGACATTTTCTTGTTAAGAGCTTTCATATCATCACCCCTCACTAGTTTAGCCCAAGAATTCCTGACCACATAAGTAGCCGCTGAATATGACAGCCATACATCTCCAAATTTGCGAATTCTGGTTCTTTGAAATTATTGATTAAACAACTTCAAAACTATGGGGCAATGGTCAGATGCAATTCTCTCCAAATGCCTTACTGCTTCTAGATTGATCAACTCTAAAGCTTTAGAATTCAGCATGCATCTATCCAATCTTTCTAAAATCTGGGCACTTCCACTCTTGTTATTATACCAAGTAAAATTAGTTCCAATAATACCCACATCAAGTAGGTCATTATTGTTCATAAAAGCCTTCATTTCCAAAGGCCCGTGAGAGAAAGAGAACTTCTTCTCACCTTTCTTCCCCTCTTGCGATAGTAAACACTTGAAGTCGCCTCCAATAACAGAAGGAATATCCTGTTTAACCAAACCATCCAAATAACTCCACAGTTCTCTTCTACCTTGGTACTCCCTACTACCATAAATGGTAGATATCATCCACTTTCTTTTGTTGAAAATTTTCGATTCTCCTAGCAAACATTGATCCGAAGACTTAATCAAGGAAAAAGAAGCCACATTAGTTTTCCATATCACTATGATTCCACCAGAATTCCCTCTAGAGGGTTGTAGGAAAAAATCCCAGTCTTCACCCATAAACTTGACAAATTCCTCTTTGGAAAGAGAAAAAATCTTTGTTTCAATTATACCCACAAAAAAAACATCCCAATTTTTAATATACTCCAAATATAGGGAGGCCTCTTTCTTGTTCGCCCCCCTACAATTCCAAAAGCTAATGGAACTCATTTAGAGACTAATGGGGGTATACCCCCACCCATTCTTTTGTTCATATTATTTCTACCTTTCCTAGATGATAAATTCAGAGGGCCCAAATGCCTAAGTTCCTCAACTAGTTTAGTTTTTTTATAAGAATTTTTCTCAATACTCCGAGCCCCATTCTCCTCAGTTACAATAACAGTTTTCTTGTCACATTTTTCCAGAGTAGTTTTCATTATGCTATTGTTTTTGCATTCCTCCAGATCTTCCATCACTTTACCTTCTTCCAATTCTTCTTCTAAGGAATCAACTTGAGTATCCACACCAATGTCTTCTTCACATAAAGAGTTCAGAACCTCAAATTTATTACCTGGAACTAGAATGGCCTCCCTGGATGAATCAACCTTCAAATTCCCATCAGGATCTCTGTGATCTGTCAAACTATTGGCTTGTAAATTAATAACCTTCTCATCTTCACAAGAATTCACTGCAGCTTCAGATACACCACGAACTTCAAGCTAATTTTTTAGAACTTTCAGCTTGTTTGTTAATACCCCATCTTCTGTGTTAATAATCTTCAACACTTCAGCATTTCCAATTGTAGTATCCTGCAGTCCGTTACTCTGCAATTCAGTTTCCACATGAAATTCCCCCTCCTCTAGTTGTTTGTTACTAGCATAAGAATTCAAATTCTTCTCTTTATTAACATAAAGATTATCTGAACCCCCTACACCTCTCTATGAGTTCCATTCAATTTCTTCCATGGTTTTCTAACAACCTTTGGATCAACCTTGAGCCTTTCTGGTCTTCTATTGTTCCTCTTTTTAACATGATCCATGGTCCATAAGAGGATTCAGTTTCCCTGCACACAGCTTTCTCTGCTTCAATAACAAGTCCTATCTTTCCAAAGTCAGCATCCTTCTCCCTAGTATCAATCTTCTTATTCTTACAATAGTATTTCATATGCCCAATCAATCCACATTCATAGCAGAATGTAGAGATCTTCTCATACTCAAACTTCTGATAAAACCTTCCTGAGATACTTTCCACCCAAACACCTTAGGGGAGTTGTTGATCCAACTTGACTCTTACACAAACTCTGGCAAATTCCCTCTTCCCCCATTAAAACATGTTTGCATCCAACATAATAGGTTTTCCAACCGATGAAGCAATCCTAGCAACATTAATTTCAACCCAGCATTGAAGGGGCAAGTGAGGCATTCTAATCCAGATTGGTGAAGTAAGACCCTTCAAGGATAAAGAAGAAAACTCCACCGTCCATTTCTTCATTCCCACTATATGGCCATTCACAAACCAAGGACCTCTAGACAGAACTCCTTCCAACATATCTGTTGAATCAAAAGAACACAAAAACCAACCTTTGCCAAGAGTTGTGAAATGAAAGTTCCCAAATGGCTTCCATTGCCTTCTTGCTTCCCAGGCAACAATATGAGCAGGTAATTCCTTCCCAAACACCTTAATTACTAAGGAATTTCTCAGCCTATTATCATTAATCATTTCAGCATCTTCCTTCATCTTCATGGATTTACCATCATCAGCTAGTACCATATCTTCTTCCTTGAAGTCCAACATAATGTAAGGCTTTTTCTTCCACGGGTTAAACTCTGCATTAAAATTTTTCTTCACAGGCATTCCTTCATTCATCTTGTTCACAACATCAACATTTTTTGCAGTAAAACTATCCTCGAAATGAATATTTCTGTTAACATTGATATCATAATTCGCATTTATCTCATGGACAAGTCTAGAGATAGCATTTGAATATTCGAACCTCTTAACATAAATTTTCATCTCAGATGATGACGCCGACAGATCAACCAATGACTTATCTATAGAATTCTAGGATACATGAGGGGTTTTCAAATCATTTTCACAGGAAACATCCTTACCTTTGCCTTCAACATACAAAACCATTTTTGGAACATCACCATAATTTTCCTTGATCACCAAAGGACCATTAAAAGCTCTGTATCCATGATCAGCTACCGATCTTATAGAACCCAATTTTAAATGATCCCCTCCAGTGAAATTATGATTAGAACCTCCTCTAACCACCTCAACTACTGTCGCCGCAGCCAAAGATGGCCGCCGGCCATCCATCACCATTCCCCCAGTCACCTTCTAAATGGAAGGAATGAAAATCGGGAATAAAAATTTCAAAAATTTGAAAGTTTCTCTCTCTAAAAAAAATGGGTGCTTCTCTCTCTAGAAAAAATGAGTGCTTCTCTCTCCAGTGATAGAAATGGTTTGAAGGAGAATTTTATTGAAGCATGGAAGAAACCTCAGCATATCAAGATTTCATTTAACAATGATCAAGAGAAATGTCAGATGATGGGATTGCAGTCAAACTAAATGCTAAAAAGGAAGTTATGAATGCGCAAGTTCTGAAGTACTCACTAGTTATGAAGGTTTTGGGAGACAAAATAACTTTTCCTATATGTAGCCTGGAGTTGAGGAGGTAGTGAAATAAATTTGGTAGCTTTCACATGACTTCCCTCGGTCTGAACTGGATATTATGGGGACGGTTCCCTTTTGTTTGTTTAATGACTTCATTTGTCTTCTAGAACTGTAGGGGGGGCAGGAAGAAGGAAGCTTCTCTGTATCTTAGGGAGATTGTTAGAGATCATGATGTTTTTTTTTGCTGGGCTGATGGAGACTAAGCTAGTAAGTGTTGAGAGAAGGGATGTTGATAGCCTTATTGGGAGTGATTGGGATTTCTTCCACCATCCTACAGTGGGAAATTCAGGTGGAATTTTGTTTGTTTGTAACAGGAATGTGACTTCTTTTGTTTTGACGGAGAGTTCTTCTCAAGTGGTGGTTGGAGTTCTTTCTACACCATCTATGGGAGATTGGAAGGTGGCCACTATGTATGGGAGTAGATGTTGTAATGAGAGAAGGAGTCTTTGGAGTATTCTACAGAGGAGAATGGTTGGGATGGGTCCTTCCATTAGGGGGTGGGGGGGGGGGACTTTTATTGCATTCTGAATAAGGAGGAGAAGAAAGGTGGAAAGAGGTTCCTCTTTTCTAGAGGTCCTAGAGAGATGAAGAATTTTATGACTAACTCTGATTTTCATGATGTAGGTTTTGTTGGACCAAGTTTTAATTGGTGTAACAATAAAGGAGGAGTTTCAAGGATATGGAAAAGGCTTGATAGATGTTTACTAAATGCTGCATCTTTACATTTGGTCCCTTCAGGGAAGGTAAGGCATCTTGCAAGGGTGGCGTCAGACCATAGTCCAATTGTATTTAAATTGAAAGCTAAGCAGTTTAACAAGACAAAGCTCATCTAATTTTTAGACACTTGGAGATCATTCCCAGCTACTTGGAATATTTTGTATAATTCCTGGAACAAATTTGATTTCGGTGATGAGGTGGAGGTGCTTCAGAGAAAGCTTTGAAGGATGTTGAGAGCTTTATTATTTTGGAGTAAAAACAAATGCAAAGATTTGTGTAAGTTGAAGGAGGAGTTGAAGAGGGATATTCTGGACTTACATATTAAGGAAGCAATGGGTGAGGTTTTTTCTTTGGATGATTTGCTTCTTCTTAGGAGCATGGAACATGAACTTAATGTCACTCTAAGAAGACTTTCTACTTGGTGGAACCAAAGGGCTAAGGCAAGATGGAAAGAGGAGGGGGATACTAATTCTAAGTTTTTTCATAACTTTGCATCAGCTAAGAGAAATGTAAAGTGGGTGATACAAAGTAAAGATGTGAATAACCAATTGGTGGTGGAGGATGATCGGATTAAGCAGGTCTTTTTATAGTTCTATGAGGATAAATGGAAATATATAGAATGCAAATTGTTTGAGTGGCCTGTTATTTGTGATAAACAGAGGCTGGATGCTTCAGATATGGATTCTCTGGCTATGGAATTTCCTTGGTGGAATGTAAGGAATCGGTATTCCAACAAGGAAACAATAAGTCACCTAGTTTGGATGGGGTGACATCTTCATTTTTAAGTGTTATTAGAGCTTAGTGAGGGAAACTACTTGGAATGCTATCAAAAAGTTCTTTAATTCTGGAGTTATGCACAAGGAATGGAAAGATATGTTAATCATATTAATTCCTAAAGTGAAGAACCCAATTTTGCCTTCTAATTATAGGCCCATAAGCCTTTGTCAAACTACTTATAAGATTGTCGCTACTATGATGGTTAATAGGCTGAAAAAATACATGCCCAAGATGATATCAGAGGAACAAGTGGCTTTCATTCTAGGTAGATCAATGTCAGAACACTGTATATTGGCTTAGGAGATCTTTAATAAGTTTAAAATCTCTAAGAATAAAAAAGGTATGATGGTTGTAAAACTTGACATGGAGCAGGCTTACGATAGCATGGGATGGCCAACTCTGCATCAAATTATTAAATGATATGGTTTCCCCACTTTTTTTGTTGATTTACTCATGGAGTGTGTGGTGAATGCAAGGTTTTCAATTATTCTGAATGGGAAGAATTTGAGATGGATCAATGCTCATAGTGGATTCTGGCAATGGTGTCCACTTTCACCATACTTATTCATTATGTGCTCCCAACTTATTTATAATGCAATTAAGCAAAGGGGACAAGAGTTGGGTATTCAGATTTCTCCTAGAGGACCAAGGATTACACACCTTTTTTATGCAGATGATGTGCTTGTATTTTTACAAGTAACCACTGTTTTGGCAAGGTTATTGAAGAACATTGTAGAGGAGTTTTTTAAGTGGACAGGTCAAAGTGTTAACATCAATACGTCCCAAATCATATTTGGTAAGGCTGTTAGGAGGTCTCAAAAGAAGAAGGTTTCCAGAATTCTTGGATTTAAAATTGAGAAGAAAATGCATTATCTAGGTATTAAGATCTCTTTAAGGAGATTGGGGGTGGCAGATTTTCAAAACCTTTTGAGTCATGTGACGGATAGATTGAATGTGTGGGGGAAGAAATCTTTATCCTTGGGAGGTAGAATTACTCTCATTAAGACTTCATTATTATCTATGCCAAATTTTGTTCTTACACATTCTCTGGTTCCTAAGAAGACGTTGTATGAGTTGGAGAAGATGTGCAAGAGATTTATTTGGCACAAACTGGATGGGAGGAAGGGGTTTCACTATGTTGCATGGGAAGAGATTTGTAAACCAAGATGTGAAGGTGGGTTGGAAGTGCAATCTGCTGTAATTAGAGATGATGCTCTAAGGGCGAGACTGGCATAGTGATGTATCCAAATCAGGATTCGTTACTTCACAGAACTCTCATTGCTAAATATGGCGATGATATCATAAATGAAACTTACAAAAAGAGTTATGCTAGTGCTTGGAAAATTATGAAGGATGGAGGTAGACATCTTAAACACATTGTCAAATGGAAGGTGGGTAGAGGTGATAAAATTAATGGCTTAAGTGACATTTGGAGTTGGACAAGAGTATTAATGCTTGGCCGACATTTGCTGACTGTGGAGCTTTGGAGGACATGACGGTTCAGCAGCTCATTTCTACTGAAGGAGAGTGGGATGAAACGAAGCTTCGGAGGTTCTTTCATGAAGAACTTATTATGATAATTAGACAAATACATATTGATGGTATTTAGAAGGAGTACTAGATGGAGATCGTGTGCAAATATTTGGGTAGATCAATCTCTGCATTGGCATATGAATATGTGATGAAAGGCAGAGGTAAAGAAGATGATGGTGGATTATGTAAACGGCTTAAGAATTTTTTTAAAAATTTTGTGGCGCCTTAGTAAGTTTGCTTTTCCTACTAACCATTTTCTCAAATTTTGAAGGCTTGCTGTTGATGATTCTTGTGCTAGAGGATGTCAAGAGGTTGAGAATTATGAACACATTGTGGTCCATTGCAAATATCTTATTGATGTTATCTATAAATTTAGAGAACGATGATTTTATGTTCCTGTGTTTCAATCATTGGAATACTATTTAGAGGAGCTGAGAACAAGTTCGGGCCGGAATTCTAGCATGGCAAAAATATATTGTGCTACAATTTTTCTGTCCTGGAAGAACCGGAATGTGGTGAAGCATGGGAAGGCTGCTATGTCTAGTTCAATGGTGGCGGCTAATGCTCTTTATTTAGCCATGTTGAAATCTAGTCCATATCTAGATACCTGGGGTGCTAATCTCCCTTGGGAGTCCTACATAAATTGTTGCCCTCCACCGCTAGATTAGATTAAGATTAATGTGATGCTTCACCATTGAGCTCAAATCGGGCTGGTATTGGGGGGATTTTTAGAGATTGTAAAGGTAGATTTCTTCTTGCTTTTGGGAAGAATAAAGTACATTGAGATGGTGCTCAACTTGAAATGGAGGCGGTTATAGTTATAAGGGGGATTCATCCATAGTTGGATGCTTGAAAGCAAAGGACATATCATTGAGAGTGATAATATCAATGTGATTACATTCATTCAAAATTATTTGAAGAAGGTAGATTGGTAGTTGGAGAATTGGCCGGTCAAGGAACTTTCTTCCTTAATAATTTCAATAAAGTCATTTTTCATCATTTTAACAGGGAGTGTAATAAAGTAGCTGATTTTTGTGCTACTTTGGCTTTAGATGATAGTTTTACTTTTGATAGTTTCTCTTTTGGTAACGTCCCGACCTCTTTGATAGATTTAATCAAGGCGGAGTGTTACCCTTTTATCAGTTATAACTAGTTTTTGTTTCCTTTTTAAATGCATAATTACACTTTTCAAAAAAAAAAAAGATAAATGATAGATCTCCCGAATCATTTCTACCTTTCCTCACAATACCTTGAATGAAATTGATTACATTTTTTTTGTCTCCTTCTATGATTAAGCACTTGTAAGCAAACATCAAATCTTTAACCACATCCTTGATTGATAAAATAGCTTGAAGCTCCAATGAAGCAATATCCCAATGAATCCACTTTTGACCAAAAGCCATCAAGAACCTTCCCTTATGGTCATTAAAGACACCACCGATCCCAACCTTGTAGGAAGAACAAAGTGATGCATCTATATTAACTTTTATCACATCGGGTGGAGGACAATGCCAATAATAATTCAACAACCTTGCCAGCTGATTAGCATCCCATATACCCAAGTTAAAATAATTTAAAGGCTTAGAGATAGCAGAAAAACTCACAACATTTGTAGCAACTACCACCGGGCTGGTTGCAAGTCCATTATGAACAAACTCATTCCTAGCTTTCCATGATAAGTAGACCGTGTTGAAAAAGTAATTAACCAACCAATGATTTTGGTTGTCCAACCATATACTACATGATTCAACGGTATTGAAACTCGGAATACCAAAACCCCAATTGTTTAAATGATGAATTACTTCTTTTAATTTCCTGTATTTGATGACATTTATATATTTTCCATTAGCAATTGTCCATTTGACAATTGGTTTGTGAAATTCCCCTACATTGCATAATAGTTTCCACGTTGTTGAACCTGCTCTTTTTGAAGACTGATCCAAAAACATTTGACCATAATTAGGGAAAAGTACTTTATGCAACAAAGATTCTTTGTCTTGGCAATACCTCAAAGCCAATTTGGCTCTTAGTGGACAAGCTTTCTTAGAACAGGGAACTATTCCACGTCCACCCAAGTTATTCGGTCTACATATGGAATCCCAGCATACATAGTGAACTCCAGCTCCTCCATCCTTCTTGCTCCATATAAAACTTCTACACAACTTATCTACTTCATTCAAACACCTTTTGGAACCAAAGAAAGAGTTGAGTGAAAAGGAAATGATAGGAAAATCAATTTGACCAAAGTGATTCTTTTAGCCAAAGATATAAATTTTCCACCCCACACACTCAACATACCCAATGCTTTATCTAAGAGGAATTGAAAGTCAGCTTTAACAAGTCTTCTCAATGCAACCTTGATGCCCAAATAGGAAAATTCTTTGATTTCCTTGAAATTCATAACTCTTGCAATTGCTTTTCTCTTATTTCTTTTGACTATTTTTCCAAACATAATTCCAGATTTGTTAGAGTTCACCCTTTGACCCATCCAGCCATAAAAGTCCAAAAGAATGCTTTTAATCTCCTAATCACCCTCATACTTGCTTTCAAGAAAATGATAATATCACCAACATAGACTAAATGAGTGATCTTAGGCCCATTATGAGAAATATGAATACCAATTGAATCCTTCTTTTGTGAAAAAGCATGTGAAAGAAGTTATGCATAAATAATAAACAAAAATGGAGATAATGAGCAACCTTGATGAAAATCACTCCTTTCTTTGATCCAAACACAAACTTTAACAAACTCTCTCCTGATCCATTAAAACATGCTTCCATCAATTAAAAATGGGGAGCGAACCTTAGATGCAATCCTGCACATATTGATTTCATCCCAGCAATGAAGTGGGAGATTGAGCATTCTAATCCATGCAGGAGCTGATAAACCTTTCAAAAAAGAAGGAGAAAACATTGGTGACCATTTGTGTGACCATTTGTCCAAACCAATGATTTGCCCATTAACATACCAAGGTCCATTATTAAAAATTGACTCCATAGCTTACCCATCACTAAAAGCACATAAATTACATCCATTACCTAACACAGTAAGATGAAATTTGCCAAACTGAGACCATTGCTTTCTATGATCCAGACTAATCACATGAAGAGGCAAATTATCCCTAAAGACTTTGATCACTAATGCATTTTCCTCAAAATATATGCATTGCCTCTAGATTCTTTCCATCACCTCGTCCAATCCCAATCGATCAAATAAGATGTATATTCTAAATGTTGACAACATTTCAGATGCAATGATGAATTATATTCTATAATCATATGTCATTTAGGGGATATCGAATGCCAAAATCCTGGATTTATGAATTATTACCTCAAGTTTCGTTCCACACCTAGGTTGATCCCAATTAGTCAAATAAGATGTATATTTTAAAGTTTGACAATGTTCTTGATGTAATGGTGAAGTCTATTCTATGATTGAACACTTTTTAGGTGTCATTACACATTAATTTTTGGTATTAGTCATCCTTTTGTACAGATCCCATATGATATTATCATGAGGGGCCTCAACTTGAGAGAATTCAATGTCCTGATCGCAACAGCGTAGTCTATTTATCAATTGGAGGTCATTTGTCCCTTTAAGTGATGCATCACGTCAACACATGCATTGCCTAAATTGCCAATTTTAATCCTTTCACTCGTGGTTATGTATATGGGGGTCAACACCATTGAATCTAAATAACCATTAAAAATTAGTAATAAAACATTTAGAAATTGAAGCTTTCATACCCTTATGCATGGATTCTTTTAGGAATGTAAATATGTATTGAATTGGAATGCCTAAGGATAAAATTACTTAATTAAAATGCAAGGGCTCTAAGCAACCAATCTACCCATTTATTTAGTATTAGCATTACAAATATTAAGCTTTGACTTATTAACAAAATATTTCTTGTTCTTGGAATTCATTGAGCTCTATGTTCTTTAAAATTTAAAAATAAATAATATGAATAATAAAAATACTCTAACAATAAACCCAAAACTCTTAAAGCATTAAAACTTCATTTTAAACTAAGCTTTAGTGACCTCAAAAAAATATATTCAATTATCAATAATTTTAAACAAATAAATCATAGGATTTATCCAAGCCATACAGCCTTATAATAACACTTTAGATGGTTTGCTAGGACAACCAACTCTAGCCTTGATTAGGGTAATGGTTTAGTTTAGTTTATTTGGAGTGCCTTATTTAGAGGGTAGTCTATTTGACTTCTTACTTTTTATACATTGGTTATTATGTTTACATTTCTATTGATGCACATTTGGAGTTGGCTCTTAGGTCGTTTTGCATTTTTGTATACACTTACACATCATTGCGTGTGTATATTTTCTTTTATATATATTGCTTTCTTTTATATTCATGTAAAAGTTGAATGTTACAAGGAAATGATGTAAATACAAATGTAAAAGAAAGTGCAAATATAAATATAGCATCCTTATTAGAATATTAGAATCCAGCATTAAAACAAACCCTTAGGGAATGTAATTAGCTATAAAGGCTTACCCTTATAGGAAGTCTAGAATCCAGAATTAAAATAAATTGCACCTTAGTTGACAAAAGATTTTTTTTCACAAAAGGATGTTTTATTTATATTTGAACCTTAGTTGAAACATTAGTCTATTCTTTAGGATGTTATAATGTTAATTTATATAGATTTGTCAAAATAAATATTTAAAACTCTCTATAATCAATTGTTCAATCCTAACAAACTATCATCCTATTCAAAAGACTACAAACTCTCCAAAACCATTCCATGCTTGTTATTGAATAGTCCTCACCTAATTATGGTTGGCAACTAATTAGGTGGAAAGATCTTAGCTATGGAATTCAATTTTTCTTTCCATTAAATACCCCTTAAATTTTTTAAGTCAGGTCATTTCATTCAATTCATAAGTCTCAGAGTAATCACCTTAAGCCTCCCACAAGTATTCCCTAGCTTTCTATGTTGAAACTTGTTCAATATGAATTAGGTTATTAGACCTAAGCTAACATCCCAGCGGCTAACCAAGAGGGGGTGAATTGGTAATTTAAAAATTATCCCTCTTTTGAAATTTAAACCGAAATAACTTTAGTGAATTTTTATAAAAAAGGGTTTTCAACCACAAATTAAGCGATAAAGTAAAGTAAAAAACAAAAGCAGCATAAAATAAAAAGACACAAGATTTATAATGGTTAGGTCAAACACGACCTACATCCATTCCCCGGAGGCACCCTCCGAGTATTGCACCAATACCACTAGTGAGTCTACTTTTGCACCCACACCAAGGCGGAAGAGCCTTTACAAAAACTCTCTTCAACCACTATCCGGTGCGACAGAGAACCGTCATCCTTTTACACTCTCAAAGTGTTGGCAGAGAACCATCCGTCCTTTTATACTCTCCAAGTGTGGGCAGAGAACCCTTTGGCTGTTCACACTTTCCAAGTGTAGGCAGAGAACCCTTCGGTTGTTCACACTTTCAAGGGTAGGCATAGAACCCTTCGTCCTTTCACGCTCCACTAGTGTCGGTAGAGAACCGAATCTCCTTAACATATCTTATCACATGAAATCTAGAAGGATGAGAGAAAAGAGAGAAGTAATCAAAAATTGCAATTGGAGATTCTTATCTTTGAGTACAAAAATGAATCCTTCACACTCCAGTAGTAAGAATCCTCCTTCAAACACTCTCTCACACTCTCTCCTTCACTCTCCCTTCAATTTACATGAAGATCAATATTCAAAAAGATTACAAGACAGTTTTAAGTGGACCTTATATAGGAAAGACAAAAAAACCATCCAAAAACTACTGATTTTCAAGTCTTTACACAGTCGATCATCCCAAACGACCGTCAGATCGTCCTGTACAAATAGTGTAAAAGTAGGTGCATATGAACCCAATGTATATTGGTATGAACTGACTTCATACCCGAGCATCATCCCGTGTGAACTAAGTTCATCATGGGATGAAAGATTATATCAAGGGTTCGTTTGGATGAAACTGCTGGACGGTCCCAAATTTTCAAGGAACAGAGGACATCATCATGGGATGAAGATGATTGGTCGTCTGGATGATTTGTTCAAGTCATGTGTCCAGAGAACTTCGTCCTGATATGAACAGGATAAATCGTCTAAACTATCAACACAAAATGAGAATCCAAAGCCCATCAACCTGGGATAAATTATACACTTCGTCCAGATGATCAGCACAAAGTGAGAAATCCAGAGCCCATCATCCAGGAATGAATGGTACACTTCATCTGGATGAATAGTTCAAAGTGAGAATCCAGAGCACATCATCCCTGGATGAATATGGAAATTTGTCTGGACGATCAGGACTTAGAAAAGTTTTCTCACTTTCTGTTCGTTCAATTGCTCTTCCGAGAGGATAAATGACCTGATCCTCCCGTATGAACTTGGTTCGTCTTGTACGATCAGTATGATTTTTTTGAAGATCTTCCCAAGTATGTGTGTGATAAGTTACTCAATTACAATCACAATCTATCAAACTCAATAGAAAGAAAAATACATACTTCAATTTATAAACTATGATATGTTGAATTTGATTTGAAGTCCTTAGTAGTCTGGAGTATGATTATCCTGAAATGTTAGTCCACATAAGAGCAAAAACAATTATTCCAAAAAGTGTTAGGAGAATATAATACTTAAAACAATAATATTTGGAATCATCAAAACTATACAAGTTACAAGAATGTAAAACATGCAAATAGCAACTCTCTTAACATTTTATAGCTCCAATTCTATTTAATTAAAGCCCAAGATAGAGAAATAGAGAGAAAATGATCCAAGCCAAGTAAATTCCAATCTAATGGATTTCGAAGCTTGAAATCGTCAGTAAAGTTTAGAGGAAATATCTAGGAGTCCATAGATTATAAAACAAGTAGAACTACCCAATGGATTGAGGTATTTTCCTATTCGAAGGTATGGAGTTCAAGTTTTAATTACTTTAAGATCTTAAAGTATTGAGCCCCAAAACTTAGCATATTAGAGCCTTAGGGTATCAAGAAGCCCCGCCCTAAAACTTTATTTCATTTTGAGGAATTTACAAGATGTTATGAGCATTTGAATTTCAAATTCAAATTTGAATTTAAACCTCTAGGTTGATTTGGACCATCTGATCGTGGGTGAATTTTAATAGGATGACCAGTATCAAATAGAATCATACACTATATACTCTCAGTTTTGAACATGCATCATTTAGAGGATAACATGTGTGATCTCAAATCCATCTAATTAGTGCATTATTTGATGCCCATAATTGTTGAACATATGGTTAAAAGAAATTGGTGCAACTGTTTTGGGCTTTATGCATGGCTGAAGGTACCACAACAGAATGATTATTAAATATTTTCTACCATTGAATTTTTTAATTAAGGCTTTAAATAAATATGATAAATGCTAAGAATTTAAAAAATCCTCCACAAATAAAAATTTCATCCAACTTTGATGTTCTTGGGCTCATTGGAATCACTGTGAACCAAAATATATTTTAAAATTAATTTTAAATGATTTTATTAGTGGATGGTGTGTAATTTTTGTTTGAATGTCCATAGAATTTTTTTAATTACACCCTAACCAGTGGTCAAATTAAGCTTAAGTTTAGAAAGGGAAAATGAGGGTATGTGTGTTAAGACCTTAATTTTTTTAGGCCTTGGTGATTAAAAAATCCTGGTAAATTAAATTTTTTAAAGTTTTGGGTCATGATTTGAATGCTAAGTGCTTGAACTATTTTTTCAAAATTTCATGACCCAAAACTTTAAAAAATCATAACCATTAGTAATTCCAAAGTTATATTTTAAAATTAACTATAAGTAAATTTTTTAAAGTTTTGGGTCATGATTTGAATGTTCTTGGGCTCATAAGAATGCTAATTGCTTGAACTAACAAAATTTTGGAAATTCATAACCTCAATCTACTTAAAGTTAGGGCTTGATTTTCTTTTTTGCGTTAATGTTTATGCAAGGGTTAGTATAACTTTAATGTTACTTAAGTCCAGAGAGTAGAGAGTCCAAATGAAATCAACAAAGGTATAGTTACATATATGTTAGATGATTAATCATGACACATAGGAGGACTTTGATGACCCCAAATTTAGTGGGTTTCAAGCACATGTTTAGAAGAACCCGTGTCTCAAATTTTACTATATTTTGAGTTAATTTGGATTATCAATTAGTCAATCCATGTTTAACACACATAACTGACCAAGAATTTTTTATTAATTCATAATAAATCCAAATAAATTTTAAAAATAAATTATAAGTTTTCAATTTTCTTACAATTAAATAATTAACAGATGAAAATTAAAAGCTCTTAGAAATCCCTTTAAAACAAGAAGTTATTTAAAGATTAAGAAAACCCATTATTTTATTAAAAAAAATAAATAAATCCAAAATACTTTTAAACATTTGTAATCATCCTTATGAATCATCACTAATATTTGGAAAACATTTCAAGAGATTTCGAATTAATTTGGTATAGGAATAAGAAATTTCCCTAATTAATAATTATTTAATTTCTTAAAAGGGGTAAATTTATACAAATCATAACTAATTTCAAAAAAAATCCAAATGACATAAACTCAAAAGCTTTGAACTCATAATTGGGTTTAGTATTTATGCAAAAATGAAAAACATCTATAATTTAATGTAAATAAAACAATCAATAACTGGGCAAACCTAATTCATATAATAATTCAATAAATGTGGAAATTAAAGAATTGTTTTTAAGACTGTTTTTATTTTTATGTGTAGAATTATGCACAATTATAACCCTACTAACTATAATTTGAGGAAAAATGCTTTATAATTATATCTAAGTGCTAATGTTGTTTTCATGTAGAAAACATGCATCATGTGTTAATCTTTGGTCCAATTGCTGTTAAAATTTGGTATTATTTTGATAACATTTTTTAATTTAAATCTTTTTAATTCTATATGTCTTTGAACACTTTGCTTAATTCTTGGTTCATCAATTCTAAAGGGCATATCAGAAATGTTATACCTTCTTTGATTTTATGGTACTTGTGGATTGCTATAAAAAAATTCTATGTTTAATAATATTTGCATGGATTCCTATCATATAATTTAGAATATTAAGGACAAAGTTTTTAAACTTTTTTCTTCCAATCTTGCGACCTCTAAGAAATTTTGGAATTATTCTTTTGTTGACCATAATTTTGGAATATTTATGCAGACTAACTACTTTTTGGATGATCCTACTTTGGTGTATTTGGTCAAACCTCCTCTTATTACTTTCAAGCTTAATGTGAATGGTTCTGTTAAAAATGATGCTTTTGGGTGTGGTGGTAATATCAGGAATGATAATGGCAACATAATTATGGCTTTTGCTGGCATTTTAGAAAAGTGTTTTATGGTAAGGGTTGAGCTATCTGCTATTCTTAATGATTTGAAATTATGATTTTTGCATAGTATTAACAATAATTGGATTGAAGTAGATGCCACTTCTACTATTCATTTCCTTATAAATCCGACTAATAGAGTTTACAATTTGCATCTTTTTTATCTTTTTAGATAAATCAATCAGATATTTATGTTTGTTAACTTGTATACTTCTCATGTCCAAAGGTAAGGCAATACTTGTGCTGACTAGTTAGCTAATCTGGGTTGTATGTTGGATTATCATTGTGATTTTTCTAATTCTAATTTAACTTTCTTACTTAAAAGCATGATTAGGTTAGATAAAATTGGACTGTTGTATATCAAAACTTAGCATCTCTTTATACTTTGCCTCTAATCAGCTTTATTTTAGTTGGGTTATTTGTTTAGCTGAGGTGGATAGATTTCTATTACCTTCGCTATTGCTTGTTGGTTTTAGGTCATGGTTATTACTTTTATTTTACAACCATTGGTTTTCTAAAACTAGCCACTTAATGCTTTAGTTATTTGATTCAAAACAACACTTTTGAGTGTTGTGGTGATGGGCTTGAGTTGTGATTGTAACTTTTGGTATACTTATGTTTTCACTATTTGCAGCACTTCTACTCCCATAAAGTGTAGTATGTCCTGGTGTTGTCTTGGGGCTAAGTCTGTTGGCCACTTTGGGAGTTTGTTGGGGGATTTATCAGTGTTCGCCATTTTAGTTTTGTCCTTGTGTTGGGTTTGTCCTGTCTTTAGGAATTTTGGTTACTAGAGTTTCTCCCTTGATTTACTCTGGTTTTTATGGTTTTTGGTATTTGGTGGTTTACTCTTGTTCTGTGCGTTCTAAATATGGTTGTTGGTAAGGCCTGTTGGAATTTTTGGGGTTCTTCTAGTGGATTTGGACGCTGCTATGGTCTATAATTTAATCCTTTTGTTGGGGTGGTGCTAGTGTTTGTAATTCATCTACCAGTGGGTTTGTAGTTGTATGGATCTATTCTTTATATTTCTTTTCCTTTAGTTCAGTTCTTTGCATCTTCATGTGTCTGAATGTTTCTTAGTGTAGGATTGAGCGGTATTGGGGTATTCAAATTGATGACTGCTTTGGTTGTCTCTTCATGAGCTCTAGTAGCTGTCTCTTTTCCTAATTTCTCTGTTGAGGATTTGTTTCGGTATTCTTTGTGGGATTGATGTGTTCTTTCTTTGGTTGTTCTATTTTCTTTTTTATCTATGTTGTGTTCAACAACTGCTTTATGGCTATGTAATTTATATGGAGCCTTCTAATACCTATGCTATTCGGTCGATTAATACTGCTACCTCAGCCCTATGGAGCCATTTTTTGTTATTTTTTGTTGGTTGTCTGATATGATCTATCTTGGGTTGTCTTGAATAATGGCTGCTATAATCATCATCTTTTCTAGCATCTTTGGTTTAGTATTTCATGGTTGGGGTCTATCTATGGTTTCCCCTAGGGTGTGGTGTTTTATTTCTTTGTTTTCTTACTAGTGTCAGGTGAGGACTTGTTGGTTAGCTATACTATGATTCTGATACCTTATTTCTTTTCTCTTTATGTTATAGACTTTATGCCATGCTATGTTGGGTTTTCTAGCTACTGCTAGATGTAAGCTATGATGGATCAGAATTACTACTATATATCAGCTTTCTTTACTTTTTAATTATGTTGGATTATGTTTGGCACTGCTATCCTATTGTTGGTGATCGTGAAATCAATAAATTTAACTATAGCTGTGGTGGTTTGATCATTGACAGTCTTTTAAATTTGTTGGTGCTTAATTCAGTATCATTTTTTATAAGTACAAGGCATTCCTTAATATCAATATGTCTTATTATAATATTAATTTTCATAACCTTTCCTTAATATGTAGATTATTTTATTTTCTTAGTTCTTTTACTTCTTATGTTATTCTTTTTGGTAACTTTTGTTTTCTTTATTTAGTGTCCTTGCACGCCTTATTTATAGTTTTTTTGGAGACTTGTTCTCATTTTGTGCAGGCTCCTTTTTTGGTTGGAAAGGCTGAGCTGAATGGGTACTTTTTCTCCCTTTTCAGTTGGGTTTTTAGAATGTTATTAGGCATACTTGTATTCATTCTTAGTGGGGATTTTTGGCTCTTAGCTTTTCTTTTTACTTTTTTTTATAGCTCTTTTGAGCAGTAGCTGGTCACCTTAAGGACTTGTAATCCTTTTTTTAATAATAACACGTCAGCCCCTCCGGTGGGTTTCTACCAAAAAAATGTAGAAATCCAATAAATCCCCAAACCTTTAGCAAATCTTCCACTTAATGAATTAAATTATATGAGTAATAATCACACTCCATACTCAGTTTACGTACGCTCGAATATCTTGAGCTGTGGGGCTACATGTCATAAGGATGCGTTAGTCCTCATGCCAATTATGACATTTTTCTTGCAAGTCAATCTCATGATTTTATGTGTTTGATGATAACAAACTTTGTGGCTCATATCTTTGTGTCTCCTAGTATTTGTACTATATATTTCCTTTCATGTGCACTAATATTTCAGGTTCACCATGCACCATCCAATGATGATTCAAGGTTCAAGATTGGGTAGAATATATTATGCCATAAATAATTTGTAATATTCATTGATGTATTTTTTATTTCCTGAGTCAAGTCTTATAAAGGTGTTTACTACCATGCACACATACACTCAAGGGAGAAAGATTGGGTCAAAATTAGTTATTTAAATTTCTAAATTAGTCATACTATAGTATTTATATCGCACTGTATAATCATCTCATCAAAATGACTAATTTTGATATTAATGCAATTTGAATTGATCACACTGTACAATTCACACCATATAGGATGATCCCTAGAAATTATCAAAATAATCACTAATCACAATTTAGGTACTTTTTCTAATTCAAACTTTGTTCTAATCATATTGTACAATACTATTAGATTGACGACAATCATACCTAAATTAATCTCGTGAATAGGATCTTAATTAAGGTAAAGTTATTCAATCAGATCATACAAGATGATCATAGATGATCGTACTGGATGATGTGATTTTTGCATGGTATGATATTTAATCGTCGTATATTATACGATATGATTAGCTATGTATTCATACTAATCATACAAGATGAAGTTCTCAATCACATTGGATGATCAAAATAAACACTTGAACTAATTGTATAGGGCAATGTTGTTCGTACTTGCTGAAAGGGCCATTTTGAACTAATCATACAAGAAAATCCTAAGATGGTACTAGACAATAAGTGCCACAAGAATTGAGTTTCTAGGTTTTTTCAAAGCCATCTATTTAAGCTTTCTCAAAAGACTCAGTAAAAATCTTTGGCAATCATTGAGTAATTTTTTCTTCTGAAAAAAACTTGAAGAGAGAGCCTTGAGCTTAAGATAGGAAAGGGTGGAGTTTGAGTGAGGGAGAACATCCTTGTGGGGTTGAAGGGAGTGCAAGAGGGATTTTCACACGGTTGCTTTGGCAAACTTACACCTAAGTACCATCATAGTCAATCATAATCAAGGTTTGTCTTGAGGAAGGTTTTGGGAAGAAGAAGATCTCTTTAGTGTCAAAGGACCCAACTACTTTGCCGCATCGCAAAGGTGAAAGGAATTCAAAGTTCTCTACCTGTGAAAGGATTCATGGTTCTCTACCATCACCTAGTGCGTAACAAATGATTCAAGGTTCTCTATCGTCTCATGGAGGGAGAAAAAACATTACGGTCCTCTACCACACTAAGTTGGTGGATGAGATTTTGTAAGGGCTTCTCTACCTTGTTGTGGGCGCTAAAGAAGATTCACTAAAGGTTTAGTGTAATACCCGTAATGGAGGTTTTGGTGGAGTGAATGTAGGTTAGGTTGGACTAAACCAATATAAATTTTGGTGTATTTTACTTATTATTTTTTGCACTTTATTTTTCTAAGATTTTTTTGTGTGGTTGAAAACTCTATTTTTCATTTATCGTGAAATAACTTTGCATATGCATCAAGTAATAAAAATATTTAATTTTTGTTAATTTTTTTAAAATAGAGGACCACCATTATTTAAAAGTATTTCTTTTAACTTTTGGAAAATCTACATGTCTACTTTCTTGCAATAATAGATTATCGAATGTGGCATATGATTCAAACTGACTATTTTGTACCCTCATGTATTATAGATAGACTCAAAATTGATATTCTATTTATTGAATGGAGTATAGTAGAACAAACTTATGCTCAATTAAATGTTAAATGTTTGAATTTCTTCTTCTATGCTTTAAACTCTAAAGATTATATTAAAATCTCTACATGCACTACTGGCAAGAAAATTTGGGATAGATTATGCACTACATATGAAGGTACTAGTGAAGTCAAGAAATCTAAGTTGAATAATTTAATGCATGATTATGAACTATTTTGGATGAAATCTTATGAGATTATCATAAATATGTATACTACGTTTACTCAAATAGCTACATCATTACATACTTTAGGTAAAGAACTTACAAACTTTGAAAAGGTCAATAAAATTCTATATTACTTACCTGATAAATTTAATGCTAAAGTCACTTCTATATGTGAATCAAAAGACTTAAATAATTATTCTTTTGATAATCAGATTGGTTCACTCATTTCCAATGAGCAAAATATGAGTCAAAGAATTTTGGATGAAGGGAAACTATAGTGCTAAAAGCTAAAGACATGAATAAAAGCGACTAAGTAGATGATGAGAGTAAGCATATAGCATTAATAACAAGTAAATTTGAAAAGTTACTAAAGCGCAAGCATCAACACAACAAAAATGGAATATAGGTTAAATGGTAAGATTGTTAAGATTTTTTCTGACATTATTTATTTTTAGTATAGGGAACTCGGACATATAAAAAATGTGTTCCCTAATTTAAAAACTCTTCCTACAAAGAAAACGGGTAAAATTAAGCCAATTGTAATAAGGGAAAATGATTAAAAAAAATCTCTTGGGCAGACTTAGCTTCTGAATCATGAATCTAGGAACAAGATTATGAGGTGTAAGGTTTTGTTTATGTGTTTGTCTATTTTAGTTAATGCATGCTTGTATGTTTTTAAATCATTGTGAATGTTTTATTTTTATTGTGTTTAGTATTTTTCTTTTGTAAAAAGATGTTAATTTTTGTGATCTTTTATATTATTTTCCATGTATTTACTTGTGAAGTCTCTCTCAACAACACACACAAATAATTTTTATCGTACATACATAAGAGAATAAAATCTTTTCTCACAAATCATATTTTTTTCTTAAAATAAAAATTTTCCTCTTTTTACTTTAAATTTTAAACTATGATTGACTCTTCTAAAATAGTTAAAGTAAGAGAAATTAATAATTATCCCTCTTCCTCTAACTCCTTGGTGGTGAAACTTATTTTTGAATCAAAATCTATTTCAAATGAAAAAAATGGACCTATTAATATAGATCTACTTCATCTTCAAACATTTATCTATGTCATATGAATATTTTTTTGCAAGTCAATGAATCTTGTTCAATTTTTTTTAATCAAGTTGTTTATTTCTAACATATGGATCGAGTTTTGCTTTGTGATTTTCTCTTCTTTATATAAGAGAGTGAATTCTTCTTGTCTTGTGTTTGGAAGATAATCTCACAACCGAGAAAACACCTTTAAAGATTTAGAAAGGAAGCAAGTTGGCAAAAAATAAAAAAGGCATAAAATGAGATCAAAATGAAATGATATACAATATCCACCAAATTATTGCAAGATGTACAAAGTGTATCAAAAATTAATAAAGAGGCACAAAATGAGACCACAATTAGTTAGCTCACCTTTCTTTCAAATCTTCAATCTTAGAAAAATCCATGTGTCAATAGATATCTTTAACACTTGAGTTTCAAAATTATGATTCATGATTCATCATTTTTGTATTAATATTCTATTAGATATATTTCATGCAAGAAGATTAAAAAGATTAAAATTCTTTCACTAATTTGTTTTCTAAAATAGATTTTTGTTTAAATTTTTTTTTGGGGGGAGGGGAACTCATGTAGGGGCCTATGCATTAAAATAAAATGGGAATTACAAGGTTCTTAAAGGGAATGTTCAGCTCACTAATGCTCAAAAGAGCTACATAAAAAGTTCAAGTAAAACCTAAGAGCCGATGGTTCCCAATACTAAGATATAAAAAAACATTGATAATATTCTAGGGCTGCAAGAAGTAAGCACCCAAAAAAGGAAGAAAAGAAAAAGAACATTCAGCTTAAACTTCCTACAAAAAATATTCAGCTGAACCACAAAAGCCTCAATCCCAATATCATGCAAGAAATAGGGACTACAAAAGATAAGCAAGCAAAGCAAAGCATAGTAATAACAAAAAAGATTAGAAAGAGTAAGGAATTGAAGGCTATGCAAATATTAAGAAGAAAACACATATCCATAAATGAAGATTAGCAGCAAAGCTGAGGGTTGTAGTATTTGTCCAACCATCTTGTAACAACACAAAGTACCACACAAATCTTATCTTAATCCCACTCTAATGAGGCCTCCAATAAAAGTAAATCTATAAGAAAATAAGTAATAGCCTAAGAAGAATATAACACTAAGTCAAAATAGAGAGATCCCGAAAAGGAAAAATCCAGATAGCATCACCTGAAAAGCCAAAGCACTTCAATCTAGGAAGTAGATGAGCAACAAGGAGGGTATTGATCAGCATGAACGTTTTTCCATTCATTGCTCAAATTAGTCCCAGCACAATAGATTACCATAAAAATGAAAACTTAAAACATGTTAGAATGATAGCAAAACTGTTGCAGATAAGAATCCTTAGAAATTACAGTATTATAAATTGTATTAAAAGCAACATAGGTTCTTCCATATCAACAAATTTGGACACTGGAGAGAAGCAACCACCAAACTAATATTCACGACTATAAGTTAACTAGAAAAAATTAAGACATAAATAAAATAGCTGAGCAAATCACTACCTAAAAATACAAAAAATGTAAGTTCTAACATAAGGAAGACCAAGTATATCTAACCAAATGATGCCTTTAACTAAAGAAGGCAATAAATTGTAAGATAATTCAGTATGAAATTGGAGTTTAGAACCATGATTAGCAAGCAAATCAGAACAAGCATTGCCTTCTCTATGAATATGATTCAATTTCACATTAAAGAAAATAAAAAGTTGCTTAATTTCCTTAATAAGATAAAATAAATTAGGACTACAACTTTTTCATCATTATCTTTGAGACAAATGAGCATGAGTAAACCATCCAGTTCAATTCATATTTTAATCATACTAAGAGAAAGACATAATTGTAAACTAAAGAGGATAGCAGAAAGTTCAAAAAAAATAATAAAGCATTTTTGTATAAAAATAATTTAACCTATAAGGAGCTTGAGTTAGTGTGAATAAAACTTGAATCTCTAACCTTTCTAGCTTTAAGCAATGTCAACGCTTTTCTTACTAAGCTTTTAAATAAAATCAAGTGGTAACTTTCTCATTCTAAGAAAATTTGTTGAAATTAATTGATTCCTCTAAAACATCACCATCATTACCAGCTCCTCCTGATCAATGTCCATAAGATCCTTAGCTTTTTTATGTGAATTCCAATTTGGTTTTTCTATGTTTCTCTTCTTTTTAAAAATGTCGAAGGGGGGGAATATTTTTGGCTTGTTATTTTTATGGTTAAGTTGCATCTATTCATCTTGTAGTTGTATCTACTTATGTTATATTTATGCTTATTTATTTGTTATCTAGTTCCTAAAATTTATTTATTTAAATAAAAATTTTTTGGTTTCCTCTCTTTTTTAATATAATTCCATTAGTGAGGGGGAGACTAGGAGAAAATGTTTTAGTTTACAAATTTAACTAGGAATGTTTTCCATCAAAAATAAAAGGGGAGATTGTTGTAACTCAAGCTCACGAGTTTATATTTTTGATGATAACAAATATTGTGCCTCACATCTACGTGTCTCTTAGTATTTGCATTCTATATTTATTTGTGTGTGTACTAACGTTTTAGGAACACCATGCACCATCCAATGATGATTTAGGGCTCAAGATTAGGTAGAATAGATTATGCTATAAAGAGTTTGTAATATTCATTGATATTTGTTTATTTCTTGAGTCAAGTCTAGTAAAGGTTTTTGCTAGCTTTGTGACCATGCACACACACACACACAAACACTCAAGGGAGTAAAATTGGGTCAAAATTAATTGCTCAAATTTCTTAATTAATTATATTGTATGATTTATATCATAATGTATGATGAGCTCATCAAATTGAATATTTTTAATATTAATTTAATTTGAACTAATCCTATTATATGATTCACATCATAAAGGATAATCTAGATAAATCATCATAACAGCTGCCAATCATAATTTAGGTATTTTTTATAATTCAAATTTTGTTTTAATCATATTGTACAATCTGTATCATATTGTAAGATCAATGAAAATCATACTTATATTCATCCTATGATTAGGAGCTTAATTATAATAAAATTGTTTAATCTATCGTACAAGATTATTGTAGACAATTTTACTAGATGCTTTGATTCCTATATTGTATGATATTTAATTGTCGCCTATCATACAAAATAATTAGCTATGTGTTTTTACTAATCATATTGGATGATTTTCTTAATTGTATGGGATGATCAATAGAAACACTTGAACTGATTGTACAGGGCAATGTTGTTCATACTAACTGAAAAGGCTTTTTTGAACTAATCATATAGGAAGATGTTAAGATTATACTGGATTTTTTTTTTTTGAGAAATGCAATGTAAGCCCTACAAAGAAACCTTTATAATCCTTCACTATTTCTCTGAGATATAAGGAGGCTTCCCTCTTTCTAGCCCCCCTACAATTCCAAAAGATAATAGACTCCATATTAAGAAATAATATGGGAATGATCCCCTACTATTTTGCAATGATCTATGGCCATTCTTCTCTTCCTTTGAATATTTTCCAATGGTCCTAAACTTCTCAGTTCTTTAGATAATTTACCTTTCACAGAATTCGAAAAACCTACTGTCTGCTCCTCCCTCATCTGTTCAGCAATACTATCCTGTAAACCAGAAGAACCAACAGCCTCAACTGAATCCAAATCAATGGATTTACTAAAGATCTTCACATTCATCCTTTCAGCAATCTCTCCCTCCTCTACATCACAATCCAAAACTTGGAATTTATTAACAGCAATTGGAATTTCCTGAACTTGAACTGCAACATCCTGAGTCTCCTTCGCTGACTCTGCTTAGACTGATGACTTTTTGGTAATACATACCTCCTTCACCTCAGCAGCATTCCCCTGTTTCATTATTGCAATAGGTTTATAAACCTTTTTAACAGAGGTATTAACACCAATATTTTTTTTGGCATTTTTGAATCTTCTGTTGTTAAACTTAACATGGATCCAAGACCCATATTCTTCAACTTTCTTCTTAACAATATCAGATTTCACTTCCCAAACCTGATTCACAAAATCTTTAGGGCCTTTATATTCCAAATCAGTTTTAGTAACAACAATAGAATCAGGACACTCATCTTTGCTATGACCAACTCTACCACATTGGTAACAAAGAGAAGTTAATTTTTATTATTCCACCCATTGAAAGGATCTTCCGTGAATACCCTCTATCCAAACACCTGTAGGGAGCTTTTTTCTAGATCAACACGAACACAACATCTACCATACTCCCGCTTTCCCCATTTGAATGAATTTCCATCCAACATCAAAGGCGTACCTATCATTGAGGCAATGATAGGGATATTGTCCTCATCCCAACAGTTCAATGGCAGTCCCGGGAAACGAATCCAAACTGGTGATGTTATTCCTTTAAGCGAATCAGTGGAGAAAGAAGGCGACCATCTGTCCATGCCTATGATGTGGTTTCCAATGTACCAAGGGCCCCCATTCAATACTTCTTCCATGGATTCCTTATTAGTAAACGAACATAGAATCCAATTATTACCCAACATCGTTAGATGGAAGCTACCATATTTACTCCATTATCTTCTGAGTTCTTGACTACTGATTGAAAATGGCAATTCCTGTCCAAAAATTTTAATAACTAATGACTTCTTAAAAATATGGGAATTAGATAATTCCTTATCTGTTTTGAGTTTAATTGCAACCCCATCTTCCGATAGCTGTGTAGATTTGGAGTCAAAATTCAGTTTGATGTGTTGAGTCTTTTCCAAGCCGATTCAAAATTGTTTCCCTGATTCACATCACCATTCGATTTAAAATCATCATTCTGATTAACTCCATTCTTTTCTATATATTCCATAGGCTTCTGATCATTCTGAGTTTGAACTTCCGATATACGATTACCTTCTCGATTTTTTACTTTCAAGTTAACATCTGGTGATAGCAATACAAATTCTCTTTCCGCTAGAAACCCCGTAAAAGCCTCCTCATCAACATTCTGATTTACATCAACAGAAATACCCTTTCCTTTCCCTTCCACAAAAGGATTAATCCTTTCTTATTGCCTTATTCCTTCTCTGATAACCAGATTAGAAGATAATCTGGGCTTTTCTTGATATCTAAGAACACCACAAAAATTGACCGATCTTTGGTCATGAGCCTTCAAAGTTGAATTGTGACCAACCCCTGATTGAATACTACTGCCTGAAATCCTCTGCCGGCGGTCGGATGAGGACATCCTCCCCGCGATTCAAACAAGAAAAAGATCGCGAAACCAAACCCAGCAAGAACAGATTCTCTCTCTAGAACAAAAAACTGGAGCTTCTCTCTCTAGAACCCAAGATTATACTGGATGATAAGCTCCACCAGAATTGAGTTTTTAGGGTTTTTAAAAGCCCTCTATTTAAGATTTCTCAAAAGACTCAGTAAGAGTCTTTGGCATTCATTGAGTCCTTTTTTCTTTTGGAAAAAACTTATAGAGAGAACCTTGAGCTTGAAAGAGGAAAGAGTGGAGTTTGATAGAGGAAGAAAATCCTTACGGGGTTCAAGGGAGTGTGAGAGGGAGTTTCACGTGGTTTCCTCAATGAAATTACACCTAAGTACCATTATAATCAAGGTTTGTCTTGAGGGAGGTTTTAGGAAGAAGAAGATCTCTTTGGTGTCAAAGGACTAGGCTACTTCGCTTCATCGGGGAAGGTGAAAGGGATTCAAGGTTCTCTGCTTGTGAAAGAATTCATGGTTCTCTACTATCACCTAGAGGGTAAAAAAGGGTTCGAGGTTCTCTCCCATCTCCTAGAGGGACAAAAAGGATTACGATTCTCTACCGCACCAGATTAGTGAAAGAGATTTTGTAAGGGCTTATATGCCTTGTTATGGGGGCTAAAGGAGAGCCACTAAAGGTTTAGTGTAATACACAAAATGGAGGTTTTTAGGGAGTGGATGTAAGTCAGGTGTGGTCGAACCACTATAAATTCTAGTGTGTTTATTTTTTTTTTTCACTTTATTTTTCTATAATTTTTCTATGTGGTTGAAAAGTCTGATTTTCTTTTATTACAAAAAAACTTTTCTTATGCATCAATTTATAAAATGATTTTCTTTTTTTTAAAGAAATTTTTATATAATAAAATGATTTTTTTTTTTTTAAAAAAATTTTTATATAATCATTTCAACCCCCCCCCCCCCCCTTCTTGGTTAGCCTTGGGCTAGTTCTTTGAGGTTTAACAACCTTCACAAACTTTCAACTACCATAAATGAATTGATTTAACTAAAGTGCTAAATTATATATATCTTAAATCTATAATTTATAAATTTTATTAAATTAAAATTTGTAATGAATAATAAAATTTAAATTACTAGGTAGCACATGCTTATGAGCCTATTAACATAGCCACAAGGAGGATGAAATAAACCTCATAGCATCCCTAGTTTCGGAAAGACCATTGTTATTACTCTTAAATGAACATTGAAATTAGTAATAAAAAATTTAAATAATAAAGCTTTCATACCTTTGTGTCTAACTCCTTTTAGTTTGGCAAATATGTTTTGAAGTGGAAATCTTAATGACTAGTATACTTAATTAAAAAAGATGACTCTATACAATTTATCTTCCCCATTTTTTTAACATTTTTAGCCTTACAAATATAAGCCTTAAACTAGTAAATCAATGATTTTTGGCACTTATAATTTATTAATCACTATATTCTTCAAAATTTAAATTTTAAAAACTTTAACAATCAAAATATTTTTAAAAATAAATTCAAAGATTCTAATAAACTAGAACTTGAATTCAAACCATCCTTCCTTGATATTAAATAAACAAACTCATTTATATACTGCTTAAACCAAATAAATTCTTGGAACTATCCAAGCTACACAACCTTATACACATAATATAACTTGTTTCATTAGGTTAACCAACTTTTGCCTATGCTAGGAAGGTGGTTTCGTTTCGTTTATTTGGAGTGTCTTACCTAGAGTAAACTCATGTTTGGATTGTTTACTTTATGTACTTTCAGTGTCATGTTTACATTTCTATATACACTCACACAATATTGCATATACTGCTCTTTTATATTCTTGTAAAGTAGAAAGTATTTAGGCAATGATTTTAATGTAAATGCAAAGCAAAGGGTAAATATAAATGCTTTAAATTTCTATAAAATTGTATTAAGTTTTACAGTTTCAAGAGTTATAGGAGATTTGAAGATGATTATTTTTGTACATTTGTAGGTTCTATAAGAAAATATTTATTCTTTCTTTGAAGATCATTATCTTTCAAAATTTTATAGAAAATATCAAAGACAAAAAGATTTTAAGACAAAGTTAACAATCATATTTAAATCTACATTTGAATAGGAATAGAAATCCAATCTTGTTGTTGGTGGAACCTGACAAAAATTTTCTTTATAGCTCACCCTGGATTATACTTTAAAAAATTATCAATGAATAAAATCTTTATTAATAAATTATTATTCATTCATCATTTTATTGTGCGATCATGTACATATTGTAAAGTCCTGATTAAAGTTTAATAAATTATAAATCCTTAATTCCTAGGATAGAGCCATCTAATCCTGCAATCAGATGATCAGTGATTATAATTAGAATTTTTAGCTAGTAGTTCACTCAAGGAAGGTGTAATTCCAGTTTATATACACCACCATAATCTATGCATACTCCTTCTATTCTATTCTTAAAAAAATCTAAATCTAAATTATATTTTATAATCTAAAACATGTGCATTAAAATCTTGATAACCCAAAATTGTTTTTTTAAATCCATACGAACTTTGAAATTTTAGTCTTCATGTTAATTGAGAGTATTCTCTTATGAGATGTAATTAATAATAGGGGCTTACCCTTATAGAAACTTTAAAACACATAATTAAAATAAACACTACCTTAGTACCTTTCCAAGATAGGGAAAGAATTTATATATGCAAAATTTGCTTTAAATATTTGTTTAGTTTCATGTTTAAAATGATAGGTGAATGTTCTTTTACCTTTAGGAATGAATTGAATATTCATAATCCCATTTTTAATCATGAAAAATAAATTAAAAAAAAAAGTCTTCTCAAATTGATAGTAAAATACTAGTCTGACTCTTGGGATGCTATAATATTATTCTTTACAGATTTGAAAAAAGAAACTTAAAATATTAAAAAAAAAATTATTTCTCAAATTAAAGTGAAATTTATCCATATATGTTCTTAGAGTCTCTATTGGGGATTGACTTCTTTCTACATCATTAGTGAAGAATAAATTTTTTAAATATATATAGATTTAATTAAATGGTTGAGCTATAAAATTTAATGTATATGCAAGTTTATTTAAATTTCAATTTTATAAATGCATGTTTAATAAAATCCTGTATATGCATGTTTAGTAGAGACCTATATATATATATATATATATATACTATATTCTTGAATTTGTTTGTTTAATCATGCCCTTTGGTAACTTAATTTCATCCTAAAAACCAAGCAAACTAGTCAAACTGGAATACTAAGTCTATCCTAGTTCAGGTAGGGGAACTGCCCATATGTAGTCTTATATATGTATTTAAACTTCAGTTTTTAAATTATAAATATCCAAGTCATCTCACTTCTTACATAAAGTTTTTTCACTGAACTCAAAGTCTAAATCGAAATCTAAATCATGTCACTAAATTCATTGTTTAAATCAAAATAAAATCTTTTCTTTAAATTCACTATCTAGATATAAATATAAATCCTATCACTTATATCCTCTCTATTTGAGGATCTATGAATGATATTCCTATTCAAATAAAATATTCAAAAATAAATCTCAAATCAAAGTTTAATAATTCACCGGAAATACAATGTTATTTGGATTGGATTCATTATAAAATCATTAAAATCAAACTCAAATTCCAACTTCAATAATTCCCCTTGTCTTTTAGGCTGGTTTCTTAATTAAATCCCTAAAAATAAAAATAAAAAACCATTATTCAAAAGTTCCCCTAATCTAAAGTCTTTCAAATTGGGTCCAAATTTAAAGCAATATCAAAATTCCTGACTCAAAACTTCACCTAGTTTGAAGTCTTTCAAATTGGGTCCTTTCTTAAATCTTCTAAAAAAATCATGTTAAAATCTAAACCCCTTAGTTTGAATTTTTTTTCTTAGAACGTGGGTTTTGATTTATGTTAGATGGCATTTGATTAATTCTTCTTGATGAAAATTTTCCTCTATACTAAATCTTAAAAAATGAAAGGTGTGATTAACTACACTAAATACTTCAAGATAAAAACTTGTTATTAATCAAAGATATAAAGAAAAGTGTATCCTAACCTTCACACCTCTTATGTGTGGATAAATTTCTAATTTAAATTTAAATCGAAATCAAAGTAAAAATAGATTATAAATGAAAATTTTATTAAATTTCTTGCAATTTTACTTCTTATAGACATTATTGCATGATCATAAATCTATTCAATGATTTTTCTAATCAAGTGGTCAATCTTTTCAAAAGATTATGTTCTTTTTGTAGATCTTTCATCCTTATATAAGAGTGTGAGTTTTTCTTCTCTAATGTTTGTAAGATAATCTTACAATTTAGAACAATTATTTTAAGATTTTAAAAATAAGCCAATTTGTAAAAATTAAAATTTAAAAAACAAAAAAGATATACAAAGCATGCAAAAAATGAAAACAAGCATAAAACATGTCAAAAATTAAAAGATGCGCTAAGCACAAAAAAATAAATATGCATAAAGTGTGCCAAAATAAAAGATATATAAAGTAAACCAAAAATGAAAGATGTACAAAGTATCAGTAAAACATTTTTAATGATAAAATCTTTAGAGTTGTTAATTATATCTAACCCCACCACTCTCCTGGTGGTGTTATCTCCAAGTGGTACCTTGCCTCCTACCTTGGCCTCCAAAGAAATGAATTTATTTGCATCTCCAGTAATATGCCTTGAACATCCGCTATCCAGCTACGACATGCTCTTATGAGGCCTTCTAACACCTACAAAATCATCAGATGTTTGATTTCGGAACCCAGACAGGTTTTGGTCCCATCTTATGGAAAGAAGAATGAAATGCATACAAATTATGCTATGAATTTGAAGTTTTGGTTTCTACACCAAATGTGTTCTACGGTGAACAGTGAAAATGTGGGAGATATGTCCTGCATGCCACAAGAAAAACATTTAACCCCAAGAATAGAGTTTACTAATTTATTTGGGTTATGGTGCCTCTTCCTAGGTTTGAATGATGCATGCTGATGTGATGAATTATGAAACTCTTCGAGTGTAGGTGGTTTTTTATTTTTTTAAAGAAATTAATTCAGCTTCTAAAAACTTATTTTCACTTTCAAGAATTGACTTTTCCATTTTCAATGCATGTTCCCTACTATATAAATTAGATGCAAGAGTATTTAAGTTCTTATATGCATTTTCTAGTTCAACATGTAAACTTTTTAAGGAATCATGCTCATTAGTTAAATCAAGTTGCTTTTATTCAATTCATCAAATTCATTAATTAGAACAATATGATTACTATCTAAACTAGAATGATCTTTTCTCAAGTATTCATTCTCTTTATGTATAATTAAAAAATTAATTTTAAGGTTAGCATGTAGTTTCTTGAGCTACTATATGAAGAATTATTTTTTTTAGAAACTTCAAGTTATTTATTATAAGTAAGCTAATACACCTCATCTTGATCAGAGTTATCAAGAAGATCATCAGCCATTAAGCACACGTTTGTTAGCTCCTCTTCTGCTTCAATTTTAGAGGAGTCTGATGATGAGTAAACCCATAAAGCCTTCTGGGTCCTTTTCTTATCCTTCCTAAACTTAGAATTTTATTCACCACTCTTCTTGCTTGGGTGAGCTTTAAGAGTTAGGTAATCAGACTTCAGATGCCCTGGCTTCATGCTTTCAAAATAAATAACATAAAAAAACTTTAAAATTATTATTATTCTTACCCTTATTACATTTCTAATGATGCTTTTGCAGTTTTCTCAATAATCTATTGAATTACTTAGGTATTAAAGTGACATCATCATTTTTAGAACCAGAAGAATTAATGAGCCTTTTAATGCTACAATTTTCTTCTTTTTCTTCTCACCTACATCAAGCTGCTTTTCGTTCACTCCTTGCTTATAAGCAATGAGTGATCAAAGTAAGTTATTAATTGAATAAACATTCAAATCAATAAATTTAGTAATGGAAATAACTTTTGCATTAAAGGAAGAAGGTAAATATCTCAAAATCTTATTAACTTTTTTTATAGTTTGTTAGTTCTCTTCCTAATTCATACAGAGATGTAATAATTTTTATAAACATAGTATACATTTCAAAAATAGATTCACTAAGTTTCATGCTGAAAAATTCATAATCATGTACAAGAATGTTCAATCTAGATTATTTAACTTCATTTGTACCTGCATATATTATGCATAGCTTGTCCTAAATTTCCTTGCCAGTTCAACAAGTGGAAACGCATATAATCTTTTGAATTTAAGGCATAGAAAAAATAGTTCAAGCCCTTAGCATTCAGTTGCATTAGATCTCTATCATCAATAGTCCAATCAGCAAAAAGAATTTCAATTTTAATACAATTTACTAATCTATAAGGTACATAATAACCTTCCTTAACAAGCATCTACATATGATAATCAATTGATTATAAAAAGGTGGACATGCGAGTTTTCAAAAAATCAAAAGGTATATTATCAAAAAGAGATGATCTAGTAATTGAATATCCTTCTATGGTATTTCTATTTCTAAAGTTAGCCATGGATCTAAATTCAAAAGTTTTCTAAAACTTAATCTCATGAATCCAGCTCTTATACCACTTGAAAGTTTATGAGGGGTGTTAAACCCTAATGAACTAGTCCCAAGGCTAACTAAAAAGGGGATGAATTGTTTATTAAAAAAATTTCTAACATAAAATGAAATCTTTTAGAAATATTTTTTAATCTTTTAAAAATAAACTATTTATCCATAAGCAAAACTACTTTATCAATAGCAAAGAATAAAGTTTTGACCATAGATAAAATTGTAGGAATATGTAAAAATTAAAATGTAGAAAATAAAAGAAAGAATACATCAAGATTTAAAGTGGTTTGGTCAACAAGACCTATTTCCACTCCTTGGAAACTTCCTCTCTAATTATTGCACTAAATAGAAGAGAACCTCCTTTTTCTTCCACAATAAGGTGAATAAGCTCTTATAAAATCTTTTCATCAACCCGGTGAGGCAGAAAACCTTAAATCCTTTTAATCCCTCCTGGAGTAGGCAGAGAACCTGAAAATCCTTTTCTATCCACCTAGTGAAGCTAAATAACCCGAGAATCATTTTAATTCCTCCTGGGGTAGGTATAGAACCTTGATCTAATATTGATAAAGATCTCCTCAGAGCCACAAAGGAATAAGAGAAGCAACTTGAAGAAGATGCTGAACACCTTGCTTGCAGCAACCTTTATGAATCCGTCATAACTCCCCCTCATAAGGATCTCTCTCTCTCTCTCTCTCTCTCTCTCTCTCTCTCTCTCTCTCTCTCTCTCAAGCTCTCCCTCTTCATTCTCAAAGCTCTTTTTATATCTCCTTCATAGTAAAAGATTAACTCAAGGGTTAATATAATTGCTTAAGTGGATAGCCTCAAAAGGAAGCTCTAATTTTCAATTATGCATAACAAATCATCCTATATAATTAGTACAAAATAATCCTTTTAGCTAGGATCAATCACATTGATCTATATAATTATTTTAAGAGAAATTCATCTCAAATGATTTAAATATCATCCTAGACGACTAGTACAAAATTGCTGAACTTCGTCTAGTAAGATACAGACAATGCCTTATCGTCCCATGCACTTTTCTATCATATAGTATGATATGGGTCTATCATCCTGATGAATTAGTTGAAACTTATTATATTCATCTAGTATAATAGGTTTCAATTCCTTATCGTGCCATACATGTTCTCTATCATTTACTATCATCATCACTGATTATCTTATACGATCATATCAAATTATATTTTACCATAAGTATTCTCTTAATCATGAGATTAATCTAGGATGATGCATATCATCCTGTACGATTAGTACAAAATTTAAAAATTAAAATATTTCCTAAATTATTATTAACGACTATTTTTCATCATCTAAACTGATCGTCTTAGATGATAGGATTATCTAATATAATTAGTTTAATCTATTGCAATTAGCATGGATGCCCTAATCAGGGTTTCTATTTTTAACAGATCATCCAATATGATTTGAAATCATCCAATATGATTAGGCAAAATATAGAAAAATCTCTAACTCACAAAAATTTCTCCCCTTAAGTGTGTGTGTAGGGTTACTTAGATTGCGGTCCACTAGATACATGACTTGACTCAAAATAAAAAGTGCATTAAAATTGAAGTTACAAATAAAATCAACACTAGTCTTTCCAATCTTGAGCTGATTTGCATTGCAAGTGATCATGTGGACCTGAAAGGTTAGTAAGGCCAACAAGATAGATATGCAACAATAGTAGTGGTAAAGAAATAATAATGTTTATTATCATTTAAATCATAGTACTTAGATCCTGTTTTATAACAGTTAGCCTTTGCTCGCTTTAGAGGCTTTAAGCTATACTAAATGGATGAAAAGAATGCCTTTTTGAATGAGGTGATTAAGAAACATATATATGTAAAGCAATCCCTTGGATTTGAAAATTCAACCTTTCTCAATTACATATTTATTTGAAAAATCCTCTAAATTTGAAATCAATCTAATATATTTAACCCCAAAAATAGAATTGAGATCCAAAGGCTACAAAACCTTTAAATATTTATATTTCATGCCACTAGACTTGCCACCTAGTAAAATTTGACCTTGAGACCTTTTCCAAGACCTTTGACCATGCTCACAACTTTTGTTATGACATATTAACCAGTAAATTGCATTTTGTTGTGAAAAATTTGACATAGAGTTGACTAGGGGTTAGGATGACCAAAATGCCCTTTAAGGCCAAATTCAACTTTTCCCCTAAACTCTATATGGCACAGTCAAACCAAACTTTAAAACATCTTTTAATGATTATTAAACATCATTAACAGTATATTTGACATGAACTCAAGCTTTAGTTTTTTTTACAAATTTGGACCTAAGTCTTATGATTTTGATGATAACAAATATTAATAGCTTTCTCTCTATGATATTTCAATATATTGCATATCTTTTTTGCCCTGGTAACTAACATTTCAGGATTACAGGTCACCTGTAACCCCGATCAGCTCAAAACTAAGTAGAGGAATAAAGTCTATATTTTCCAATCTTTTTCTAGTTTTTACCATTCTTGAGTCAAATTTATATTGTGCTGGATGATAAAGCTAAGTAACCTTGCACACACACACTCAAGGGAGTGAGTTGGTGAGTTAAGAAATTTATATCATATTGTATGATTAGTTTAATAGAAAAACCTAATTAAGGCACCTCAATTAATTAAGAGTAATTAAATAACACTAAATCAAAGGATTTATTATTATGCAATTTTTCTAATGATGGTGCTTTTAGATTAAAGGATGCTTGGCATGTTTTAGAACCAAGAATGGTGCTTCTAATATTTTTATATGATTTGGCATAAAATTATTCCTTCCATTATTGCTATTTTTATCTGGAGGATTTTACATAAGTTCATTCCTATTGATAATAATTTAATTAATAGAGGTTTTATTTTGTCTTCCAAATGTTAATGTTGTTATCATGTGGAGAATATGCATCATATTTTTCTTTTTGGTATTTTAGCTATTAAAACTTGAACTTATTTTGATGATATTTTCAAATTAAATTGCTTTAATGCTAATATTTCTAATTATGATATTCTTAATTCTTGGTTTATCAAGTCTAAGGGTCATATCAAGAATGTTATTCCTTCTCTCATTTTATGATATTTATGGTTGGAGAGGAATAATTCCCTTTTTAATGGTGTTGGTTTAAACCATCATAGGATTATACATAATGTGTTATACAAAGTTCTGAAACTTTTTACTGTTAATATGCTTTCAGTTAAGAACTTTAAAAATTATTACTTTGTGGCTTCTAACTTAGGTCTCAAGTTGGATGGTGAGCATCCTCCTTTTGGACCTAGGATGGTTTACTGGATCAAACCCCCTAATAACTCTTATAAATTTAATATGGATTTTACTGTAAAAGGTTCCATCTCGGGATGTGATGGGACTATCATGGATAATTTTGGGAGCATCGTTTTGGATTTTGTTTGTCCCTTATAGATTTGTGATATGATTTTTGCTAAGCTCTTGGCTATTCTTTATGGGATTAGAGTATGTATTTCTCTTGATATTTCTAACATTAGCATCGAAGTTGATTCTACATATAGTACTCAATGTTTAAATAATCTTATTGATTATGTTTAAAATCCTACTCTTTTTACCTTATGAGAGTAATTAAATAATTATTGATCTTTGTTAACTTCTCCTTCTCTCATTTGTATAGGTAGGTGAATGCTTGTGCTGAATGGCTTGCTAATTTGGGGTGTGATTTGGATTGGTTCATTGATCTTTCTGCTATGAACTTACATGTTCCTTTAAAAGGGAATTTAAGATTGGATTAAATTGGTATTCCTTATGTTAGAGTTTAATGCTGCTGGGTGGATGGAGCTTGTGTTTGTCTTGGGGGATGCCTCTTATTTGGTCTGCTAGAGGTTTTTTGCTTATGGGGTTTCTCTAGAGCATTTATGTTATTGTTGGGTTTTGTGGACCCAAGTACTTTAATTTAGGCTTCCAGATGTTTGGAAGCCCTATTTTTTAGGTGGTGTTATACATGGCCTTTTGGTCTTATTTTTTATTTCCTTGGGACTGGGGTATCCTTGCTATTTGGTTTCACCTTTTGGGCTATTTATTAACTATCAATTATCTTTTTTATGCTTTTTTTTGTTTGGTTTTTTTTCCTAGGTGTTGCTTTTTTCCTTTTTTAAGGATTCTCTTGGTTAGCCTTGCTATAAGGTTGGAGGGTTTTTTCTAGAGCTCACTTATTTTGCATTTTGTTGAGTCGTGTGGTACTATTTTTTATGGTTTTGGCCTCTATATGATTGGGGGTCATTTTGATTGGTCTTCATGGTTTTGTTTTGATGCCAACTTTTCTCTTCTTAGCTGCTCATCTTCTCCCAATTTTTTGGGTGTATGTGTGGAGGTGTGTTGGATTTTCTATATGGTTTTTTGTTATTTCTGCTTGGGCTTTTTTGGGGGTGTAGTGGAGGTTCTTCCTTGGCTCTTCTTGGTTGGGCAGCCGGATGTTGGTAAGGTTGTTTGTGGATTGGTTTTCTATATATTATGGATGGGCATTTCTGGGGGTATGCTAGTGGTTTTTACTTGGATTTATTCGGATTGGTTATTGGGTGTTGGTAAGGTGTATTTTAGTTTAATCTTTTGTAATTTGTGGTTGGTTTACCTTGGGGTGGAGCTGGTGGTTGTTCCTAGTTATTTTCCAAGGACTGTTCTATTGGGTGCCTTTAGTTTTTTATGGGATTTGGCCTCTAACCTGGAATACCAGGTGGGGTTCTCTCTATCTATAAACTTTTAATGCATGATCCCTTTAAGGACTCTATAATTTTTTCTTATATTAACACATAGGTCCCTTCATGGGTTTTCCCTAAAAAAAGACTAATTAAACTAATTGTACAATACAATCCATATCATACAGTATGATAAGTTATAATCATAAAAAAAACCGCTAGTCATAGTTTACATATTATTTTAAAATTCAAATTTTGTTCTAATCGTTTCGTATAATATGTATTATAATAAACGATAAATGATAATTATACCTAAATTGATCATGTGATTAGAAGTTTAATTATGGTTAAATTATTCAATCATATCGTATAGGACGATCGAAGATGATCTTACTATACAACCGGATTCTTACATGGGATGATTATTAAATGTCGCCCCTCATACTGGACAATTGTCTATGTGTTTGTACTGATCGTATATGATGATCACAGACAATCGTAATGTATGACCCAATTGATGCATGATACGATAATTAAAAGTTGCCCCTCATACTGGATGATTAGCTATATGCTTGTACAAATCATAGAGGATGAAGTTTCGAATCATATGGGATGATCAATATAAATAAATAAACCAAATGGAAAGTAGGTAGCAGTTTGTAATAGATGAAAGTACTATTTTTAATTAATTGTATAGTAAGATCTTGGATTATATTGGATGCCAGAAGTGTCAGATTAAAATTTAGGGATGTTTAGAGGCTTTCTAATTAAACTCTCACATTGTTTTATAGGAAAGACTTTTGGCTACTAAGTCTTTATGTGAGGGAGCAAAGAGATGTATAGGAGAGCTTTAAGAGAGAGAAGAGAGGGAGAGATTTTTATAAGGGAGATTGTTGAGGGATTCACAAGGATACTACAAGAAAGGTTCTTCCTTGACTTCTTCAAGATTCTGCCTTGATCCATTGGAGTCTCCAAAAAGATATTCTTCAACAAGATTCCCATATCTCTGCCTTCTCCATGAGAGAGAAAAATAATTGTTGGTTCTTTTCCATCACCAAGAGGGTGAAAAGGATTGCAGGCTCTCTGCCTTCACCAGGAGGGTGAAAATTGATTTTACATTCTCTGCCTTCACTGGGTTGGTGAAAATCTTATTGTAAGGGATTCTCCCCCTTGTTGTGGGGGCAAAAGGAAAGACACTACTTTTAGTGCAATACCTGGAAAGGAAGTTTCTAGGGAGTGGATTTAGGGATTGGACTAAACCAATATAAATTTTTGTGTGCTTTATTTTAATTATTTCACACTTTTATTTTTTTGTGGTTTCATATGTGGTTGATAAACCTTGAATTTTGTTATCATAATTTTAATTTGCTTCGATAATAAAGGGATTATAGGGTGATTTCTTTTTGTCAAAATTTTTTAAATAACCAATTCACCCCTCTTGGTTAGCCTTGAGCGAGTTCCTTTCGTTTTAACAACCTACACAAACTTTTAAGTGGTGTCAAAGAGGAATTCAAACACTAAGTTTTAGAAAACTTTTGATAAATGGCCATTACTACTTTTGATAATCATAATACTGCAAAAGGGTATACAATCAGACGACCACCTTTATTTGATAATATTCCTTTTGGTTTTTGGAAAATTTGCATGTCTACTTTAATGCAATATATTAATTTTCGCATATGAATGTTATTTCACAAAGGATATTCTAAACCTTCAAGTTTTGTAAATGACATATAAACTGAAATACCTTTTTTTTGAATAGAGTACAGATGATAGAAATTTAGCCCAACTGAATGCAAAGGGTTTAAACTATTTTTTCAGTGTGTTAAAATATGTAGATTACATGGGTGTATCTTTTTTTTTTTTTAGCAATGCAATAAGCAAAAATTTTATTAATCACCAATTACTTATAAGAAGATTCCTCCTTCAACAAGTCAAGAAAAGGAAGGAGGAACCTTATTCCTAGAGAAATCATCCCAATAAAAGGATGAAGAATGAGCATAGTTAGCACAGAAATTAGTTAACTTATTAGAATCTCTTTTAACATAAGAAAAGATAAAATGCTTAAATTTAAAAAGAAAATCTAAATCCTTTGGTTTTAGAAATTTTTTAGATTACATGGGTGTATCTACTTGCACAACTGAAAATGAAATTTAGGATAAACTATGCATAACCTATGATGGAGCAAATGAAGTAAAATAATTGAGGTTGAACATTCAACTCCATGATTATGAATGGTTCTATATGAAACCTAGTGAGTCTATTTATGAAATATATACTATATTCACCCAAATTATCACTTCCCAGCATGCATTAGGTAATTAACTTACCAATTATAAAAAGGTTAATAAAACTTTGCATTGTCTACCTAGTTTATATGATGCCAAAATCACTGTTATTATTGAATCTAAGGATCTGATTATTTATTCTACTAATAACATACTCGAATCATTCATTTCTTACAAGAAATGAGTGAGTCAAAGATAGATTGATGAAGGTGATAAAAGAAAAGAGAAAACACTTGCTTTAAAGGCTCATGATTCTTAAAGTGAAAATTCTTAATCTAAAGGTGGTGATGACATTATACTGATGACAAGAAAATTCAAAAGTTTTTTGAAGAAAAAACAAAGATGTTGTCAGCAATGGAATAAAGGTAATTAAATCTAATAAAAATTCCAAAACTTCTTCTCATGTCATTTATTTTGAATGCAGAATGTTAGGGCACATGAAGACTAATTTCCCAAATTATAATGCTCACCAAATTAAGGAAAAGGTTGAAGAAAAAGCCAAATTTAAAAAGAGCAAGCAACGAACTCAAAACACTTTTTAGGCAGTCTCCACTTCAGACTCATCTAATTCAGAAGCTAAAGAGAAGGTAACCAACCTATACTTAATGGAAGATAACCATCTTGATCATTCCAATCAAGAGGAGGTATGTGAGCTTTCCTATAATGAATTATTTCAATTTTCTAAGAAAAAAATTCATAATGCATATGAATGCCTTAGAAAAGACCACTCTACATTAGGATAACAATAATATGGTCTTGCTTGATGAATTTTATGCATTGAACAAAAAGCATCTTGACTTAACTACTGAGCATGATTCCTTGAAAGAAACACATATTGAATTAAAAAATTATGTCAAAGAATTGAAGGTATGTTTAGATGAAGCTGATGATAGGGAGCTTGCATTAAAAGTTTATAATTCTATTCTCAAAAGTGCAAACAAATTTTTGCAAGTGAAGTAACTGCTTTTAAAGAAAAAAAACCATCACCTATAATTGAAGAATTTTATGAATAATTGTAACAACATGCATCATTAAACCAAGAAAAAGGCATCATAACCTAAATATACTAGTGAATATATTCCCTGGAGTTAGGTGCCTTTCTTGAGGCATGCTAGGACATATCTCCCACACTTAAGGGAGACCAAAATTGTATAAACCACAACATAGCATGTAGGTAGACATTCCATTCTATAATTTATAAAGTGGAACCCAAACTTATTTGGGTTCCTAAGTCTAACCCTTGGTGATTTTATAAGGCTACTCTCAATAAGGGCCCTGTGAGAGCATGTGGTTCCTAGATAGTGGATGTTCAAAGCACATTATGGTGATAAAAAGTAATTCATCATGCTGGAGGCTAGGGAACGGGGCAAATTAACACTTGGAGATAACACGATTAGGAAGGTAGTTGGATCAGGTATAATTAGTAACTCAAAAAATTTCATGATTGGAAATGTTTTATTAGTAGATGACTTAAAACATAATTTGCTCAGCATTAGCCAACTTTGAGATAAAGGCTTTAGTATAAAATTTTATCTACCAGCTGCATGACTAGTTTAAATGGAAATACTATATTTCAAGGAAAAAGAATTAGCAATGTCTATATGCTTGATCTGAATTGCATTTATTCTTCCATTTCTCTTTGCCTAAAAATTATTACCGATGAATCTTTGTAATGATATTAGAGAATGTGTCATGCAAGCATAAAAAACCTTTGAAAAGTCACACAAAAAGACTAAGTGAGATGCATACTCAAACTAGAATTCACTAAGTACCACCTATGTGATGGCTATTAGTTAGGAAAGCAAGTAAAATCCTCCTTCCACTCAAGTAAGGACATTAACATTAACAAACCTTTAGAAGTCCTTCACATGGATCTCTTTGGTCCCATTTGCACTACAAGCCAAGTAGGGAAAGTCTTTGGGTATATGATTGTTGATGATTTCTTGAGGTTTACTTGGGTTAGATTTATACCTCATAAAAGTGAATCATTCGAGGAATTTAATACATTCTCCACTTGGATTCAGAGGAAGCTAGGTTATGAAAGTATGACTATTCATAGTGATCAAAATGGATAGTTTTAAAATGAAAATTTTGAATCTAACTGTAAGGAGCAAGGGATAGATTATAACTTTTCAGCACCTAGAATCCCTCAGCTGAATAGAGTAGCTGAATGAAAGAATAGGGCCTTGGCAGAAGCTACTAGAGCCATGTTAGCTGAATACTCACTTTATAAATACTTTTGGGTATAAGCTATAAATACAACCTATTATGTTCTGAATAGGGTTAATGTTAAATCTAAACTAAATAAGACACCCTATAAAATCCTTAAGGGTTGGACACCTAATCTCTCTCACTAGCATATCTTTGGATGTAAAGTATTCACTCTAAATAATAGGAAATTTTGAGCGCAAATTTGATGAAGGAGTTTTCCTATGATACTCAAATGTTGGAAAATCCTTTATAGTTTTCGATAAAAGGACACTGGTGGCAGTGGAGACCACTCATATAGTTTTTGATGAATATGATAATTCAAGAGGGTATGCAGTAGAAGAAGTATTTGAAGTCACCTAAGAAGTAAAATAAGTAAATCTAAAAGAAAGGGTAGAAACTAAAAATTTATTGCCTAGTGAATGGAGATATTCTTCAAGTCGTCTTTAAAAACTGATCTTTGGAGACCCATCAGAAGGTGTTAAATCTAAGCATGGATTTAGGAAAGAAGTTAACTACTCTCCCTTTATCTCAATGATTGAACCCACAAATATAAGAAAATCACTATATGATGAATTTTGGAACCTATCCATACAATAAAAATTGAATCAATTTGCTAGAAATGATATTTGGGAGAGAGTGTTATTGGAATAAAATGGGTTTTTAAAAATAAAATGAATGATTCTGGTATAGTGGTTAGAAATAAAGAAATATTAGTGGCTAAGTGGCAAAACCAGATAGAAGCGATTAATATTGAACAAACATTTGCCCTTATAGCTAGACTAGAAGAAATAAAGGTGCTACTAACTTTTGCTTGCTTTAAGGGATTCAAATTATATCACATGGATGTTAAAACTGCCTTTTTAAATCGTGTAATAAAATAAGATGTATATATTAAACATCATCTAGGCATTGAAAATTCACAACTTCCTAATAATGTGTTAAAATTAAAAAAGGCATTATATGGACTAAAATAAGCACCTAAAGCATGGTATGAAAGGCTAAGCACATTCCTACTTGATAGAACCTTTGTTAAGGGGAGCATAGACACCACCCTTTTTCTCAAAAAAGTAGGAGAAGAACTATTTACTATCCATATCTATATTGATGATAATTTGTTTGGATCTTAAGATAAAAAGCTATGTGATGAATTTTCTAAGAGAATGAGTAAGGAGTTTGAAATGAGTAAGATGGGAGAACTGAACTACTTTCTTAGATTTAATATAAGGCAAAAGGATGATAGAATTTTCCTTAGTCAATCAAAATACATTAAGAACTTCTTTAAGAAATATTAAATGAATAAGTCCAAGGCAATTAACACTCCCATAAGCTCAACAGTTTATTTGGATAAGGACACAAGTGGAAAATTAGTTGATCTGGAATAATTAGATCACTTCTTTACTTAAATGCTAACAAACCTGATAATATATTTAGTGTTTGTCTCTATACTAAATTTTAGGTTGATCCAAAAGAATCCCACCTAACTGCATCTTAGAGAATCCTTAGATATCTCTTAGGAATTGAAAGCTTAAGAATCTGGTATCCTAGGCACAACACTTCTTCTAAAATCATAGGATATTCTGATTCTGACTTTGCTAGTTGTAGGTTTGATAGGAAAAGCACTTCTAGAACTTATCAATGCATAAGACAATCTTTGCTCTCCTAGTCAAGTAGAAAATAGAATTCAATAACCCTTTCTACTATATAAGCTAGATATATAACCTTAGGAAGTTGTGTGGCATGGGTCCTTTGGTACCATTATAATCTTATGTGATAACACTAGTGTCATCTACATTTTAAAGAATCCATTCCAACACTATAGGACCAAACACACAAACTTAAGGCACCATTTCATTAGGGAGCATGTCACTAAAGGAGATATAGAGCTACATCATATAGCCATTGAAAATCAGCTTGCAGACAACTTTACAAAATAACTAGCTTTTGAAACATTTAGCACCTTAACAACCAAATTAAGTGTCATAGATATTCATGCTTGAAACTGGATGTTTTAAAAATCTGAAATTTGAATGTTGTATTTTCTTCTTTTTTTTTTCTTTAGTGTTTTATATTTTTTTTAGTTATTCATGTTTTTGTTTATTTCTTTTAAAATTTAAGAATTTGATCACTACTTACTTTACTAGTTGAACACTTCTTTAAATGAAAATCTTACATATGTTTGTAAGCAGAGATTCACTCCTCTAAATTAGAGATTATCTCTCTTTAATAGAGAAGAAAAATTGAAGATTATCTCTCTTCCTCTAACTCCTTTAAGGATGGAATTTCTTTTTGAAGCAAAATCTATTTCAAATTAAAAATTGGACCAAGAAATATAGATGTGTTTCATCTTAATAAAATTCTTTATCTCATTTGAATATTTTTGCAAATCAAATAATATATTTCAAATTTTCTTAATCAAGTTGTTTATTAGATGGATTAGATTTTGGTTCGTGGTTTACTCTTCCTTATATAAAAGAGGAAGTTCTTCTTCTCTTAAATTTGGAAGATAATCTCATAACTCAGAGTCCCTAAAGACTTACAAAGGAAACAAGTTTGCAAAAGTGAAAAGATGGACAAAATGAGCCTAAAAGATAAAAATATGCGTAATGAACTCCAAAATTTGAAAGTTGCTCAAAGTGTATCAAAAATCAAAAGATGCACAAAGTGCACCAAATACTAATAAAATAGGCACAAAATGAGCCCACAATAAGTTAACTTCCCTTCCTTTTAAATCTTCAAATCTTAGACAAATCCATGTGCCTATTTATATCATCTACACCTGACTTTGAAAATCATGATTTTTAGTTCATCAGTTTGCAATGATATTCTCTTAGATATATTTCTAAACAAAGTTTGAAAAGATCATATTTCTTCTCTAATTTATAATTTGAATTAGATTTTTGTTTATAAAGGACTTTAACCTATAACAAGCTTGAGCTATAATTGACAAAATTCAAATTTCTAACCTTTTTGGATCTTACTGTTATCAATGAATTCCTTACTAATTATTTGTAACAATCATAAGGTAAAATTTTTATTTAATACATCTAATTTTATCTTTAAAAAAAAAATTGATTTCTATTTTCCCTTAATTGATTTTATTTTGCTATGTTTTGTTTATCCTTTTATTGTGATTTTAATTTATTTTATTTCTTGGTGCTTTAAGGATTATTCATAACCATATCAGATTTTTGCTCATATCATATTGTACATTCTTCACAAATATCATCACAGATCTAATCACAAGGCATCCAATGGCTCATATTCATCAGTTATTGGTGATTGTATTGTACGAACACCTACTTTGTACTATACGATCCATATGATATTAATTGTTGGATTAATTGAAGTGGAAAATCATGTATCATATTGTACAAACACATGTTTGTATTGTATGATCCGATAAGTCAACAATTATCCATGTAACTCCTTAGGATGAATGATTTGTCTCTTATTGTCCAGTATTATTCTAATCAAATTGTACGATGAGACTGACTTTTTTACTAATTAGACAAGACAAATTGATTGTAAAATACGATTTTTCCAAATCTATATAAATGGACCAAACTCATGGCTTTTCTTTAATCCAATCCTTCAAACTCTCATCCTCTCTTACTTTAGCTCAATTTCTTGGCAATGGCTAGCAGCAAGAGTTCCCGAGCACTCGTCAAAAGTTCCTCCCAATGTCGAATTGATCCTAAATTTGTTGAGGTCACTAATGAAGAGGCCTACCATTACTATAAGAAAGCTAGAATTATTGCCGCTAAAGTCATCAATCATGAGGATCTAAATTTTAAGTACTACTTTTTTCACCAATGCCAATCTTACTTTTATTCTTACTCTAGCCTTTCCTTTCAATTCTTAATTGCTTTTCAAATTTTTTGCAAGCCAAAGAATTAATAGCGAGGGTACTACCCTCCAATCTTATGTTAATAGGATGCCAATAGAGTTTATATAACAAGACTTCCATGAATTTTTCTATATTTCCACTACTAGTAAAAAAGTTTATGTTCTAGCTGCAAATCATGATTTTGATTGGAACTCTATCAATAAAACTCTTAGGGAGTCTAATGTTAGCTCCATATTGCATAAGTCAATACTCTAGTTTAGGATTCTTGCATCATCCAGCACATACTCAGGAACTCTGTCATTCTTAAAGTTGGTGATCAAACTAACATTGCTCCTATTCTATCTCTTACAACTTATTTTATAATGGCTCAAAATAACTTCAATGCAGCTAACCTTCTTATTCACCAACTTAAAAATATGACATTCATTTAAGATCCCCTCCAAAAGAGGTTGCCCAATCTAGCCTTAAGAAATATCATTACCTATATCCTAAAAACCAAATATAGCCTCCAGTATCCTACACCACCTTGTCACCTTCCAGTCTACTACATAAATAGCTCTTTCCACCTCCTTCACAATGCACATCAATAATAAGGGGGAAATTATTATAAATCTTGGCCCAAGTCTTATAATTTTGATGATAACAAACATTATTAGATTTTTTACTAAGCTATTTATATCTATTGCATATCTATTTTTCCTTACTCACTAACATTTCAGGATAACAGCTCACTTGTAACCTCGTTCAGCTCAATATTGGTTATGCTATAAATAAAGCCTATATTATTTCAATCTTTTTATACTTTTTTCCTTTCTTGAGTCAAATTTGCATCATGGTGGATCCTAAAGCTAATTAACCTTGCATACGCACACTCAAGGGAGTGAGTTGGTGAGTTAGAAAATTTTCTTTTTTTGAACTAATCATGCAATACAATTTATATCATACTAGATGATCAATTAAATAAAAAACCCTAATTATGGCAACTTAATTAAATAAGAGTGATTAAACTAATCATATTGTATGATCCATATTGTATTTTGCAATCCATATTGTACAGGACGATTAGTTATAATCATCAAAATAGCCACCGATAATAATTTAGGTATTATTTTAATATTCAAATTTTATTTTAATCATACCGTATAATATGCATCGTATTATTTGATATATGACAATAATGTTTAAATTAATCATGTGATTAGGTGTTTAATTATAGTTAAATTATTCAATCAGATCATATAAAATTATCGTAAATGATCATAATGTATGACCCGATTCCTGCATGTTGGAAGAATCAGGGCTCAAGTTTAGGTAGAATAAGAATGTGGTTGACCAGATTTTATAATATTTGTTTTTTAATTTCATAGGTCAGAGTCCTATAAAAGGTGTTTGCTTTTTAGAAACCGGATACATTCACAGGGGAGTGAGAAATTAATCTTTTAGTTTTTGAAATATTCATACCGTGCGAATCAGATCATATTATATGATTCGTTGTTTTTTAAATGATTTAAAATGCCTAATTTTATAGTTAATATTTGAAAAGTAATTGTACTATATGATTTAGATCTTACTATATGATTTGTTTAAAATAGAAACCCTAGCTGTTAATCAAAATTTTGTAAGTATTTTATTTTTTTTATTTTTAATCTGATTGTACTGTAAGATCAAGTTCTTGCAATATGAAAATAAAAAAACTTTAATCTCCATGATTAGTCAATTAAATTAATGTTTAACTAATTTGGTCAATGTTGACCTCTATGCATTATACAGACAAAAAAAATTCACTTACCTATTATACAACTTCGGTATTTACCCCTGCCAGATCCCACAAATCCCACTTTGGCCCGCCAAATCACTGTACATTCAGCATCATTCTGGGATCCCTACTCAAATTTTGTGGTAGCTCCTCGAGCATTGCTCTCCAACATCTTTAAAAGCAACCCCAAGCTCCCATCGTTGCTGCTCTCTTCCATTCACAAACCCCTCACTGCTCTCTCATCAAAATCCCCTCTCTGCTGCTCCAATTACTCTCACCACAAAAATCAAATAGAGAGAGAGAGAGAGAGAGAGAGAGAGAGAGAGAAAGGTTCTCCTTACCTCAACCTTGACCGAA
>NW_021318484.1:51911-55983 GCF_001605985.2 Dendrobium catenatum | reverse complement strand
ATCTATAAATAGGGAAGATTGTAATGAATAATTTTAAGCTTTTCCCTCTCAAATTCTCCGTTTTAACATAATTATTAGAGGGATTCAAATTGGATTGTTGAAGTGAAGGAATACATCAAGTTTATTACGTGATAGAAAGTACCCCATTAACTTAAGGGAAAATTTTATAAGATTGTAGTCATACATGCAATGTTTCATAGCGCAGGATGTTGGCCATTAAAAGAGAAGCATAAAATTAAAATTGTTGTAGATATGAGGATGCTTAGGTGGATGAGTACTTTACTCTTAGAGACAGAATGTGAAATGAGTTTATAGATGAAAAGGTTGGAGTAGCTCCAGTGGCAAATAAGATTAGATTGTTTAATCACATAAAACGTCGGCCTTCTAATGGCTTGATTATGAGAATAAATGTATTAGATTTGACTTATATTAAGAAAGGTAGATGTAAACCTAAAAATACTTGGCTAGAAAATATTAGAAATGATATTGTTTATAAGATTTAAATGAGAATTTGACTCTTAATATGATACAATGGAGAAAAATCATTCATATAGTTGACCCCACATTGTGATATGAAAGCTTGATGTTGTTGTACACAAGAACAAAATATAATTGTGATGTAAAATACACTTTTATTTCTTACAGTTGCTTCAAACCAAACATACCCGAAATAACCTAGTAAGTTTGGCTGGAAATGAATGCCTTATTATTTGTGTAGAATCTATTTGTGTCGATCAATCTAGTTGTACTATTGCCTCGAACCTCAATTATGTTGGTCAAGCTCGTTGGGGGGTTGCAGGTATAGTCCCCCTACCTGGGTTTGGGGACTTTGCCCATGGAAAAAAGTTCTTCAATACAATCATACAACGATGCGATGTTGTACACATGCTACATTTGGAGACGAAGAGCAGAGCGTCGAGTAGCTCCAGAACCCAGCGCTGTTAATCAGGCTAGAGACAAAGAGTAGAGCGTTGCGATGCTCTAAACCTAACACTGCTAGACAAGTTGGGTAGTTTTTTTTTTTTTTCCTCTTTTTTCATGTTTAACTTGAAGGGTTGTGTCCCTTAAGGTGATTAATGTGCATCGCTTTCTCAGTTTTATACAAGAACATGTGTGAAGAGAAGAGAGATAAGGACAGAGTGAGAGAGAAAAGGAGATCGGTATAATTTCTCCCAATTTTTATTGAAAATATTATTTAACTTGTAATTACATTTGACGATATGATTTGGTTGTAATTAATGTTAAATTGATATTTCCCAATAATTTAGAGTATATTCATGTTTGTTTTTATGATTCTCTACCCAATGTAAAATTGAATAAACTTTTATATAATTGCATATGCCTTTTCAAGTATTCAATGAGTACTCAGCGAGTTATAGCGAGTGGACACATACCTCATGAACCCATAAGAAAACTAGTCTAAGGACTGCTAAGACTCAACTCAATAGGGTACCCAAAGGGGAGTCACCCAAACATATCAATGGCGTGCGCCATAGTGTACAACGAGGGGCATTTTAAATCTTTTGACACTTATCGTATAAATACTTAAGCTTGTTGATTACTACAAAATTTTCCCGCTCTTTTTCTCCGTTCTTACATAGATTCTTAGGTGTACTCCTAGAACACGTCTACTAGTAAAGTCAAGTGTTACTCACAAACACATTTGGATCCACCAAATTTAAAATTTAAATAGCATTAAATTGTGTTCACTCTTCAATTTATTAATTATATCACCAAACATAGAAATTGCTTTTCCACTTATTCTTCTTAAACAAAAAAATGGGTGAACACTTTCTGCTCAACAAAAGTTTTGACTGAAAACTATTTTCAATTTACTCATATCACTTCGAGCTCCTTTTTACCTTTTCATGTCCTCCATTTTAGTTTCTTCAAACCAAACAGAGCCTAATAGTAACAAAACTCTCTCAGGAGCTTTAGCTACCAAGTGAAGCGATGATATCTCATTTGACAGTTGATGAGTTCAGTTCATTCCAGAGGAAATAGAAGCCAGAACACACCTTTCAGTTTTTCCTAATCGCAGCATTTCCCCCGGAGATAGGAACTGAATAAAATATTTGATAAAGAAAAAAAAAATCTACCCTTTTTTTTATTCGGGGCCCTTATTATTATAATTATAGAGCACGGGGAAATGGACCTTTCAACACAAACGCGACGAAAATAACGGAAAATGAAAGAAAATTACTGTACTACAACAAGCTGACCCGCTGCGGATCCATTGAAACCCCCATTCCCTTCTTCAAAATACTGCTCATGCTCCTCCGGCCCATCACCCTTCGGAACCGTCACGATCAACTCTCCATCTACATACTCAGCCGTCGCAAGCCTAGGCAAAGTCGACGGTGGCAACCGAAACCTCCAACGATCGAACTCAAGCTCATCCTCCCCAAAGTCTCCTTCGCCGGCGCCGGCGCCGGCTCCGTCAACTACCACAACCTTCATCACTCCGGGATGAACAACCACCGCGTGAGCCCGAACCCCGCCGCTCAAGCCGTCAGCCGCCGCAAAGAACCGGAACATGGTGGTGTCCTCCTCAATGTAGACGTCTGCGTCGGCCCCAAATGGGAGCTCAATCATCTTGCTGAACACATGAGGAAGTCGCCGGAGCTTCTTGCACCCGCCGGCCATCGCATTCACCGGGTAAACCCTCATGAATGATTATTTCTCGCAAAGGATCAAAAGACCAATTGAGAGAAATGCAGAAGAATCGAAACCCTAGGTAAATTACAGACCGGCGGTGCCGCCGCTGCCCGCTAGTGCTTTGAGAAGAGAAAAACCACTCTGGGTCTTGAGTTGATTGTCGAGCTTCAGTGAGCTCCCCATTTAAAGGACAACTGTTTCAAAAGTAACCCAAAACTATGCGAAATATATCGAAAATGCCATTCAATTATTTCTTATTGGCACGGGGATTGAAGCAGAGCCGTCCGATGGCATCCAATGACATCTTGGACATATTAAGCCGTGCTCGAATTTGATCGGACGACCGTAAGCCTGCTGCTGCGTAAGGTTAACGTGTTAACCCGTGAACGTCACGATTGAACAAGGTAGGATTTTGGCTGTTGGGTTCAAACAGCGAGAGTTCTTTTTAGACCAATCATGATGTAGAGAAATATGCTTGGCGATTCAAGATTAAACGACCAATTATGAAAATAGAATGTGGATGCTGCACTTTGACTGTATAATTTGTTCAATAATCGACCTTTTATTTTTTGTTTTTTTGGAATTATATACTTTGTTTAATACTTTTATTATTTGTATTTTATTAGAAAAAATAATTCAATAGGAAAGGAAGATAATTGTTTTATTCTTTGGTGAGTTATAAGGGAAGACAAATAGGTTCTTCTTGAAGGAAATTATTTTTTCATGATTTTATGAAGAATAAATTATTTCTTTGGCTATATATTTGTTGCTTTATTTAAGGATGAGGCAATTTATTTGTGGGGCATCATACTTGGGATTTCGGCTGATCGAAATGAACAGATCGCGAATTCAATCAAATTGATCCGACTTATTTAATAACGGTTCAAAAAAGTCGAATATTAAAGCAGATTTATCAACAAAATAAAAAATAATTATTGGAATTTATTTTTCAAATCATAATGGGTTCATGGATCAACATTGAATCTAATCTGTTAAAAACAGGTCAAAAAAATTCAACTCTGACCTGGACCGGTTTTATTAAAGAGTTAACAAATGAATTATCCTATGATTAGTTATAAGTGATTTTAGCATTAATTTTTTTTACTATCATAATTATAATAATTTATATTTGTAATTATTATTTTATTCATAGTTTTTTTAAAGCACTACTCGATTTGACAGTTAAAAGTTTAGGACATATAATTTAGCTTGTTCATTGGCTCAGTTCAATACAATTTAAATCAAATTAGCTCAAATTAATGCGATTAAAATCAAGCTCAAATTTTAATTGACCTAGAAATAAATATTTTTTTTCTTTAAAAAATATTCTATGTGCATAAAAATATATTTATGATTGATATGCCATGTAAAAATTACCTTGATCGGACGCGAATCTCGAGACAAAAAGCTAGTT
>NW_021318484.1:49914-51811 GCF_001605985.2 Dendrobium catenatum | reverse complement strand
GCCTGATCAAGATAATTTTCGCATGGCGTATCAATATATATATATAATTTTCTTGTTATATATAGTTATATAAATTTTTTGTCAAATATCAAGAGAGAAAGTGCCCTTATGTATAAAGAGAATAGGCAATACAATAAATGGTAGGATTTTAAATCAGTTGCTCAACGGTGCTGCTGTAAAACAGAAGTAGTAAGCAGTTGTAGCTGAGCAAATGCAACCGCTTAGCATGTTAGCTTATCATCTTCTTATCGATGAGTGTTAGATTGTGTCAAAGCTGTTGAAAGGTTTTGATGGATAAAGGTTTGTTAAATACATCAGCGATCTAATCGACCGAGTTAACATGATCTATAGAAATTATTTTATTCTTAACTTAATCATTAATAAAGTGAAAGTCGATCTCAATATGTTTTATACGAGCACGAAAGATTGGATTATTTGTAAGGGCAATTGCTGAGATGTTATCACAAAACAATTATGTAGAATTGGGAAGGGACATGCCAAATTCAAGCATGAGTCGTTTTAGTCATAGTAGATCAGCAGCAGCCTAGAGAGCGATATTCAGCCTCTGTGGAAGAACGAGCTACAATCTTTCGCTTCTTAACTTGCTATGAAATCTGATCATGCCCTAGAAATGCACAATATTCAGTTGTAAATTTACGACCTGCAAGGTCTCCTGCCTAATTAGAATATGAAAATGCAAAAAGTTGACATGATCAAGTAGGCTGAATTAGCATGCCTACTAACTGTGTTCCTTTGATGTAACGAAGAAGTCGTTTGAGTAGAGTAGATGTGCTCGATCACTGCTAGAAGTCAGAGTATAACTTGTAGGTAGCGTAGGAAATCAAGAGGGTCCTCTCCATTGGAGTAGAAATGCAAATGATCTCTTCCATGAGAAGTAGCAAGAGCAAGTTGTGGATTAGAAGATGTGCAAGTGGACCCTTCGCGGGCAGATTTAGCCGCAAAGATTTAGTTCCTCACTACATAGCAATGCATAGAAATCATCTAAACTAATCGGCAGAAGGTTGATGCGAATGGTAGTCGTGAAGGATTGATAATGAGAAGGTAACACATTTAGCGTGTAGATGATCACGTCTTCAATGTCTAACGAAGAGCCGAAATTGCGATTACATTGCATTTACTCTTGATTTCAGAAAGATAATGGAACATTGTTTTATCCTTCATGGATATATGAGAAATTCCTTCTTCAATTGAAGTAATCAACATCAATTCGTAGATTGAAGTCTCCTTTCTATTGTTTTCCAAATTTCTACATAGGACTCCAAATTCAAAATGCAGGACAAAAGATTTGGAGAAATTACAGAATATGTTGCCGCTGTAAGGTTTTGATCCACAAGTATCCAAGTTTGATAATGTGGGTTAGGGATGATTTCATCAGCCTCATTGGTAATTTTCTTTTATGATTAAGGTGTAGAACCATCTAGGTAGCCATCGAACCCAATTATTGTGAACAACTTAAGCACTTGAGTCTTCCAAAGAGGATAATTATAAACATTGAGTTGAATATGGACGACCAATTTGACATTGATCATAAGAAACTTAAATTGAGGGGGTATTTTGATCTTGCTCATTTTGATGGGAGATTGAGAAGAAGGGAGAGGATTATTAGTAGAAGAATCGAGACTCATAGCTTATTGAGATTGACTTTAAGTAAAGAAAGAAACTGGAATTTAAGAGGAAGATATTAGCAAAGCAGCAACATTGGAATCAAAACCTGGCTGCTCGAATACCATGTGAAACTGAAGCAACATGTACTTCAAGATTACTAGGAGAAAACAAAGCAAGAAAAGTATAGCAGCAGAAATTAACTTTTTTCATTCCTTTAGTCCGGTTTTGTTTATAGCAAATATATATATATATATATATATATATATATATA
>NW_021318484.1:28204-49512 GCF_001605985.2 Dendrobium catenatum | reverse complement strand
AACCCGACCCGTTTTTCAAACGGGTCGATTTCTGGAACCCGAACCCGACCCGTTTTGCATTCGGGTTGGGTCCAACCCGGATTTTTCGGGTCGGGTTCGAGTCGGGTTTTCGTGTCGTGTCAAATATTGACACCCCTAGCTGGCGCCACACACGAGCTCGCCCTCGTGCGCACCCGTGCTTGCCCGCTGGCGCACCGCCGCACCCTCGCTCGCTCGCTAGCGCACCGCCGCACCCGCTTCGCCCGCTAGAGCCCGCTTCGCCCGGTTCGCCCACGCACCCCGCTGGTCCCATGTCGGGTCGGGTCAACCCGGTAACCCGCCGTGTCGGGTTCAGGTTCGGATTTCCGACCCGTTTATCTACCCGGGTTGGATTACAGTTTGCACCCGAGTCAGTTCGGATTCGACCCGAACCTGGCCCGTGACCCGAAATTGACACCCCTATATAGCAATACACATTCGTGATACACATCAAAATGATGGCATGACACGTTCTAATTCGTCTCAAAACAAGTAAAGTAACCGCGCGTAATAGTTTCGCGTGCATATGAGACTTTAATTTTGCATGCGACATATGGGCCAATATAAACCATTGTGACATCTTTTTGCCAATTTTCAACAAATTACAATCAATTGGAGTCACCAATTTCAAATTTCTGATGCAAGTATTTGAACTGTAATAATCACTCAAACACAAAAATGTCACTATCAACGAAACAAATGCCAACATTTATGTCTTCTTTTGCCATTTGTAGTTTTTTTTTTTCCTTCCACAATTACTCTGTCGATTTCCCGAGAAACCTTCCAACAAATCCAACTATATTAAATGAAATTAATATTGCTAATTGACAAGTGGATGCCAATGAAGAAATCCATCTATTAATAATAAAGTTTTTTAAGTGGATAGAAAATAACTATGAGATCCTGCATTTATGAAATTTGATGCTGGTAGGCTCACCATAAAATCTTAAAGGAGTCTATCCCAATTAATGATCTTATGAAAAAATTCATAATATTCTTAATGTCAAAAATTTTTTTTCTCCTAACGAACTTTAGAACACATGCAAGGATCTTGACTATTGCTGAGCATGTGGATCAATTCATAACTTACAACTAACTAGCATTCATCAGGACTTTCCTAGTGACGAAATTCATAACTATTACCGAGGGATTAGTTACGCCTCCATGCACCTCCTTTGGGAGAACTTTTATAAGGTCCGGTGTAAGGACGTAGAGGAACGTCCGGTCGGAGGTAAAATCCCGCCAAAAAACTCGGTATTTGCTAGGTATTATTTGATAATAACGAGGAATACCGCTCTTTGAAGATCAATACCGAGTTATACCGAGTTATACCGAGTTGTACCGAGTTTTTTCTAGGAAAAACTTGGTACAACTTTTGTATAACTCGGTATTGCTCGGTATAGCTCGGTATAACTCGGTATTGAGTCTTCACGTAATGGTATTCCTTGTTATTGTTTGGTATTGCTCAGTATTTGCTAGGTATTTCTCATTTTTTGGCGCGATTTGGCCTCCAACCGGACGTTCCTCTACGTCCGGTCGGAGGACGTAATAATTGTTCCATTTGGGGTGGCAGGGGGTAGGTACCCCATTATAAAAAAATCAATAATAAAGTTTAAGGCATCAGTTGAGATAATTTTTGTACTGTCTTTTAAAATAAAATTTTAGTACAAAATTTATAATTCAATAAGTTTTTAAACTAAAAAATAGCTTTAGAAATAATTAAGAAAGTTGTCCCTAACGAAATCTAAAATTAAATTAAGGGTTCATTAGGGACGACTATAACTTTTTGTAGATTGTAGAGCAAATAAATTTTTTTAAAGCAAGCATAAATTTTATTTTAATTAAATAAAAAGAAGTGGCTAAATAAAAATTAAAATTGCGATATAAAAACAATGAAATTGTCCCAAACCTAGCCTATGAAATTTTTTTTTGTTAAATTGGATGGTCATAGTGAATTACCACGTCAACTTTTTTGATTTTTAATTTTGATGCTTATCCTATAAAACCATATAATTATTTTATTGAGCGAGGGGGGATTTATAATTTTTAAAAATGGTAAATATTATTGTAGCATGCCATTTGGCATTAAAAAAAGGACAAAGTCAAATAAGACCAATTGTTGCAAATAAAAAGTTGAAATAAATTGAAACTCTTACCTATTTGATGATAAAGTATTTAAAAATAAAAAATAATAATATAATATGATTTAAATATTGAAAATTATGATTTGAATGGTTATAAGTTGGTGTTTTCAGTCTGATAAAGAAATTAAAAATATATAACAGAAGTTAGACAAATAAAAGTAGTAATTTAATTTTACTCAATGGATTTAAATTAATAATTAAAATTTGATTTATGTCATTTTTCAAAATTATTTTTTATTAAAAAAGCTACAAATTGAAACTTTGGTTGATTAAATTCTTTCAATTTTTTCCATCTTTAAGACGTTTTGTGTTTTTGGCAATTATTTGAATTAAATAATTTAATCTTCGTATTCATTATTTTAAGATTAATTCCTAATTAATTAGAAACTATAGTTATCTTAACTTTAATACTTGTTAATTATTATTTTGTCAGTCATAGTAACCTGAAACTGACCCGAATATGACCCGAAATTGACATGAAAACTCGTATTGACTCGGAAACCCAAAATTGACCAGATTTTGACCCGAAAATCGAAGATTGACCCGATTTTTGACCCAAAACTAACAATTTTAGGTCAACTTCGGGTCATTTGTGTCGTGTCGGGTTGATCTGGACCTGAATTGGGACGGATAGGGTTGACCCGAATAGTGTCGGGTCAGTCCGAGTTCGATCCGAACCCAACCTGTTGACCCGAATTAACATCCCTAACATGAGATGGTAAACTGGTAATTTTGTTAAAAAATGACCAACTCGAGTTACTCGAGTGTAAATAAGACATTTTTTTAATAAAATTAAATATTGTAAAAACTAAATTTTAAAATTGTTATTAATTAACACCATTAAATCATTAATATTAATTAATCATTATTTAATTATCGAGATTCGACGGATTAGAAATCCACTACGGCGATATTTAAATCCGGCTAGGAGTGATTTCAGATCCGTAGCCGGTTCAAGGTTGGTGTCTCGTTGAAAGTGGAGAGAGAGAGAGAGATAGAGAGAGAATTATTTTAGGGCAACAAAATCAGTTTCCTTGGGGCGCCATCTTCCTCAGCAAAATCATTTACAGATCTCTGTGTCGATTGCTTCTCAATAGTTGGGCTGATCGTTTTTTGGTCTTCCTAGCTGGCGATTTTTGGTGATGCTGCTGCTGTTTTTCAGAAATGGAGTTCAGTTATAGAGGAATCAGATGAAGTGGATGAGTGCACGTACCAGGGACGAACTAATGCTTCTTTGGATGAATTCGTGAGTTTTTTTTTTTTTTTTTTTAATATTGTAGGTTTAGAGGAGCTTTTGTTCTTTATCTGAAGTTTTTGGTTGCCGATCTGTGGATTTAGGGGATTTTGGATGTGGAAATAGTGAAATTGAAGAAAGTTCAAGTTGCGTGTATAGACAGTCGGCGTATTACTGTCGGACCTTTTTGACTCGTGTTGTAGAAACCTTAGTAGAACTTCGCTTGTAGATCGGAGCTGAGGAAGTGCGATCTCAAGGTTCGGCGCTCTATAACTCTTATATGTGGCGATTATCGTCTAGATCGGCAGTACTTTACTCTGTTTTCAGTTCTAATTTGTATGTACGCTATGCCGGATTTCTTTGTGCTCGATCTAAAGTTGGATTTATTTCAATTGGTTTTCTTTGGTAGATTTGCTTGATATGGAGACGCTTGTTGTTATCGCTCGCAACCAGGCATGCAGAAGAAGCAAGGCACATATCTCTGATGGGTTCGAAATTTCTCCTTCAAGTGGATTCAAAGGGATCAACTGCCGGACCTTCCAGTCCGGTTGCGGAATTCTTCCTTCTCCTGCACCGATTTTACCTTCTTATAGCAATGCCCTGGAGCTCAAAAGCTCGGGAATCCGATCAGAAACCCCAAAACCAACCGGGAAAAGCAACCCTATTACAATTAGCCCTAACTCATCCCTAAAATTTTCCGTCTTCTGTGATGAAATCTCTTGCTCTGAGCTCTGGGCTGGTCCTACATACTCGAACTCCCCACCTCCGAGTTCACTTCCCATCCCTAAGTTCTCTCTCCGCCCGAAAAGAAGTGTTTCACTTGACCTTCCTGATCTGGGCTCTGACACTGAGCTTAAGCCGGTGGCTAAGTCTGCTCCGGCTTCGCCTGGAAGGGATTCCCCCCTATCCCATGCTAATGATTTCTTTTATTGTACTGCTTCTGCGACACAAAATCTACGACGGATTCTCAATCTAGATCTTGGGAACTGAGGTCTTGAGGATTTGGGTTTCTTTAGTTTTGCAAGGCGCTGGTGCGGTTGTAGTTTTTTCGATAACTTGTATGTACAAATTGTGAATAACTTGTTGGGTGGTGTGGCTTCTTACCTATCGGGATAGTCCTGTCGAAACAACTTTAAAAGGTTATTTAAAGTAGCAGTGAGGTTGATGTCTAGCTCAATGCTTAATCATAAATTAGGCTGTGGCTCTGTCTGGTAATGGGTGTTTCTCTGCCTGCTGAGATTTCTACCCTTTAAGTTTCTCTATCCTTGGCTTAAATCACTTGTTTTTCAATTTTATTATAAATTCCTAGTAGTTTGATATGAGTCTATGCCACATGATCCCTGTACATGTCTTTGTCTCAGTAGAACAAGTAGGATTCTTTGCATATCAGGAGTAAAAGTCGAGTCTTTAGTTTATCATCTAGGTTGCTTTCCTTGGTTATGTATCATTCCTCTTCCCTTGTTCTTCTCTGCTTGTTTCTCTTTCTTTCTCACCTCAGTCTTTTTGCCTTCCTAAGGCTTCCCGTATCCCTGGCCACTTTTTCTGGTTTTTTGTAAAGGAAAAGTTGGGAGGGTGAAAGAATGACTACACTTCTATTTTCTATGTTTTTTTTTTCTTCTTGCATATAGGCCATAGCTGCTGTTCTTTTGCTTGTGTCCTTTTTTTCCCAACTCCACAGAATTCTAGCTTCATCATTCACCTTAGAACTTTCAGTTCCATGTTCGTCTTCATCTTCTGCTATTTTGTAGCAGAAGCTTCCTCTTCTATTTCTAAGTTTCAGAGTCCCCCTGTTCGTAGTTCTGTGGTTCCAAGTATTATCTTCATGGAGTTCGGCTTAAAAAACTCTTCATATCAAGGTACATAGATTTACTCCACTTTCATTGCTTAGCAGCACAAAATATTCTTTATTATGGGAATCAACATCTAAAATTTCATCTTTTTTTCTTCTTTCTGCCTTTTTTTAACTAGATCTCTACCGAAGAATGCAATGTGGTGCTGGTTCTTCCATAAGACGGATCTAAGTATTTCAGGCGGTAATGTAATCCGTTGTCATTTTACCCTTCATGAATAACTGCTATCTGTTGCTCCTTGTATTTTACAAGGAAGTTGATGAGTTTATCTGTAAAATTGCTATCCTCGGATGCAATTAGATTTGAATTTTAGTTTATGTTTTCATCTATGTTGTATGCTTCATTGTTAACTGAGATACTATTCAGTTTGACTTTCACTCTAAGTGCTACCTTTTTTAAGTTGATCATATACGACTGATTTACAGCATTGATCTTATTGACTGGTTGTTATTTTGTCACTGTTTAATTTGAGTGATTTTCCACCCAATTAATCTTTTTATTTTTGCATATCTTTTGACTAGTATGGTTGAAGTGGAGGAATGCATCGGATTTGTTGTGTGATAGAAAAGTCCCCCTCAAACTCAAGGGAAAATTCTGTAAGATGGTGGTGAGACCTGCAATGCTTTGTGGTGCTGAATGTTGGCTATTAAAAGAGAATCATAATACAAGTGTTGCAAAGATGAGGATGCTCATGAGGATGAGTGGCTTTATCGTTCGAGATAGGATACAAAATGAGCATATACGATAAAATGATAAGATTATAGAGAGTCACCTTAGATGGTTTGGTCACATAAAATGGCGGCCTTCCGACGACCCTATTAGGAAAGTTGAGGTATTAGATTTGATTTATGTTAAGAATGGTAGAGGTAGACCTAAAAAGACTTGGTTAGAAAATATTAGAAATGATCTTTCTTTATTAGATTTAAACAATAATTTGACTCTTAACATGACACAATGGAGAAAAATGATTCATGTAGTCGAACTCATATAGTGACGCGATAGAGAAGCATGTAGGAAAAATTGGGTCAAATTGGGTTTTTGGGTTGACTTGAACCCAATCCGGAATTTAAAATGGGTCAAAAATGAAGAACTTAATCCCGCCCGTTCTTAAAACGGGTTGACCCTAATTTGAAAAATTCATGTCTAGTTTAAGTTAAGTTTTCGGATTGACACCTAGTATATATTTATGCTTTGATTATGTGATTTCATTGTCTGTAGAATTAGAATTATAAGAATGGTTTTTTATGATTTGTATAAATTAAGTTTTATCATTCATTATTCACTCTTGATAATAACGAGATTAAAGATTTGTTTGGGGTTGCGTTGTAACTGCTTTGCTTTTAATAACATAGCCACACTTTCATTTAACCACTATTAATTTGTTTTGTTATTTAAAAAAAAAAAAGATGACCTTTTTTTATAATTGGATTTGTTAGAGTTTAGTTAGCAGTAATAAGAAAGATGATATTAAAAAATAAATTTGAGCTGAATTTGATTTACAAATATTAATTTTTTAAAAGCTGCACCCACTTTAAACGGTGCTTAATTTAAGATAATTACGGCGTGAATGTAGGCTCGTAAGTACATCGCCGTCTAATGCATTGGCTACACGGCGGTAAAATTCTAATTCTTCACATTTTTGAACTGTAATTGAAAATTTTGAACTGTATTGCAGATTAATTTTGTCAAATTCTTCTACAAATTTAGCGCTATTTTTATTTTTTTTTTTAGCTTGGAAGAAGTTTTTACATCGTCTATTATTTATTTATTTATTATTATTATCAAGTTACTATTTGTTATGAAAATGACTGCTAAAAAAAATAAATTGGAAGATAAACTTTATTTTTTAATCACCTCGTAAATTTTCTTTTGTCAAATAAAGGATATAAATAGCTTTTTTGGAATGGATATTGTTGTGCCCTGGAACATATGTGGTGGTAGAAAGAGATAAAATTTAGGGAAATTTACATACATGTCACTTTAACTTATGTTATTTATATATCTAACATTTAAAATTTTGATATTATATCCTAACCACCCATATAAAATTTTAATATCAAATATATCACTCCCATAATTCATTTTTATCATTTATATAATCTTACAAGTTTTAATATTTCATTTCATACACCTAAATTTGTTTTATGGGTGATAAATATGTAATATTATTGTTTTGTGTGTTAGATATGTAAATAGCTTGAAATAAAGTAGGAAGTATGTAAATCCCCTTAAAATTTAACATTTTTGTTTTGTATGAAGATGTAATATATAAACAGATAAAAGATAGGGGCATAACATTCATAAGAGACGTATGAGTTTTTATGTGGAAATTTTTGAGAAGGGAGAAAAATTATGGGGGCATTTCTTAGTTTAAATGAATTTACTAGTATTTGTAGTTGATTATAAATGAGGCCCTTTTTTGGAGAGAAGATCTTGGCTCGATGTAGTAAATATATATCATAGAAAGGGCATTACATAGTGGGAGTTAGAAGAATCAGTGTTAACATGTTTGTGTGGTTGGCAGCATCATAATCGGCAGACGCTGTTGGTTGGAGGAACCATAATTATTGGGCAATGAAGGTCAGAAATATTGTAGTAGGGTGATCGCAGTCGGAGAGATCGTTGTCTAGAGATGGTGGTCGGAGAGACCATAGTCGGCGAGTGACAGATGTTAGAAAGATCGTAGTGAGTGACGATGTTCGGGAGGATCGTAGTCGGCAGACGACGTAGATAGGAAAGATCGTAGTTGGCAACGGTGGTCGTAGGATTGTAGTTGACGGACAATGGAGGTCAGAATGACTACAATTGGTGGGTGACATAGGTCAGAATGATCGTTGTATTGTAATTGTGATCGAAAGGATTATAGTTGGTTGATGGCGATCGGGGAGACCTTAGTCTAAAGATGGTGGCCAGAGGGACCGTAGTCCGTGGGCGATGAAGATCAGAATTATTGTATTTAGGTGATGATGGTCAAGAGGATCATAGTTGCCAGACGACGGAGGTCGGAAAGATTGCAGTCGGCGATGGTGGTCAGATGAATCGTAGTAGGGTGACGGTTGGTGGCTGGGAGAAAATCTGGTGACAATCGGTGGCTAGGCGTAAGCTCGACGATGGTCGGTGCTCGGGCGCTAGTTGAGGAGGAGCATGGTGGAAAGAGATATCTCAAATTTCTCTTCCTTTTGATTTTTCGTTGGCCGTCTTTTTGAGATATTTAGTTCGACTATAAGTTTGCTTAAATGGAAGTTTGGATGGGGTAAGATTTAATTTCTAAAGTTTCATACTAGATTCAGGTCTAAGATAAATTTTTGATGATATATATATATATATATATAGTTATTTTCATGTTTGCTTGATGTATATATTTTAATGTGTGAATAGGTATATACATAAGTTTGGTGGATGTATTTTTTTTTCTTTTTATCAAGTCTCTAAATACTTGTATTGGTGGAGGTAGTTGGATCAGTTCTGAATTCGACCCAAATTCTACCCGAAACTCGGTTTTGACACCCATATACAATATATGCATGATCCACATTAGGATATTGCTAATGATAATTATAAGGCATATACCGATGTAAGTAAGAGGTATAAAAATTTAAAATCTGATGATAAAATTATGGTGCATTTATATTCAATGAAACATCTGAAAAATATTAAATATGAAAAAAGATGGAATCTATTGAATTCAATTTTATTTGTGCGTGACACCTTGACCCTACTAGCAAGACTAGTTGGAGTAAAAAAGGAGGGGAGATGGAAAAGAAAGAAGAAGAGCTATAAAGTTTTTGGCCTAGCATGGTACCCAAAATTTACCTATCAACCTTATATTTATAAGCTTGTGAAGGCTATATGGGAGGATAATAGTAAAATAATTCATGATCTTACTCTTATAGAGTCATGGACTTTAAAGTTAAAAATAATGATAATAATTTAAACCTATTGATAAAATCATGGTGAATTTAAATTCAAGAAAGCTTAAATTGAAATTGAATAAATAAATAAATAAATACCAATCAAAATAAAATACTTTTCGGGCAAGTGTCTCTCTTGGTAATCTAAATTCAAGAAAGCTTAAATTGAAATTATTTTTTTTTTTTCAAATTTTCATCAAAATTCTCAAATATTTGTGATTGTAATTGGTAGCATATGGCCTATGAATCTTCTATTTTTATTTGTAAGAAAAAAAATCCTATAAATCATATTACTTGTATTAGATAATCACACCCTGATTCAGCTTGCATCAAGAAATATCAAGAAATAGGGGAAAAAAGAACCCAAATTTCATAGATTAAATTTTAAAACAAAAGGGGAAATGAAAACAGTGGCATGCTTTGCATCTTTGAATTTGCTCTCATTCAAAAAAGCATTTAGTACTACAATTTTATGTACAAACGTAGCAGCAAAACATCTTGACATCAAACAGGTAATGAACAGAAGGTTTCGGATGTACTTACAGATGCTTAACTAAAACAGAAATAGCAGCAAACAAAATGTTCTGTAGCAGAGCTTGCTTTTCTTTGCAGTGGAGAAACTTCCTTCACGATTCTATTTGCCTCTGAATCAAATTTAAGCCAAATTCAAACACATTATGTATGTCAGTTGCAATAAGGCGAGAAAATGGCCCCAAAGATTTTATTCTGAGAAGCCCGCCCTCTCTAAGTTAGATTGAGTGTAAAGCTTCGTTTAGGACGGCTTTTTTATTGCTCCGTAAAGCGACTTTTTTTTTTATTATTAAAAAGCTGCTTCAAGAAGCAATAAGAAAGCCGTCCCAAACGAAACCTAAGCAGAGTGTCAAACCGAGCAAATGAACCAACCAAGCTGCAGCATAAATCGGAGATCATAATCATCAGCTCAACTTAGTTTGCTCGATCTCAGAGCTCTTTTCTTCAGGAATATCAACTGGGAGTAAGCCAAGGAGTGGCAAAGGCAGTAGTGAGCTGAGATTACAAAGAATAATTAAGAGAGACAGATTGTCGAAGCTGTCCTTGGTGATGCCAAGAAGTTGAGTCAGGCCAGCACCCATAAGACCACCAGCTACGCTTCCACCATTTGAGATAGACATTAAAGTTGCAAAAAGAGTTGCTTCCATCCCAGAAGGGCACAGCCTTGCCGCTAGAACCAGCACAGGCATGAATGAGGCCTAATAAAACAGAGTTTTCAACATGTGAGCAGCTGATGATGGTAGCTTTGGACAGACGCAGAAATAAAATGAAAATTCGTTAAGTTCGAGTATAATTACTATGGTTTTTTCTCAAAGAACTTTGAAACGAACAGTATTTTTCAAAATATTGCCTTAGTATTCTTATCTATTCATGACTGTTTATACTTTACACTCCAAAAATATACAAATTGTATATCTTCTATCTCCCTGTGTGAACAGATATCACCCACTCATTAAATGGCATTTAATAAAGCCAAAATATGGTATCTACTGGAAGGCAGATTAAACCTCAGATTCGGATCCTCTTCAATTAACTGAGTTATAGCTGCAATGGTGCAGTTCATGGGCGACCTTGGAGTAATTTGGTTAACAAATCTTTTCAATGAAATTTTGAAACTAAGAGAATGTCAGGTGAGTGTAGAAGTATTATTCTAGCATCACTATTCAAAGCCAAAGAAGATACTAAGATTGGTAGAAATTATAGGAGAATTAAGTTTTACAATTAACTTGTGAGGGGATAATAGAACATAAGTTTAGAAAAATTATTTCAATTTTAAAGAATCAAATTTTACAAACAGTAATAATTAATACATATATTGCATAGTTGTCATTGTTGAATAATAACAGGTCATTGATAGATAAGTTGAGTATAATAAAAATATGAACGTTAAGATAAATGTGTGGCAAAGTCGGGAAAGAAATAATGAGATCTTATGATATTAGAGGAACGATAAGAGTAACATCTACTGAAGTTAAGACAGTAAAAAAATAAATTAAAGAGGTTTAGGAAAGTAAGATAAGAGTAACATCAATTGAAGTTAAGACAATAAAAAATAAATTAAAGAGGTTTAGGAAAGTAAAACGAAGAACAAAGAGATGGGTCGATAAATTTAAATTTGAGGGAATAAGAAGAAAAAGGGGTGGATCGAAGGTAAGATGAATAGAACTCAAGTAAAAAGATTCACACACAAAAAATTTAATTCCTCCCACAACGCTAAACATGAATGAATGGAGAACTAGGATTCATAAAGCCTATATATATATAGTCTTTCACATCATGGCCATCTTAGCCATTATTATCCCCATAAGACTATCTCAACTTACGTGGGATTTAATTGGGATTTAAATGATCATAAACACTCAATAATAACATGTTCATTCACTTTGAAAAACCACGGAAGGAACATGATAACACTTTTCAAAATAATAAGAATAAATTACATTCTTAAACATGCCATACACTTCCTACATCCTAAAATTATACATCACATAATAAAATTCAATTTTTGGTAAAAAATTAGAAAAATTATACCAACAAGTTGGACATGAATAATTTTAATTGCTTGCTTTGACTAGTGTCCAGGAGTATTTGTGAGCGAGCTGGGTTGTTGTGGGGCAAGCAAGAAATATAGACATGCCAAAAGGACAAGGAAAAAAAGATTCAATGAATACAGGTGTCCAAACTATGTTTTCTACATTAATCATGATTGGTAAGATAACACGGCAACTAACCGAATTCAGCAAAGTATGCAAATAATAATCACCTGACTGAGGACCGTTATGATCAAGGAGTCACCGATGGCAAACCACTCATCACTTATCCCATACTCTCGATTTAATCCAGTGACAAGAAGTACCTGTGTAAACAATTAAAAGATGTGCAATCTGATTAGCCAGCAGAGATGTAGCCAAAGTGCGCCTTTAGAGATGGCAAGACAAGCACCTGAGTCATCCCAAGAGCTGAACCAATAATGGTTGTCCCGAGAAAGATTTTCCTTAAAGGAACCTTCTTTAGAAATGCATTGTACGTACCAACACCCACCAAGGATGCCACAGAAGTAACAAGTTTGACGCGCCCTAGGAATTCTGGAGTGAAACTAAGCTTGTTTGTGCTGTGCAAAAATGGTAGTGAAGTTAGAAAAAATATTTATCAGGAAAATTTGTTTTGCAGTGTCAAATAAGGAGGACTGGAAGCAAACTGAAATTGGTTAAAATAATTGATTTACTCCATCACCTTTAAGTCCATGTAGTTTATCTCATTTTCTCTATAGTGTGAAAGTTTGAATATTGACTTAAAAATAAATTGGGCTTTGATTACATCCGAGTAATGCTCCACTCCACATAAACACACAAATAAATCAAGAAACTCCAATTTTTGTTGATTTATTTGAGAAGAGAGGCATCCTTCATTATATAATGAACAGATACCATGCTTAAACAAACATTTTCTCCATCCCTCTGCACCTAATGGCGACCTAAAAGCGTTACACAATTCTTAAGATAATTTTAAGATAAAATTATCTTAAACATACCCAGCACCCACATGAGGGGTCCAATTAAACTTATTTTACCTCACCGCAAAAATTACTTTAAAAAAAACCAAATTTGTAAGTCTTCATAAGTTTTTAGGAGCTGTCGATTGAATTTCAAAAGAATGTGCCTCGCAATTGAGGTTTCGTTTGGACAAATTCAATATTTTGTAAAGTTGATTGTAAAATTATCATGGGGAAATTAACTTTTTTTTAAAGTTGTAGGTAGTATATACATTTATTCTTTGAAAAAAATCAGATAACAACTTTCTTACAACTGTCTTACACTAGTAGATCTAGTTATAAAAAGCAGCTTCATTTCACATAAAATTAAAGAGCAAAAGTTTAAAATAGTACTCCAACTATTAGTAAATGCCCAATTTAGTCCCAAACTTTCATAATTCCCCCAATTTAGTTCTCTGACTATTAGAAAATGTTTCAATTTGGTCCTAAGATAAAAAATAATAGTTAAAATTAACACCAATAATTAAATATAAGGACATTTTGAGAATTAGGATGTATGTGAGATTATATTATTATTTTTATATACTTTGTCATTTATCATATTAAAATAAATACAAAAATCATAATGGAAGTTAACCATATTTATTAATTATTCACTCTTCTTATTTAGCTGGTTAACTTTCTTTATAATTTTTGTATTTATTTTAATATGATAAATAATAAAAACATAAAAATAATATAATCTCACATAGACCATAATAACCAAAATGACCTCACATTTAACTATTAAGATTAATTTTAACTACTACTTTAGACATTGGGATCAAATTAAGACATTTTCTAATTATCAGAGGACTAAATTGGGTCATCATGAAAGTCCATGACTAAATTGGATATTTATTAATAATCGGGGGAGTATTTTGGGCTTTCACTCTAAAATTAAAAAAAAAAAAACATGAAAGCAATAGCCAAGTTGAAGTATGAAAACTGTCTCAAAAATCTAACTAATGAGAAAGATGGCCAAAATTAAACCTAATGTGTCCAGAAAATTGAATTTGAAGCTAAGCACATGAGATATATAAGCACAAATATCAAAAAGAGATGCATAAATAAACATGTAAGGGGGCAGAGTACATCTTCAAATAGGTGAAGCATACACATCTGTTGAACAACAATAAAAATATAACTTTATTAAAATGTAAAAGTAATTCCTCCATAATCTAAAGTGAATGTCATCCACCAAGAAGAATTAAACTTTGCATTGAACTCATGTTAGGGTGTTTCCAATAAGTAACATACTGTGACCTAACTTGATTGTTGTGAGAAATAGGCAAGATTTTTCTAGGATGTCTCCGCTAAGTAATGCACCATAATTTAACTAATCTCAATCTCAACAGTTTCAAGCTTCTACAACTCCTATGAGAGAGATTCTGGATTTTGAAGCCTAATTTACTTTCCCTCAAGCAATATGCTAGCTAACAGAGAAATAAAACTACCCTTATAACTCTAATTGTTTCCTTGATAAATTCCTAGTGCTAGAAAAAGCAAGGAGAGGACTAGGAGGTCATGATGAGCTTCTTGAAGAGGTGTAGACGGCTACTAGATCTTCTGACAGCTGCTAGAAAGGACCTATGAGGAGAGAACTTGTGGAAAGGAAAGAAGTCTAGACAGTTTAAAGCATGGTTGTAAATATAAACTTTTGTATTATTTCTTGCTCCACTGGAGGTTTAAATAGACTTAAAAGGGTTTTAAATTAAGAAACTAACAAAAAAGAAACAAATAATAAAGGGAAAAAAAAACCCTGATAAGTCACCCTATTTTAAATGATTCTACAATTATATAAAAAAAAAGGAAACACATAACAGAAGAAACAAACCTAATATGCTTCCTTAGTTTCAAGGATTATACAAATTCATAAAAATAAAATGAATACCAAACTCTTCAAAATCCTAGCAAATTAGAAACTACATCTTCCTTCTAATCTTACAGTTCTCCTTCCTAGTTTGACTTTTGTGGCTTATCCTCTGTCCCTCCTTTATATTAATTTACTCTCCTGACTCATCGTATAACCTCACTTTTAAGAAAATCTCTTGGCTGATTTGAGAGTAGTTTTTATGGGGACATCCGATCATGGAAAGTAATATCAGAGACGTGGCCAACGATCTACGACCACGATATCACATCTTTATTTTTGATTATATGTGTTGTATTTATTTTTATGCATTTTTCTATTTATGCCCTAAAGGGATTAATAATTTATAAGCCCTAGGGACAATGATGTCTTTTGTTGTTGTTGTTGTTGTTTATTGGACTATTTAAAGTACCTTCTCTTCTTTGAGAGGACTAATGAATGATTATTATAAAAATTCCTGCAAAAGTGAGTTCTTGTGAGAGCTTGAGTCTTGGAGAGAAATCCCTAGGAGAGGGAACTGGATCACCCACCAACCTCGGAAGCATCCGGGTTCGTGGTTTTTTCTTCCCTATCTTTTCTTTTTTTCTCCTTCTTCCTCTTCCTTAGCCGTCGGCCTCCCCATCCAATCCTCTCCAAAGTCCCGCCGACCAATCCTCCCCATCTCCACCTCTAAAAATCGTTGGCCAACCTAAACCCTACCCACTCCTCCTAGCCGCTGGCCATCGTCCCTCCTTTCTATCATAAACTTGTTCTTTCCTAAATTAAGTCATTCTAATTTTGGTAAGTCTTTGAATTCAAATTCAAATAAATTTGAAATTTCAAATTCTTTCCTAAATTATTTCGTTTAATTTGGGAAAGTCTCTCCTCAATCAAGGAATGATTAAATCTGAAATTAATTGGGAATCAATTCAAAATTCCTACATTCATCGAACCTAGACACCTCTTCCTACATTCATTGAACATAGACACCTCTTCCTACATTCATCAAACCTAGACACATCCCTTCCCTCTCTCTTTGGCCGGCCCACCCTCTCTTTCCAATCTCTCCCTCTCCCTCTAAAGGCCTCAATCTAGCATCTCATTAAGGAATACTTTTCCCTCCTCCCTTTACTTGAAATTCAAATTTCAAAATACAAAATCTCACTTACCCAAATCTGAAACTGAATTTCATATTTTTCTTTGGGAAGAAACTCTCTTCCCTAGTCTCAGCTGACCACCCACCTCCTCCACCCTTCCTCTCCCCAAAACAACTTTTAACCCTAATTCTAGGGTTGCCAAAGTGCTGTCAAAATTTCCTGGACAGTGTTTGGCAGCTGTCCAGAGAAACTTCTGCACTTCTTCATGCTGTCCAGCCGGTCGGTAGATCTTCGTGTGCTGTCCTGAAGTTCCAGATTGTTGTCCACAATATCTAGAAGGTTTGTGGTTGTTGTCCACTTCCTCTCATGCACCCAAACAATCCCTCCGCTAAAGCTTAATAATTTTAGAGAGTTGAGTGAGTGAATCTTTTCATAGTGACTTATCTCGTTGTTAACTAAGAGATTTTTGTTGAAGCTCTTCTATGTATGTATGTTTGATCTAATGGCTATTTAAAAAGGTCTTAGCTTTCATGAGTGTAACTTGGCCTAAACTAAATTCACCCCACTTTTGTTTTACTTCATCGTTTGAATCTCTTCAAGTTTAATTAATATTGTTTCTAACAATTCAAGCGTGCAAAATTCCTATCTAAACATTACCTAAATATTCAGTCCTGCATCAATATTCCTTCTTGGAGATATTGTAGGTCTCCTTCAACATATTTGGTATCGAGATGGTCCTCATAGCTATAATACAACCCTCCTATAATGAACTTTGCAAGTCGATGTTAAGATTTTCTATAACAGGAACAACATTTTTCTGTGCTCTTCTTAGTTGTCTAACAATAAAGGAATTTGTGGGCTCCAAAAATTCGCGCCTCGGCCTCCCCCGCTTTCTTTCACTGTTAGAGGAAGTTTTGACAGATTAAGTTTCGAGGTAAATTTTCAGAAGACAAATTGAGATTGTAGATAAGACACACTAAGAGATTTTGCCATCATTTTGCGAGGACTTTAAATCTGAGTTCTGTTTTCCTATAGGCGCAAGCCTCGATAGTTAATTACCCATCCCGATCATGAGAGAGAACTTTTGATTAAGGCTAGTCGTCGATGAATACGTCATATCCGTGGATATGTGATATCCGACGTACAATAGCAACATTAATTTTGGTGTTTAAAGATTTGATATTTAAAATTTAAAATTTCATCATCTTGCACTTAAAGCGAGGGGGGGGGGAGTGATGATGGGCGCCTGATCAAGATCCTATGGTTCCGTCGTCCCCAGCCATCATGGTCCTTGGTCTACTTAGACCGAGGAGGTACTCGACCCAACCTGACAAAATGATCCTTGTCAGCAGCCTGGGTTGTATCGTCCAAGGGTACTTTGTAGACCTGGGGTGGATGTTTGTTTAAGGGGACAAATTTGAATCCACCTTAGCTAATAGAGGACTTTGTGCCCATCGATCATATCCTATTGATTCATATCTCAAGAATTTAATGCTAGTGGGGAGTATACAAGCTCTGACCATGACTGTAAAATAATGGTGCCATTTGACGGCAAACCACCCAGTTCAGAGGGTCCCAATAAAAACCATTTACCAGTTGCGTCACTTAGCGATGAAACCATAGGTGTGGTGTCATTTGGCGGCGAAACCACATGTTAGAGGACACATGCCATGTCTTTGCTGGCAATAGACAGAATAAGAATGAATTCTAGCAATATTATCATCTAGACATTAGCTCTTTGTGAGCTGGAGTAGTTTTCAATTTGTCTACCTCGATAAATTATTGTGGAGGATGGATGTGCATTTGCTTTAAGTGTTTGATAGTTTATTTCATTTTAAATATCTTGATCTTGAATGATTATTTAGAATTTTGAGGTTTTATGAGCATTTGAAGGCATTTTAAATATTTAAAATTAAGTCCTCCGGTTGATATTTTCTATCAACACGTCCATCATCGGGGTAACTTTGAGGTTATTTAGAAAATATTTGTATTTTGTGAATGTTTGAGGGTATTTGAAAGTATATGTCCCCTCCGATTGAGATAAACATTCAACATGGCCATCATCGGGGAGTTCATGAGTTTTTACATTTTTATTGATTGAGCTTTGTCAACTATACCTACTCGTCGACAGAGGATCAGGTTCTAATATAAATTTTATTTCTTAACTCGCGCGGCATTCTCAAATGTCACATATGTACCTATGACACGCTCGTCAGGGCCTACGTAGGTATATGTCATTGTATGCATTTCACACGATGCATTTCCAAATGTGCGTGATACGATTTTTGAAATACAATCATAGTGTCGAATGACACACTAGAGTGATACCCTCTACTTGTTATAGATGTATGTAGGGGCATTTAGGAATATAATCATGATGTCAGATGACACATTGGAGTAAACTCTCTGTTTATGCAGGAGGATGATTTTTAAAGTTCAATTACAATGTCAAATGACATACTTGAGTGATACCCCCTGCTTATTATAAATGCACACGGAGGTATTTTTGAAATACAATAGTGATGTCAAAGTGACACGCTAGAATGAAATCATCCGCATCCTACAGATGCACATAGAAAGAACCTTGGCCATGCACATGAAACACATGCTTGTAAATACAATGTTCGATGATATGTTTATGTAACCTATCATGCTTATTACGATGCATGTATGAGGGGCATTTAGAAATATTTGCATGCAATATAAAGGGGTGTCAGGCTGCATAAGAGACTATTGTTGCTAAACACGCGGGTTTTTTTTTTGGGTTTTTGTTGATGTCTTCTATCTGTTTGTACGAGTGTTGTAGGTCCACAAACGGCTTATAGGTGAATCGTAGCGTTGTTATTCGATTATTATATACCTCATTGTTCTAATGTAGGCTCCATTTTCTCAATCTTCAGGAGGACATATCTATGAACCAACCAACCCTTGTCTAGATTGGGTAAACACATCTGGATCGTTTTGTGATAGATGAAGTATCCTCATCTGATGAAACCAAAGGCTTGGTTAATACATCGTTATATTGATTTGTACTCGACTCGTCACGAGGGTAGGACATTGAGTTGAGGGGCTTAATCTCCGAGTCTTCACTTAAATGGCCTGACATAGTTTTCGGAAGCCCATAGAGATGAAAAAATAAGATACTATTCATTTTTATTCACATGCTCATTCTTTGACTCTACAAAACTATTCATAAAATCATTTGACTTTGCGTCACAATGTCGTACCTAGGGCCATCTGTTATTAGTATATTAGCGAAGTCCTTGTAGCAGCTTGCAAATGCTTGCAGTTCTTGGAAGTCTTCAGTGTCTCTGTAGAGATGATAAGATGAAATATCTTTTCAACTGATCATTTTTTGACTTTACAAAATCATTTATAAAATCATTTGACTTCGCGTCGCAGTGTCGTATCTAGGGTCTTCTGTTGTTAATAGATTAGTGAGTTCTTTGCAGCAGCTTGAAAACACTTGTAGTTGTCGGAAGTCTTCATTGTTTCCGTAGAGATGATAAAATAAAACATCTCTTCGACTGATCATTCTTTGACTCTATAGAATCATTCAATTTTGTATTCTCCACATCACAAATAGGATCTTCCTTTGATGATGTATTAACGAATTTTCTCCATACATCACATTGCCTTTATACCTCACTGTCAATATCAAAGTATTTTTAAATTATCAATTGAAGGACTTAAATGTACTTGATCAACAAAACTTTCAACTCTGGTAAGGTGAACATGCTTCTATCTTTATAGGGGATCTACTATACTCGCAACATCTCAATCATCGTTGTTATAGGTGTTGTATGTATTTGTGTCAACAGGGGATTCGTTGTACTTTCGATATACCCACTGTTGTTATCCACAAATGGCTTATTATGTTCACATTCCATGACTTTAATTGCATGTAGAGCAGTGTCACATTCATTATATGTTGTCCTTTACAACTGCTTGCGAATTGACTATCACATGCTCTTTGCAATCAAGCGACATTAGTCACATGTATATGGCATTTACATTGTACCAACTATCATAATTCATAGGTGGTATTTGTATTTGTTTGCAATGATGGGTTATATGCAAGCGATTGATGTCAACTTCAAGGCGTCGCTACATTCAGTGCCTTTTGTCTGTTATTGCCTTTGTTTAATCTTCTACGTACATGATATTCCTCCTGTTCTTGCTTGCATGCATCACTATTTCAAATTGCAAGTTGATTGCTACTTGCATTAAGGCTTTCATTGATGCATGTAGGGGACACCTATGCATTCTTTAAGTGGTTGATGTTGCTTGCAAGTACAATGCACTTAACAGCATGAGAACTGTTGTAGGAGTCCACTACATCTATCATGTACCAAACAACATCTTTCATTGTATGCCATGTATTCAGGCATTGATGGTTGATATTTGTTTTGTAATTGCTATGAATTGATTAACGTTCATTGTCTATATGCATTGGAGTCTTATTCATCATGAGTAACCTATTATTTATTCAAGCATATTTGTTTGAACGACTTAAATTGCATTTCATGATTTGCATTTTTATGTTAATTGTGCATTTTAATATTTTAGGGTTATGTTCCTTGCGTTCAACTAAAATTCAATCCCCTGTTGTTCAGTTTGAATTAGGTCCCCTGTTATACAAGTCTCCTGCGCATTTGTTCAGGTTCTGTGCATTTTTGTTCAAGTACAGGTCCGCTTTTTTGATGCTCAAGTCATGTCTTGTTATTGTTCAGATTTTATGCACTTCAGTCTGAATTTTGTCAGCATCATAACATATCCCCGATTTGGGGGAAATGTGGGGAGTAGAGCCTTCCCACCACGCTAAGAAAAGTGTGTTATGGCAGGTGTCCGTAAATACCACAGTCGTGGTTTTCAATCCCGCCACGCCAAGAAAGGTGTATGAGTCTTCAGAGGTACTTGCTTATTCAATTCAAGTTTGATTTTCTGTTGTTCAGTTTATGTGCATTGCAATCTGAATTTCAACAACATCCCAACATATCCCCTATTTGGGATAAATGCGGGGAGCTGGACAAGACATATTTCCTTTCCCTCTCTCTCTCCTCCTTTTTTTTATCAATTATTATCAACAATAACAACAACAATAATAACATCAAGCCTTTGTCCCACTACGTGGGATCAGCTACATTAATCCTTTATCGCCATCGTGTCATGTTAAAAGTCATATACTCATTTAAATCTAATAAAAAAGATCATTTCTAATATTTTCTAACCAAATCTTTTTAGATCTACCTCTACCTTTCTTAATATAAGTCAAATCTAATACCTCAACTTTCCTAACTGGATAATTTTTTATCAATTATAATTAATTATGATTAACTATAATTAAATAGTTAATTATAATTGTCTTTAATTAATTATATTTAATTAAATTAAAAATAATTATAATTAGCTTTAATTATAATTAATTAAATTAAAATATAACTAAATATAATAACTTTAATTAATTATAATTAGTTATAATTAATATTGATTAATTGGATAATATGTGAATATGAAACAGAAAGGCCAAAATAAAGACTGTTCAAACACGTACGTGAAGTAGAACATGGCAGAATCTGAATGTGGTGTAGCTTGCCAAAGGAATATGAACAATGTCGGTAAAAATATATCACGTTGTCT
>NW_021318484.1:0-25202 GCF_001605985.2 Dendrobium catenatum | reverse complement strand
GGGATTTCCTTTTGATTTGGATGCATTAAATAGTTGATTTTCCTAGGGTTTGAGTATCTTGAATTTGGCTGAAATTTGAGATCTCTTAGATTTAGGTTTTCTTTGGGCTCTAGCGGCGTCTAGAGATTTGGGAGAGATCGATCCTCCTCTCGAATTGAGGATCAAGTGTTTCTTGCTGCTTTTTATTCTTCTTGAAATACAAGTGTTTTGCTTGGTTTTATTTCAGATTTCCACTCAAATTCCTCTGTTTTCTGCTGTAGACAGCAGAATTTCTGTTGTTTTGCTCTTCCATTTTGACTAGGTTTGCTTGCGAACTCAAGTATTACCTTAGGGTTACTTGCGAACTCGAGTATTTCCTATCAGTGGTTGGTACCATGCCAAGGCTTTTCCTTCCAAACACAATCCCAGATGTGCTCTGTGACTCACCACGAGCTCTTTCAACAACCATAGAGTCTACAACCTGCATTGTGCATGTAATCTTCATAAATGAAGCAAAATAACTAAAAATGCAATCTTATCCAAACAAGGACACTTATAGCTATTTGATTGAACCTTAAGATTTGATAAAATGAAGGCAGCAAGTCATAAATGCATGTTTGTATGCTTGATGATCCAAAAAAAGGAAAATCTTAAGAAAATTTTAGAATATCCTTCATACCCGGGAGATCAAACGAAAATTCAGCTAAAAAAGAAACTCATTCCGATCAAGACTACCCAAAGGAAAAAAGTTAGGTATCACCTTTTAGCAAAAAAAAATAAAAAAAGATCTAACAGACCATTTTGATAACAGGGTTTACCAAGATCGAGAAGGCTAAGTGGACAAGTATCATTTATCACAGAAAACAATAGACAACCTACAATTTAATTCTCATAAATCAAAACAGGAATGAAGGAAAAGCAATTTGGATGAATAATCATGATAATTCCTGCTCTACTTTAACGCTCTGAAAGATACTTACAACATCTGAAAAAGCAACGGAAAGAGATCCAAGAAGAATGCATGCCGCAGCACCATACTTGCTGTCAACAAAGGTGGCCATCAAGCTCCACGAAAATGCTCCAAGAAGCCCAGATAGAATAAGATATGACCTTCTCCGATAGCCAAAAAGTGGGAAGGAGTCGCTGTCATAATGAACATGTTAGACAGTAGCATGCCAATATTTGATCCAAGCACAGAAATGCCCGCCTAGAAGAGAAAGCTAAACCTGATAAATCCATAAAGAGGCTTGACCAACCAAGGCAATGAAGCAAAACCAGATATAACTGCTGTCTGAATAAACAAAACAGATGATCAATCAAAAACTAATAAGTAACAGTAAACGATAGAAGAAGCAAGCAGTTGCTATCTGCTGAAAAATGGGTTAAATTTGCTTCAGCCCAATCGAGAAGACCTGGACTGGAGGATAGAGTGCTTAGTTGTTAACAGTTAAAGAAAATAGGGAACATAAAGTTCGACAGGATAGTAACCTTCCTTCCGAATTAAAGAGTAAGTGAGATATCGAAGTGATGTTTTTAGATATCTTGCATCAAAGTACAAAATGAATGGAGCACTAGGTCATATCAATGAAGGACTATGAATAATTTAAAGAAGAGATGATAACCAGTAGAAAATGAAGTTGGAGCTGCCAAATAGAAGAGTAGCAACAAAAAGGCAAAATTGCTTTATAAACCTAATACAGCTCCTTCTATGGTTCCTATACTGACAGCTCCCAGTTTATGCTGACATCTTCGCCTTCCATTCCTAACACTTGAGGCTCATCTGGTTCTTGTAATTATGGTTAGCAGGAAGGACTATATCAATTCCATGTCTCTTGTGGCCTATGATGCACCTACACTTATCCTGAAAGAGGCGTGCAGTGCCCGACACGATACACGTTAGACACTCCTCCGACACGTCTCAGACACGTCGAAAATGTATCCGACTAAAAATTATTATATAGAAATTGGACACGTGTGTCCGACATGCGTATCTTAAATATTTTATGAATTTTTTTAAATATAATTTCTCGTATTTAAAATGTTTAATTATTTAAAATATAAAAACTAAATTTCTTATTTCCTATCCATAACATCAAATCAATCGCCCGCACTAATACCCCATTCATCGAATATTCTTATTTTCATTTCTCTTTGGCAATAAAGGTATTTTCATCCCCTCTCTTGATGACCGATAAACGACATGGAGGCCTGACTCTCGACATCATAATATCAATCATTTTAAACATAAATTCTAATTAAATGACTTATTCTAAATTATTTTTAAAATTATACTTATTTAATTTTTATACAATATTTTTAAAATATAAAAACTATAATGTCGTGTCCAACCCGTGTTTGTGTCCTATATTTTCAATAATTTACATGTCACGTGTCCGTGTTGTGTCGTATCCGTGTTGCCATGTCTGTGTCTGTGCATCATAGCTTGTGGCTTCTTCGGGACTGCACCAAGTATCAGTACCTTGCAGTTGTAAATTGTAATGATTCAGAGGTTCCTGTGGTTTTTTTACTTTAGGTGGTGGTTTCCTGGGAGTACTAATTAGATTTTAAGTGAGCAGACTTTGTTGGAAATTTTTTGCTTCAGAAACACAAATTCTTCTCTTTTCGAAATTCTACTCATTGATCTAAGTGTAAGACCTGAATTCTAGAAATGTGTATCTCCTACTAAAAGTTTGAATACTTCCTTTTTTTGGACTTCCAATAATTATCATTTTCCTAGAGGTTAATTTATCTTTTCTTTTTTTTCATTCAAAGCTTATGCAAGAAATTAACAATGAATAAGATAAATTCTACAAAGAAAATAGTTTAGACTTGAAACAGTCTTAGAGTTCAAAAAATATTACACTAATCCTACTATTAAAACTAAAGCACCACAACAACAACGACAACATCAAGCCTTTATCCCACTACGTGGGGTCAGCTACATAAATCCTTTTTCTCCATTGTGTCCTATTAAAAATCAAATTATCGTTTAAATCTAATAAAGAAAGGTCATTCCTAATATTTTCTAACCAAGTCTTTTTAGGTCTACCCCTACCTTTCTTAACATAAGTCAAAACTAAAGCACCCATGATTAATAATTTTGTTGTACGCATGGAATAGATTAAAGCTGATCAAGCCTTCAGAATAAAGCATTCACAGTGTTGCTTCTTGCATGCACACACAACCACGTAAATAAGTGAGGCTGCCCCAATAGATGTTTACTTGGAAGACACACCAAACCTTAAGTTAGTAAGTGTGTTCAAAGGCAAAGGAAAGGATGGAAATGATTCAAGCAGGCCTTATCAAGATAATGAAATGTTTTCATGATATCTTTAGCTTCTCCTGGGGCTATATAGTTGTTTGAATAGTGGGTAATTTATTATTTTTTACGAGATACATAGTATATAAGAGACACTTTATCTTTGACATTTGTGTTGGATGAAAACGTCCTTCTATTGTGGATGTTTTGGTCCTTGATCTGATCAAAGGGCTATGGACCAAGACACTTCATGTCAAGATTGATACAACACCATAACACCCTCAGGTTCATGGATGACTGGATAAAAGCTTTGGATTTTGAGAATAGTATTAGAGATTATTAGTCTTAGATGATGACATCCACTTTAAGCCTTAAGATTAGTGTTGATTTGAGTGCATATTTATCATGGAGCTTAAGGCAATATAATGGTGTAAATTGTCATGCCCTACTACCATTACATTGTGCAGGCTCTAATAATCCCAACTTGGCCCTGTTCACATTTGAGTGATTCCACTTTGGATTTTTAGAAGACAAATTTGATATTAGATAAGATAACACCCATATACATTGTCCTCTTACAAGAACATTATGATTTGGTGCGAGGTTTTCATAGGTGCAATCTCCTCTGATTAGTTACTCACTCAATCATGAGAGAGAACTTTTAATTAAGGCTAATATATAAGCTCCATGATACTTTATAAAACTAAGATTCCAACCATCCAAACAAAAATTATTACATGAGCGAGGAATGATAAAACTAAGATGGTTCAAACTGTTCAACCAAATTGAGCTACGTGTAAGATTTAAGTGAGTGATATGGCAGCATGCCTACAACCAATAACATGAAGTCTCCCATACTCATTAAACCGCTTTTGAAGACAAAGAACTTGCATGTTCAACTTGTTTGCAAGTGATAAGAAGATGGTGGAAAATATAACAATAGTCTAAGCTTGTGGAAGGGACTGTGATGGTGGAAAACATAACAACACTCATGCTTGTGGAAGGGAGCATGATGGTTGTAATGAACATGGAGATGTATTCATGAATGAAGTATGAAGACCATATGATGAATGATTTACATGCAAGGGACTGAACGATAACAAATGATTCATGAGTGTAATAAACCTGCAAGGCATATGCAAATACCAACAAACACTAAAGATCAATACACAAGTAAATGTAACAATTCACTAGCCAACATGCACAGAGAGATTAGTAGTTAAATGCAGCCTATCCGGCGGTCCAAATCGACATACAAATGCGACACTCTATCCACAAGTAGAGAAGACTGATATAACAAACACACTGAAATCACTTACAAACAATGATGTAAGCCATCTAATAGATATCAAAGGAATCAGTGCTAGTTGAAATGCAAGCAATGAGCAATGATCCCAAACATCCTGATGATGACCGTGTTGAAAAGAAAATTTCAACCGGAGGGGTTAATTCCAAGTCTTCAAATGCCTTCCAAGTTCCACCCAAATACCCACAAAAATCCAAAAATTCAAAAAAAAAAAAAATCAAAATTCAAATATTTAAAATTGAAATCAACCATCAAAATGCTTAAAACAAAATCCATCCACCATTCGCAATAGTTTGCCGAGGTGGACAAATTCAAAAATCACTTCAGCTCACAAAGAGTTAACTTCTAGTCGAGAATATCACTAGAATTCATTCACAAATAATCTCCTGCCAGTAAGGACGTGCCACGTGTTCTCTAATTGGTGATTTTGTCTCGAAATGACACCGTAGGATAAATGGTTATGACCGGGGCCCTTTGAACCGGGTTGGCGGCACCACTACTACATTACGGTCATGGCCAGAGCCCGTATGCTCCCCAATGGAATCAAATCCTTGAGATATGAATCAATAGGATATAATCAATAGGGCACAAAGCCCTCTGTTAGCTAAGGTTGATTCAAATTTGACCCCTTAGACAAACATTCACCCCAGGTCTACAAAGTACCGTTTGACGAAGCAACCTATGGCTGTCGATAATGATCCTTCTGTCAAGTTGGATTGACTATCTCATCTGACTAAGTAGACTAAGGATCACGATGGCCCGGGATGACGGAGCCATGAGATCTTGATTGGGTCCATCATCCATTCCCCCACCATCTGCTTTAAGTGCAAGGTGGTGAAATTTCTAATTTTAAATATCCAATTTTCAACATTTCTAAACCCAGACTGCTACTTTATGTCAGATACCGCGTATCTCTACGTATCTGATTGACGACTAGCCTTAAACGAAATTTCTCTCTCGTTACTGAGAGGGGTAATTAACTGTAGGGGCTAGCGCCTATAGGAAACCATAACTTAGATCATAAAGTCCTCGCAAAATGAGGGTGAAATCTCTGGGTAGTGTCCTATGATGCATCGACACTTCTCCTCAAAGAGGCGTGCAATGTCCGACACGACACTCGTCTGACACTCCTCCGACACGTGTCGGACACGCCGAAAACGTGTCCGATTAAAAATATATTAAAAACAAATTGGACACGCGTATCTTAAATATTTTATAATTATTTTAAAATATAATTTCTTATATTTGGCGAGATTTAACTAAATTTCTTATTCCATATCCACAACACCATATCAACGTCTGCATTTAATACCCATTCATCGAATACTCTCATTTTCATTTCTCTTTGGCAATGAAGGTTTTTTCATCTCCTCTCTTTTTGCACAATTACAAATCTTTCTCTTGTTGAATTAGAGTTGAAAGTAGTGACATTCAATGATGATGATATTGAAGGCCAAAAACAAACCTCTAAAGCTAATCCTAGTAGTTGAAGCTTGAATGCTTGATGTTGTAGTAAGTGATTATTTACTTATATTTTTTGTGGTTGTACTAGATATTTTGTACTAAATATTTTATATTATAAGCTAGACAAGTTATCATGTCATTCATTTATTATTGTTTGTCATTTTTAATATGATATTACATTAATATATATACACTATATAAAAAAATGTATAGTCGTGTCCGCTCCGTACCCGTGTCCTATATTTTCAAAAAAAGCCATGTCCCGTGTCCGTGTCGTGTCGTGTCCATGTCCGTGTCGCTGTGTCCGTGTCTATGCATCATAGGTAGTGTCTTATCTACAAACCCATCTGCCTTCACAAAATTTACCCCGAAACTTAATCCGTTAAAACTCCCCCGAAAAAGCAATGGGGAGGCTGGGGCTGAATTTTCGTAGCCCACACTATATTACTTCGATTGCATCTGAATCTACATTGAACACCCTTGACCTTAAATCATCCTACATCAACACCATATAAATTTGCTATATTGTGAATGATGCTTACAATGGAAAGGATTGTAGGCAAGTGCAAAATAGTCTTCTAAGTGGAAACATTAAGAATAATCTATTTAGAGGGGTACCGACAAAATATATATATAAATATATAAACTTAGAATGTTTGGTTGTTGGTTGGGAGGGGAAGGAGGGAGGGGGTGCAGTGGGAACGGGGCACAGGCCACCCATACTTGAAAGCATATGCATGGGTGCCACAGTGACTTCACAAAGTATTTAAGAAGATTGGGCATTGGTAGCATATTGAGATAGGCTGGTGAAAGCAGCAGCAAGGCACGAAAACCAAACAAAAGAAGAAGAGTTATGATGGGTGAACCTGGATAATATGTTTACTACATCTTCAAGTATTGATAAAATTATATCAATAAATGCAAAAATAATTTGAGGCTATAACAGCATTTTTCAGTGGTTTTATACAAGCAGTTAAAGATTACGTATTGCCAAATAAGGTTTGCATCAAACAACAACTCTGAAAAAGTTTACCTAGCAATCCAAAACGCAAGACTAAGAGGAAAATGCAAAGAATCAAATCAGGTAAAGAGATATGAGAGAAAAGTAAATCAATTGTAGAGATTTTAATCAAAAAGATGGCATACTTCTGCAGGATCAAGATGGAGATCATCTTTCAAGTAAAAGCTTACTGCAAGCCTTGCAAGGCCCAGTACTCCCTGCACAAAATATACAACCGCAACAGCAATATTATCTGGTGACAAATCAACCCCAAAACATTTTATGGCACTCATCCTAGAACTTGTCTTCTTGAAAAGATTTGTACTAGAGTATTTCTGCTGAAAATTTTCCCCAGGTGCTTCCTTAACTGAGAGAGTATTCAATGATGCTGAGCTACCTGTAGATGTTACATCAATTAAAATGAAAGGTAGATTAAGCAATACAAATAATACCATTTTGAGGAAAGAAACTCCAGAATTTGAAGAAAGAAACTCCAGAATGAGATAAATCTAATTTGCTGGTTTTTTTTAAATCATTAAATCAATAGGCAACTCTAGATTAAGTATTAAATCTGATTTAAGATATAGAAGGAATTTATATTCATAAAATTGACAAGTGGAGAGAAACAGAGAAACCTAATAGAAATAGTTCAAATTCTATTCATAAATTCTTGTTTCAAATCTATATCTCCTAATATTAAACCCCTTGTATTTTTTATACTTAATATTGGTTAAGGGAGATTTATCGGAGTTTATTGCACCTTACTATACACAAATCCAACATTCCAACCAATTACTTTCTTTTGAATTCCAATAATCTAAATTGAACCTTGCCTAGGGGCGATTTTGCGTAAATAAGATAAGGAATGTGCAAGAAGACATTGATGAAAAAAAAGGAACTCAGACAATTGCCAACCTCCCCTACATTTTTCCTCCACATCCATTTTAGCTTGAGCCAATAAAACTTGGGCTTTAAGATTTCATAGTTTTTTTACCTTGTGATGCAAATCCCTCATTCAATACAATTTTTTGTGAGAGGGATATGTACTCTGCAACTTTTTATACACTAAGAGAACCAATCCGCATTCCATTCAACAGCTCATGCCTGGTAGATCTCTGATTGGAACATCACAATTTGTCATCAATGGTAAATAATAATCACTAAAAGTTTATCATGAAGATAGAGGGCCCATCCCAAGGTTTTGCTCACATTTATGGCATGGAAAGTGAGGATTGAAGTTCATTTCATGAGTTGCTTGTGGCATTCAAACTTGTGCATATTCTAATCCATAAATAGGAGAGTCTAACCCACCTTGAGGGTACTTTTTTATTGTGAAATATCATGACTCACTAAAGGGCTGTTGTTCAAATCCATTAACTCTTTTTCTCGACTAGCAATTAATTCTTTTTTAGGATCCTCAAAGAAGGGCTCTTGGTAGTTAAAGAATCCTTTGGTGCCTTGCAAGAGGCACCAAGAATAGTCATAAACATTAGTTATCAATAAATGAATTAGAGAAGCAAAAAAAATTAACACATCATAGTATCATCGTGGAAGTCATCATCACAGGGGTGGGGTAGGGGGTAGGGGGTGGAGGGGAGGAGATGAGAGGAGGCTCAGTGTAGAGCGTCATAGGGTCTAGAATTTACTAATATAACCCTAATGTCAAGCTAGTAGATGAGCATGAAATTATGCAAACAAACAAAAATTAACATATCACAATTTCTTAATTTAGGCAATTATTTGTTATTTGAGATGAAAACCAAAAAACACATAAAAATACAATGCAAATAATAAATAGCTTTATAGTAAAAATAATGCATAAAAATCAGGAACTATAAAAAAATACAATTAAATGGAAATAATACACTAATAGAAAACCTATGTTGCATTGATACACCTATTTATGAAGGCGTGTTGTATCCGATACACCGATACACGGATACGCCTCCGATACTCCACCGATACGTGTCGAATACGCCAAAGCCGTATCCAATTAAAATACTATTTAATTTCAAAAGGACACGTGTATCCTATACGCGTGCTGTTGAAAAACAAAAAGAAATCTGAAAAATAAAAAGACGTGTTGTATTTACTTCCGTGGTTGCGAGCAAGATTCTCTCATTTCCGAGATGGATTTGAGTCTCTTGATGATATGAAAATATTAAAAATTATTAATCTTTCACTTCATGAGCCTGAATTAGAAACTATGATATTTATTGAAGATGATATGGAAGTTCAAAGACAAACCAATGAAGAAGATAATTATATCATTCCTTCTATTGAATAGTTGAAACTTCATGTGCTAGATAATTTATGTTTATACTTTTGTTGTTGTACTAGACATTTAATGCTTACCTATATGTTGATATTATAAGCTATAAGGCTACAAATGATGTTGATGTCATTTTTTTTTTGTAATTTCAAATATTATGTTTTGATTGCTTTCTTAATTTTTATGTATGATTTATAAATTATAATGTCGTGTCCGTGCCGTACCCGCATCCTGTATTTTTAAGAATTGACGTATCCCGTATCCGTATCGTGTCGTATCCGTGTTGCCGTATCTGTATCAGTGCAGCATAGTAGAAAACTATAAAATACATAAATTAACTCAATTATGCTTTCAAAATGAATGAATGTACGAGAAATGAAATTGCCTAATATAGCATAATCAAACCTACAGTATGTACAAGGAGATAAACTCTCACTTAGATCATTAAATCTCCCAATAGCTAAATAAGTATACTCTCAAGATTAGAAGGAATAAAACATTTTTACTAATTTTTATTTAGAATTAGTTAATTGATTTTTACATGCCTTAAACTCCATTTATAATCACAAATTCCTTCTTTTTTAACAAATAAAAAAAATCATAAACTAAAGAAATGGTTAATAACAAAAGCGTAAGTCTCAACCACTGAACTTTATCAAGGCCTAACCAATCAAGATACCTAAAATCGCCAACTACCTCAACTTCTAAAGCCAAAATCCATGCAAACCAATCACAATTCATGCTAAGACTACCAATTGAGTAATATACCAGAAGCATGCAAGCAACCATCAAATAAGCACGGTAAGAATCAAATTCCAAAAAGCCACCACATAGTCAACCAATAGAAATAAAAAATGAAACAAGATACATCACAGGACAGCTACCACCTTCCACCTTCCACAGACTAAGAAAAAACCCAGCTAATCAAAAGCTAGTCGCAGCTTATTAAATACGGTGATTCTAAAAAAAAATTCAAAGTGCTAACTACACTCACACAGGTACAACACAAGCACGTCTTATTTAAAAGAAAACACAAAGACAATGTGAAAACATTTTGATTTTTTAAGCATGCTTCTCAAATAATGATAAACTAGTTTCTAAAAATTGAGCATGAGAAAAGAATAATTAAATGAAGCCTTAGAATCAAAAGTGTCAAGTAAAATAATAGGAATAACAATGAAGCCTACTAAATGCAAACAAAAAAATTTTGTAGATCGAGCATGTGCTCTGCTTTCTTAAGCTGATTTTCAAACTAGTTCTCCAATTATTTACAATTATAGCCCAATTTTTGTAATAATCTACCAAGAAGTATTCAATGATTGAGTTGGATTCTTTTAACCTTTTCATTTGCTAAATGTGTTTGAACTTCTTTTTAAGTTGAGATTTCTAAGAAACTTTTGGGTTGTGCTAGTCTGAGGGCATGCTATTTTTAAAGCACTAATGATAGGTATTTTATTAGTAAGCTTAGAGTCGTCCCATTCTATTTTTTATCTCAACCTGCTAATTGAAAAATCTTTACTTGACCAAAAAAATTTTGGTTCAATTTGACATTATTGCTACTCAAGTCAGAAATCATATCTCTAATCTTTGGGTCGGAATAAGGTTGACGCGAAAATTAAAAATTGACTCAAAATTGACCAAATTGTCATTCATGTTCGAGTTAAATAAGTTGGGTTGATCTAAAAAAATGCACGATACATATAATAAATGAGCCAAATGGGTCAAGTTCAAATTAGGCGGGTTTTAGTTGAGTCAAGTTCGGATTAAACATTTTAACCTACACAATAAATGGATCGAATTCGGATTCTGCAAGTTTAGGTCAGGACAACTTCGGGTTAGACTTGAACCCGATCTACCAACCCAAATAGACACCCCTATGTAAACCTCCATTTTCCATACCCAAAATGGATGATCCAACTGACTAAGCCCAATGAGATTTTTGTTGCCTCAATCTAGTAAAAATAAATATTTGATTTGGACTTTCTTCCGCTCAAATTAAAAGATCTTCTACCATTTTGGCTCAATTTATTTAAAAACCGAGTTGTTTAAAACTTTGTATTTTATGCATCTTCTCTTTGGGCAATGAGCTAATGAAGTGATGCCATAAATTATGAAAATTTGCCTCTCCGTCATTATCATCATCATTAGCCCTATCCCAACAACTATAGGTTGGCTTTATGAATCCTCATTCTTGATTTGCTATTATTGAGTGTTGAGATGTTAATGTTACATTGTGGCCAATCCACATTACTTTTGGTTCACTACTTCTCCTTATAATCTTCCCATATTTATCAATCCTTCATATTGGCGCATCTTCTACCTAGTAAAATTTCCTTCAACTTATGGTAGGTTTGTGAGGCAACCTCCACCAAAAACTTAGGCAAGGACAATTTTTTTGAATCATCAATTTCAAAAGTGTAATAGCATCATATGTCACAAGTTTTTCTTTTTTTTTTGAAAGTTGTCACAAGTTCAATTTGATCAACATTTTAGAACACTAACCAATTTAGAAGCTATGATATGTGGTTGTACATAGAAATCATGGAAAGCAAATTACACTGAGGATACCTCTTGGCATGTTTAAAAAGATAAAAACATAAAGGAAAATTCACCAGCAACTCAAACAATGTGCTGAAGATTGATGGAGTGAGTCTCTTTCCTTTTCAATTTTCGAAAAATCTATTAAGGGTATATTCTGCGAATTATTTTGAAGGCAATTTTATTATTTTTCCTGATCACCTCGACCTTATATTTAAAGGTGTCATCTCCTTCAATCATAATCTTAAAAAAATATAGCGAAATATGCGCTACCGTGCAAGTCAGAAGACTAATCTCCAAACCCTATTCCTCTGCATTTCGTAATCTTCTTGCGAATTTTCGTTCATTCTTCTGTGTTTGGTTCTCAACTCTAAGAACCTATAATCAACTAAACAATAGTAATTATTCCGTATATCTATAAATAAATTCACTTTAAATCCCGAATTACTTTATCATAAGCTGAAATTCAGGTTAAACCAAGATCAAACCCTATATATCAGACAGAATCTGGCAGAATAACCACAAAGTTCCAAGTACCAACTAAACCTTCTATCATCCGTACTCCTCCTTTCAAGCAATCAAAGGCCGAACCAAACAAACTCCTAAAAAAAAATTTACGAGCACGGTACAAAACAAAAATGTCGGCTTGAACTTACCGCTCCTATAACCACTGTTGGACGTTTCAACACCACCCAAATTCCGATCAGTCGTACGCAACGCTTCCTCCTCGTCGTATCCAACGACAGAGACGGTACCGCCTTTCTCGCTCCGCCATATTGGCGGAGGAGAGGCGCCGCTTGAAGACACCATCACCTCTCCGCCGTCCGATCTCCCTTTTCGTCTCCGACGATCTCGAGCGGAGATACGCCTTGGTATCCCGGCCAAGGACCGGCGACGGCCGTCGGGAAGTCGACGTATAGGCAATCGGGAGAGAAAGGAAGCAGGTGAGCGAGGCACACTGGTAACAAGTGAATCGGTTGATAATAGGGATGCCATAAACGAATTTTTATCCAAACGAGGGGCATTTCTCCGTGATTTAAAGCCCGGATAACTCAATAACCATTATCTTTGCTGACAACTGCCACGTGGTAAAATTTTAAGCAGGGTTTAAAATTATATTAGTTGTTAAGTAACATAATTAATAAAATATCATTATATATACAACTAGATTTTACATGTTTGAAAATTTGTTCAGAATTAGAAAATAAAGAATGGTAGTCTAACCTCCTATCAACCACCGGTCCACCACCTTACATTTTAACCTCCCAACAAATAAATATGAAAATAATTTAGAAATTTTGATTAATTTTGAGGATGAATTTAAATTCTTTAAATTTATTTTGATATTAAAAAATATAATTTAGATTATATTTTATGAGTAATTAGAGTGTATATTTTATGTCTTAATATTGTACAAAAATTCAACACGTACATGTAAAAGTAATAAGACCAAAGAAATTTATATAAAAAACCTTAAAAAAGAAAAAAACAAAAGTGTCTGACCCAATTGAAAAATCCACAATGTCGCAAGTGATACAATAATCTTCTTTTTTTCAATGTTGAAGAAGAGGAGGTTTAAACAAACCCTTAATGTTCTCTTAGGGAGATTACATAAATCAAATGTCCATAAATGAGTAATTAACACACAACAACATGACTTGATTTTCCTAATAGAGATTATAGAAAGCAGATATTCACAGACGGACAAATATACTCAATAGTAAATCTTGTTAGTATTTTAGAGATGGTGATTATTTTTATGTTGGTCGTAGATGACGATGGTGCTTGTTTGCAGAGCAATAGATGGAGGTGTTCCTCAATGGTGATGGCTAGAGAATATATGAGAGCTCTATCTAATTTTCTCTCTTCTTTCTCCTTCATATGAAAAATGAGAGCTTATAGGTTTAAGAATACTATTGTTGCGTCCTGGAATATTCGCGGCGGTAGAGAAATATATAGTTTAACGTCTTAGCGTTGTACGAAGATCCAGCACACAATCAGATAAGTGAGAGGGTGTAGCGTTCATAAGAGACAGATGATGTATCAACTATAAAGTGGCTATTTGGTTGACTAAAAAAGAAAAGCATTATTAAAAGAATGTGGTATAAAAGTAATACTTTGGAATTGTTTGGATAAGTGTAAAGTAAATGCTTGTGACTTTTTTTTTTAATTTGAAGTAAAATGAATATTGTGTAAAGTCTAAAGATTGTGGTGGCGACGGTGGCCGATAGCAAAGGCAGCTGTTGATGGTGGTGATGTTCGACAGAGGTAGCGGTGGCCGACGGCCGACAATGGGTGGCAGAGGATGGTGATTGTGGTGGTCGACAACAACAGGCAGTGTGTGAAAATCCCTTAAGTAAAAAAAAAAAAGTCAAACTCTTAAATATCGATATGCCTTTTAGTATAATAGTAGGAATTTCATTTAAGAAACTCCACAGTTTAGGCTGTTAAACGATGGGTGGCCTATGGCAAGTGGCGGCAATGGTGGTTAGCGAATGGTGGCGGTGTTCAAGCTAGCTTGCATGCAGTGTAATCGATTATCGTTCAAAATTGAGTGAGTTTAGTTTAATTAAAAAATGAGTTAAAATGATTTGCACTACATTTATTTTACTTTATTTTACACTTCTTTTTCATCCAACCCAAAACATTTTTTTTCAAAATCCATGCATTTGAAACCAACTTTACTTCCAACCAAAACATCACATAAAAAAAACTCAAACTAATAAAAATGGATGCATAATCAATCAATAAATTATTGAGATTAATCAGATAATACTTCTTTTTTTATTAATTTAAACAAAGCCTTAATTAGGAGACATAAATGGTTACATTAATTCTTCTTTTAGCTTTATTATTATTATTATTATTAAATAATTTAAATTGCCCTTGGTTTTTAAATGAACAAAATTATAAACATTTTCTTGATAATGATATTTTCATAGCATGATAAATTTGTAATTTTTGGAAAACAATTTTTTTAAGTATTTATCTTTAAACTATAAATCTACTTCTCAAGCTCTTAAGAGCATAATTAATCTATTTACAAATATCGTAGAATGTGTATTAGCTCTAGGATTTATCATAGTGAATGATCAAGTTAAAACAAAGAAAAATAATTAGGGGCGTACTCTAATAATTAGAGTTCTTAATGTCAAAAAAAAAAAAAAAGTCTAATATGTAATAATAAAACTTAGTCAAGAGCTTACTTTCTATTTAAAAAAACTAAAAATAGTGTTAGGTGACTTCTTTTATAAAAATAAATAGTATTTCATTAATCTTAAATGATCAGTTGCTAAATTTTTTATTATTATTTATTTCATTATTAGCATAATAAATCTATAATTTTTTTTATCTCTTTTTAGAGTATTCTCATAATAAGTATTTGATTAGATAATAAGTGCAAGACATTAAGCACAAGAGCAAAAATGTTTAGTAAGAATCAAAAGGAAATATCTGGAGGCATCTCTAAAAATTTAATGAAGATAGACACTTAACCTTAACATCTAATGATCAAATATTTATTATTATTTGTATAAGTTGAATATTTAAATTATTTTCCTGATATAATTATTTGCCTTGCAATTCAACATAGATGCTTTCAGCTTAGCTCTTTCATCTATCATTATATGAAATCCAAGATTAATTGCCATATTGGCCTTTAGAGTAACTTAACCTACGAAGAAGGAGAAATTATTATAACATCACTAAATAAGCTCTTTATCTTTTGCAAGATTAACCCTCTTCTAGAAAAAATATCTATTTGAGCATCATGTATAATGGTAGGCCCATGTTGTTACTATGAAAGGCAACATTATTATTATTTTTATTATTTTTTGTGACGAGGAAATACTGTCCATAGGCCAGTAAAAATTCCAGTCGACCTAGCATGCAACTCACACCAATTTATACGGGCCAACACTTAAGGCTTTCACTGCTTGCCAAGGGATTCGAACCAATGACTTAGGCTTTGCCCAGCCGGCTCTTCACCACCCGAACAAGCAGCGGTGGGTGAACTTCATATTTATTTTCTTGAAGTATAATATCTTTATATTCATTAAATTAATATAATAGCTACAATAAGATAAATGTTGCAAAAAGTTACTCCCATTTGTCCTTCAATTTCATTGCCAAACATTACTTAATTAACTATTGCAATCCCAAAAACATCAAGCATGGCTCAATCTGAAAAAACCATTATAATTTGAAAGAGCAAGCATTCTCTAGGGGTAGTAGAGGAAGCTCAACCAACACCTCAGGATAGTCCTATATAAGTTGAGCTTGTAAAAGAAGCTTAATTGGAAGACCTTATCATTGAAAAAGTCTTGATCTTCTTCTTAATTTTTTTTTTCTTTTCATTATTAGCCTCATCAAACATGTTTTTTTTTTAATAGTGAAAATATGATGGTATTAATATAAATAAGGGATAGAAGAAGCTAGAAATGCCATTATTTGACATTACTTTAGCACAATGCTCGTAAAATAAATAAAAGAAGACTTAGACAAAAACTCATATATATAATTAATAGAATTACAAAAGAAATCTCTAGCACTCAACATTGAAGATCATACCAATCCATCAGATGGTCTAATAATGAAAAGATGGATCATCCAATATGAGAGCACCAAGTCTCAGCTTCAACTTATCTAATATTTATCATTATGTGCATGAAATTAATAATTAAATTATTTTCTTAATACAATTATTCATCTTTCAAGTCATCACAGATGTTGTCATCTTAACTCTTTCATCAATCACTATGTGAAATACAAAACTAATTATCATGTTGACTTTTGGAGTCACTTAGTGCAAAAAAGGACAAAATATTAGGTTTAATCCCCACTTGCTTAAGATCAATATCTCATTAGTCAATATAATCTCACTAAATAAGCTCTTTATCTTTTACATTATTAACCATTAACCCTCTTCTAGAAAAGGTTATCTATTTAAGCATCATATATAATGGTAGGCCCATATAGTTATTGTGGTATATAACATTGCATTTATTTTCTTAAAATGTATTATTTTTAGTTTTTTACATTCATTAAATTAATTTTTTTTATAACATATTATCTTTTTATATATATCTAAGATAAGTGAAGTATTAGTATTGTTTGTGTGTGTTGAATTGAGTTCATAAATTTTATATAATTGAATTAATGTACTTTTTATTATAATGTTAAGTACTACATTATTGGTTGTTAAAATTTAAACTTAATTGGTTATAATTCAGTAAAAAAAATTCATATATTGTTTTAACTTTTTATGAGTTATTTATGAAAAATTAAAATTAAAATTTATATAACTAATTTAACAAGACAAGAAAATTGAATACAATCAACTTAATTCAAATTTTTAGAAATAAAATTTATTTTTGGTTTTAAATTTAATTAATTTTGAAATAAATCACATGGAATGAATAAACATATAAATGGTAACCTTTTTTAAAAAATAATCTAAATCAGAGCCATCAATTCAAAATCTAAGCGATGGGATTGAATCCAAATGAAGCTCTTAGTAGTGAGATGAATCATTCCTAACAAGGAAATTTCTGATCAATTTTTTTTGGACCCCAATTTAATAGAATTAATGTATATTCATAAATTATCATCATATAAAAATTAACTAATCATATAAAAGTTATCATCATAGAATTTATATCATGATATATGACACATTTTTCTTCATTAACTAAGTTTATCCTACCTCTATTTTTAAGCCAAACTACATAGAAAAATAAACAAAGAGTGACCTACTATAATAATGGTTGGAAGGATTCGAGATTTTGGAGGAAATTATTTCATCAATATCATAAATAATTCAAGTCTATAATTTTTTTAATTATTACTCATATTTTAAAAGAAGTAGATATACATATATGATACTCCAAACTATATGATCATTTATACATTTAAGGTCTAAATTTACTATTTATATAATAGAACAATTAGTATTTGATTAACTATATCCTTGATGATGAAGAAAAAAATTTATGTTAGGTCAAAACAAATCTAGCAAGATGAAGAAGAATAGGGAAGTTATTGTGAAACCCCTAAAAAAAAATTAAGGTAAACTATTAAATAATAATGTGTCTTATTGTGTAATAGTTCGACTTATTAGAAACCTTAAAGTTAAATGTGCTTGTATGGAAGTATTTCTAGGATGTTACACTAAGGGAACAAAATCATAAGGCCATTAGACAAAAAATGATAATATCTTGATGGTTAACGAGGTGATTGTGAAATCTCTTGAGAAAATAAAGATAATCATGCAGTGGATCGTCGGAAGAATCAGACCTGCTTGAAGGGATTCTCAATCTAGAAATAAACACAAAGCTCAAAAGCTTCAAAAAGAGATAATATTCATCATATCATCCTCTTCCTCCTACACATCCCCCATATGTACTACTCAAGTAGAAAAAACCAAGAAGATTCTAGAAAACTTGAAACAACTAAATAAAATAACCCAGGGGACAATTTAAGCTAAAAATGATCCGCATCAAATAAACTCTTAAATATTGATGCACCTCTCAGTCTAATGGTTTTTTTTTAACTCTTAAGTTAAACGTGCTTATATAGGATCACGTCAAAGCGTACAACATATCACTGCTTGAGGTTTGGGCAAATAATATTGTGATGAAATCTTGATAGGTAAGGAGAATCATAGGGCCATTAGCATGTGAAGGAAGAAATAGAAGATAAAGTTGTAATGAAATCATGATGGAAAAGAAGATCCATAGAGTTGACACCATTTGAAGGAGAAGTCTCTGAAAGAAGAGTGTTTATTTGGTGAAAAATGATAGAACTGATAGTATGTGACATGTAAAGAGTTTGATGATAAATTATAAGAGACAGAGTTATGCGGGTGTTATTTTTAATGCTATTTATATTTTTTTTATTTAATTTTATGTGACTAAATAGTAAATATTCAAATAAGCTAATTATGAATGTTATGTATGAAAATTCGATAAAAAAAACAATTCTTTTAAAAAAACCAAAAAGCTACGGTCAGGCAAACTATTGTATGCGCCGTTAATTCGATTAGACCGGCATACGGTTCAGCTAGACTGTAACGCCAGCTCCACCGAACCGAGCCGCCCCGTGCAAAACAATATGGAGGAACAACGAAAATTCGGTAGCCAGAGGAGTCATCATCTCCGTCAATTTAACAGCCTGCATCGGAAATCCACCGCCCATCGCAGAAGGGTACAAATGTAAGGTCAACTTTCGCAAAAGTTAAAAATTTAAACGTCCGGTGTCCGGATTCGTTCGGACATCAATTCAGGTGCGTCACCTCACCCAGATACACCCGGGGCCCAATGTATCCGGGTGACATGACGCGTCTGGATTGGTGTCAGGACGGCTCGGTCATCGAACGTAATAATTACTCTTTCACGAGAGAGATTATTGGGTTCGGACATCGCCAAAATTCCAAACTTCATAGTACTGAGCTCAGTATGAGCTCAGTACTGTGAAGTACTAAGTTCGGTACTTCACAGTATCGAGTTCACCAAGCAGTCACAGTATCGAGCTCATATTAAGCTTAATACCGAAAATAAGGTGATGTGGTGTATTTTCATTGGACTACATATGTCATCGTCCTATGTCCAACCCAATAATTCTCCCCTCCCGGTGAGCGTAACTATGGAGATGATGACTGACAGTCCAAAACAGCACTAAGGGGTGACGGGATACCACCACGGCTCTGCCGCGCTGAAACCGCCGCAGCAGGACGGTTGTGGAAGTGAACGGAGCAGTGACGCAGAAAACTGAAAACCCTGTATAATTATAGATAAACGCTGACAATGTTATTTATTTATGAAGCACAACCCAACGGTGCAATAAATGAAGTGTGCTTGGATATTTTTGCAAAACGTGCTTCTTCCTCAATCTCCAGCCTCCTGAAAACTGCAGAGCAAGCCACTCAATTGTACCTTAAATAACCCCTCATGGTTCCATCTAGTTTAGTTGCTGAAAGTTGTTTTCATTATCTGAAATCGAATCCTTCCTACATTTATAGTTTATTTTTTTAATTTAAAAAAGCCATCCATGGTGTCGGTAGGATCGCTAATCCTCTGGCGCTGCAACTCTGCAGAAGAGAAAGAGAGGGGCATTGCAATCGAATAGGACTGAGCTGTTCTCCCTGACTCCCTGTGCATGGGAGCAGTAAAAGACCGATCTTTTCCCCCAAAAAATGACCAATCTTTATTGCTTCTCTGCTTCTTTTAGCTTCTGGGCTTTCTTCGTAGTTGGTTTTTATTTCCTTTTAAGGTTTTATATGGGGAACGAGGGCGGCAGTTGCCGAATTACCTTGCTTGATTGGGATTGCCTGCATGTATAATGGATAGAACAGGGGGCTGAGAAAAAGAAATCGGATATTGCCTGTTATTTTTGGAGTGAGCATTGAATTTGTTAGGGGTAAGCTGAGTTTTGGAGCCTTAGTTCTTTTCAATTTTTTTGTTTGGATAAAAATCTCTTTTTTTTTTTCTTCCGCAAAATTCACTGCTTAAAGAATCGAGATGAAAGTAAGAAAGGTCAAGAATTTTCATCTCGGTTTTCTCTGTTGTTGAAAGTGGAGAAACATGTGGGGATTGCATGAAAGTTAAAGGAAACGAATTGGGGTTATATGTCTGTTCATCATTATCTTACTGTTTGCTTGAGGATAATGACCTTACAGAAAAGAATCCTTGCACTAGTCCTGGTGAGCCCCAAGTGAGCTCGAAGTTGCTCTATTCCTCCATTTCTTTATAGCTTAAACTGTTCGGTGATTTGTCTCTTAGAAAGAAGACTCCAGTGGAAAAGGGGAGCGAGGCTCTCTGCATCACCTTCCCTTCCCTTTTATCTTTATCAGTATATCAGCTTATAGTTCACTCTTACCATTTGAATAAGAGTAGTTGCTATGCTGAAGAAGAGATCAAGTACAGCTTGCAGTAAACAAGGTCTGATGTCTGATCGCATTTCACTTCCTTCTCCCACTATAAAATTCAGAAGCAGACCCACAGTTTCTTCTTTGAATCCATCTCCTGGATTCTTAGGCAATGAGGCTTCTGTAATGATCACGTCCTCCACTTTAGAAACAAAGCCCTTCTCTGCAGCAGGAAATCACATCTTCTCTGATAGGAAACCAAAAGCTTGTTCAAACAATTCCTCGGAGAGCAAAGTCCACCCTTGGGATGTTATAAACTCTAACAAAGTTGGGCTTGGCATTGTTGATGCTCTTAGCAATGAGAAAGCAGACAAAAAATCTTCGAAGGTTGAGAGTAGAATGGTGTTGTTTGGATCACAGCTCAAGGTTCAGATCCCTTCTACAAGCCAGATCAATTCTGCTTTCCCAACTTGCTCAGTGGTTTCTCCTCACTCCTTGATTGAGTTTGGTGTCAAAAACAAGAACTCAAAGTTAGCTATGGCTCTTCTCTCTCCTGAAAGAAGATGTTTGACTGCCACAACTCCTACCTCAAAGCCTCCACAATCAGCTTTTTGTCTCTCTCCTAGTGAGATGGAACTATCTGAAGATTATACTCGTGTGATTTCTCATGGACCGAATCCGAGGACAATTCACATTTTTGATACTTGTACCTTAGAGAACTGCAACAATGTGTTGAGTCCTTCAAGGAGGGAGATCAAATTCTCCATCGATGGCTCGAGCAAATTTCCTTCTGTCAATTCCTTGTCTTTCTACCAATCTTGCAGGAAGAAAATTGTGCAAGGAAAGGATATCTTCATGTACAGGTTTGCCAATCTGATGTTCTTTTAGTCTTGCAAATTTAAATACATTTGATCTCAAATTCTCAACTACTGTCTAATTAGTTTTCTTCCCATGCAATTCCTTGGAAATCCACAGCCTTGAAAAGAGGAATGTCATAATGTTCTTTTAGTCATGTTCTGAAATAAAGATACAAGTCATAATAAATTAGCCTTACATTTATTAGGCCATGTGAAAGCTAATGAGATAGATAGAGGGCATGGTTTTGAACAAGGTTTGCTTTACCTCCTATCTATTATTGGCGATAATGCAATAATTGAGAGTATGTTAGGACAACTGAATGCTATCGACTTTGTATGTTTAGTTAACTTCTAAGGACATCTCCAACCGAACATCCCATTTTTTACTCCAAAATGCAGTGAAACTAAAAAAAGCCATGATTCATCTCCAATCGAACTCTATTTTGCGCGCTTCTGCGAAGGTAACTGTCTTCTCCTCTTTCGTGGGTTTCTTCGGCGAATCCGGTTGAGATAGTAAAATCGCATAGGTGAACAGTGTGACACCAATGCACTCCAATATTGACACAGATTAGCGATTTTTTTTCCGTTCGAATGGAGCAAACCAGCTACGCCTTACCGTCGTTTGGAGTTCGGTTGGAGACGGCCTAAATCATTTTACCAACTTTCCATTGAACTTATGCAACTCATGCAAGCGACTCATTAAGGCAGATTTAGATTCACTAAACTGGTTTTTGTTTTATTGTTTCTTTTTTGATAATTTGAGCTCTCAGGGGAGAAAAGGTATTTTGTAGCTATGACTGTGGAAACAGGGAGATGGTTTTGGATGACGAAACGGAGAATTTGGCACAACAAGGACCACCACCAGCTTCTCCTTAGCATGAGAAGGTGGCCCTCCTGTTACTGTTGTAAGGATGGAAAGGGAGAGATGGTCAGCATAAAATGATTGCTCTTTTGTTCTTATTAGTTTAAAAGATTGGCCAGGCTATGATTACAAAGTAAAATGATAGAGCATGGATTGGCTTTTGATAATTTGTTTTTTAATCTTGTGGGTGTTCTCCTGCTAGAGCTGAATGTTGTATTGAACTTTCAATATTTTAGCTTTCTATACAAAGTAACAATATTTCTTGCTGTTGTCATACTGAACATACAGCTCAATGTTCTGTGGTTGATATGCCAAAGTCATGAAAAGCTGATTTTTATGTTGAGTTCTCCATTTTTTAGCTTTCTATACTGCTAACATCACAGGCTTCGATTGGGATGACTTTCTTACTGCTTCTCAAATTAAAAAATTGCTTTAAGAAGCAATAAGAAAGTTGTTCCGAACAAGAAATGGTTGAAATAGTTCTTAATTTTGTCATTCAAAACATACATTTCACTTTTTACTGAAAGGTTGAATTTGATTCTAATATGTTTGTTGATATGTTTCATGTGCTTTTGTTAGACAAGTTAATAATGTTGTTAGATGGGGTGTTTAGTCAAATGTCATCAAGAAAAACGTTTTGGAGTGTAAAAGAAAGTCTTTTTCCGTAATAAATTTGATTAGATGGAGCTCTGAAAGATTCATGCATTTGGATCTATTAAGGTGAACTTGCATTCTTAATTAGTTAATTAATTTTGATAAGAGCACTTTGCTACCGGTGGAGCGTCTAAATTAGGTGAAATTATTCTGTGCGGATACGGACGCAGTCCGGAGACGAATCAGAACACAACACGTCACCCATTTGATGTGTACTGCGGCTATGTGCTGCTCTGTACCGGGTGACATAACACATTCTGATTCGCCTTCGGATGGTCTAGTGTCCGCACAGAATAATTTCTCCTAAACTAGAGCTGTAGAGCAATATGATACTTTGAGATTAAGTTGACCGTATATTAGGGACATTTTAATTTTTTTTTTCATTTATTTTTCAACCCTACCTTTTTTTGTCTTTCCAACCTCATATTTAATTATTATTATTATTATTTTATTTAAATCTAGTTATTATCAAATATCTTATGAATTTTATCAATCTAATTATTATTTTATAGCACCTAATTATTGTATTTAGTTATTTCTAAGCATATAAATGTTGCGTGCTGAAGAGAGAGAGAGAGAGATTGAGAGAGGACGTTATTAAAGATGATTGGATTGATCTATTTCGGTATTGGATGTTGGGAAATATGTGAATTATATGTAAATATAACATAACGAACAAACACACAGAGAAGAATATCAACACGTAAAAGAAACATTAATTTAATATAGGTTTATCTAATTAATGTATAGGTCCTATTGCAACCATTTTTTCTAAGATATAAATAAGATTACACACTCTCTTTATGAAGAGAAAAATAAAAAGAATACCTAATTAATGCAATTAAATAACAAATTTCTAAAATGCTAATGCTTTTGCTTTGTCAGAATTGACTGCAACCCCTTAGTTCAAATTATTATTATTATTTTTTTTATAAAACTAGAAATATATTAAACCAAAAAAGAATTACAAGAGGCCATGAAGCTAAAGAAAAAAGTTAGAATAAAATACAAAAAGAACACAATCAGAAGGCTCAGTAATTGGCCGAGGCTCCCAACTTCTCCGAAGCCACGCACAGACCCTCCAATTTGGTGAAGATAGCCGCGAAGAAAACAATCCAACCGACCAGCCAAGGGCAACCGAACAAGAGATCAACACCAAAGGTTGTCATGAGTCATGACAACGAAGAAACGAGCCACAGCCACATCATAGCCCAGCACATCCACGACCAACAAAAAACTTGAACGAATCAGTGAGAAAAAAAAAACCAACCAGAGAGACAAAAACAAGGGGCAAACGCATAGAACTACCGACCCTGTCTGCCCTTCCCACGAGAACCGACATAGACAATCGGTCGGTCACGAACCAATTTAAAATCATGTCTGGGGTCAGAACCTCCACATGTTGGTGATTTGGGACTTCTCGCTGTTTGATTACCTTGTAGTTTTCTCTGTATGTCTTTTGGGCTGCTACCTTCATTGGATCGTCCTAGCCTGGCAACTGGGCGGCGAATTTTTCTATTGGATTTGTAGGAAGCCTCCTGTCATTTTTTGAGTCCAGCAGGTTTCATGGCCTTCTTGATTGATTTTTGGCTATTTTTGTTGCCTACAATGAGTTAATTTTGAATTATTTTTTCTTTTAAGGTTGCTTTGCAATCTATAGTTTAATTTCGCGTATAAAGCTTTAAAATTTTAGTTTTGGCCTCTTTTGAGCCTTTTGTAATTTCCTTTTTCTTTTAATGAAATTTGAGTAAGTCCCATAAAAAACAAAAAACAAAAATCTAAAATGCCTTTAATAAGGAAGTCATTGATAATTTAGCAACATAAGGAAGTCATCGAGGCCATTGAAATAAGGTAGATTGGTCCTATGGAGATGACAACAAATGAAAATTTAAATTAATCTAAATTTTTTAATTAATAGTTAATTGATAAATTTTAAAACTAAAAAGGTCAGCTAATGCAAATTAGTCAAAAAATTAATTAGGTTAACTCCATTACTGATGGTTGTTGGAATGAAATAGGTTCCGCTACTTGACTTTTTTTATTATTATTATTATTAAAAAAAAATTAACAGCTTCTTAATGTCCTTTTTTTTATCATCCGAATTCACTGAATATACCTTTTTTTAATAATTTCTCTATGGCGTGCTAA
>NW_021318483.1:276406-318608 GCF_001605985.2 Dendrobium catenatum | reverse complement strand
AATTCTTATGTGTTCATTCTGGTTCTTTTCAAAACTTTATTTTCTGTAATTATACATGTGGTTTAAAATTTTTATTTATTTATTTATTGTAAAATTTACTTATTTTATTTCCATTGTATCAATTATCATTTGAGGGTTTTAAAATGTTTTAAGGATTATCTTTTTTTCCTAATGAATTTTTTAAATATCCAATTCACCCCTCCCCCCTCTTAGTTAGTCTCATGCTAGTTCTTAGAGGTTTAACAACATTCACAAACTTTCAAGTGGTATCAAAGCAAGACTCAAATTTTAAATTTTATAAAAATTTAAAAAAAAAATGATCAATATATAACTTTGGAAATCAAAATACTCAGAAGGATATTCAATCACACGACTACCTTTATTGGATAATATTCCTTAAAATTTTTGGAAAATTCACATGTCTACTTTCTTGCAATCAATTGATTATTGCATGTGGAAGTTAGTTTAAGAGGGCTATTCTACACCTTCATGTTTAGTTAATAGCATTAAAACTAAACTTTCTTTTTTTGAATAAAGTTTAGGAAATAGAGACTTTGCCCAACATAATGTTAAACACTTAAATTATTTATTTTGTGCTTTAATATCTGAAGATTACATGTGTGTATCTACTTGTACAACTGGAAAAGAAATCTAGGATAGACTCTACATAACCTATGAAGGAACAAGTGAAGTGAAATAGTCAAGGTTAAATATTCTGCTCCATGATTATGAACTCTTTCACATGAAATCTAGTGAATCTATATTTAAAATATATAGTAAGTTTATATAAATCATCACATCCATGCATGTTTTAGGTAAATAATTATCAAACTCTAAAAAAAGTAAATAAAATTTTATGTTGTTTACCTTCTTCCAACGATGCAAAAATTACTGTTATTACTGAATCTAAAAATATGAATATTTATTCTATAGATAACTTACTTGGGTCACTCATTTCCTATAAGCAAATAGTGAGTCAAAGATAGCTTAATGCAGGAGAAAGAGTGAAGGAGAAAATTATAGCCTTAAAGGCTAAAGATTTAAGAAGTTCATATGATAGAGGAGAAGAAGATATCGAACTGTTGACTCAACAGTTCAAACGCTTTCTAAAGAAAAAGCAAAAGTGTCATCAGATGTGGAGCAAAGGTAAGAATTAAAAAATTTCTAATGCTTCTTCCGATATTATCTGTTATGAATGCAGGAGATCAAGGCAAGTTAAAAATGATTGCCAAAATTTTAAAAATCATGAAAGAAAGGAGAAGGTAGAAGAAAAATCTAAGTTCTATAAAGACAAGCGAAGACCTCATAAATCCTTTTTAGCCGACTCCACATTAGATTCATCTGGAATAGGTGAAGAGAAGGAGGTGATAAATATGTGCTTAATGCCAAATAGCTATCTTGATTGGTTTGATCAAGATGAGGTATGTCAAATTTCATACAATCAATTACTTAATGTTTCAAAAAAATCATGATTCTTATAGGAAATTAAAAAAGAAGTACACTATCTTTAAAAATAAATGCTTAGTTCTGCAAAAATTAAATGAAATGCTTAGAAAAGATTGTTCTAATTTAGATAAGGATTTTCTGGCTTTACTAGATGAGTTTGATGAATTGAATAAGAAATATACTATTTTATCTTAAACACATAGCTATTTAAAATCATTGCATCTTGATTTAGAAAAATCATTTAAAGAGTTAGAAGCATGTGTTAACATTTTTTATCTCAGTGAGCACTCTTTAAAAATTGAAATATCTACTCTTGAAAGTGCTAACAAAATTCTATTAGAAAAAGTAAGTGCTTTTCAAAATAAACCTACTCTTAAGCACTCATCAAGTCATGCATCTCATAAACCTAGGAGTACAAATCATAACTATCATAGATTAGTTAACCCTTTTATTGATATTAAATGTTATTCTTGTGGCATGTTAAGACACATTTACCACACTGGCACAATCCATCATCGAACACATTAGTACGGAGGCCTAAATTGCATCAACCATGACATGGCATGCATTCTGAAAATTTATCCAAATTCAAGAGGGCTCTCACAAAAAAACTAAGTGGGAGCATGTGGTTTTTAGGCTTGATATTTATTTACTATCACTTGAAATCATCCATACATGAGTTTCAACATTTGTATTGTGTTTTTTTTTTTAATTGTATTTATTTTTTTCTTTTTTAGTCCTTGATTTTTGGTTGATCATTTATTTTTTTTATTTTTTAAAATCTTTTTAGCCTTTTTTTTACTAATTATCGCTCTTTATGATTATGTCCTGATCATCCCACAAGCCATTTCACTGAACCTCAATATTGTTTCCTACAAAGCAATAATTTCTTCTTCTATCATAATGTATAAACCACCTTAATACCATACGATCTACACAACACTACTTAGATTATAATGATTTTCCTAATGGATGATCTAGATTGAATATAAGATTACTAATCAAACTATACAAATAACTATTTGTCTAGTTGATACACATGCCAATCCATATTGGGACGAATTTATTTTGATTGGAATGGCATTCATTGTTGATTGTACTATATGAACACTTGTTCGTATTGTACTAACCTTTTGGTAAAAGTTCATACTTCCTAACTCTTTTAGATGGTCTCCCTATATATAACTATCTAGTACAATGTCTAATAGTACTATAAGTTTAGACAATCTTTTTGACTAATTGTTTGGCATAATTGATTGCTTATAATCATCCCGTATGATCTCATGATTGTACTTTATAATCTCTTGGAATTCTTTTTAAATGGTCTTAATTCATTCAAATTTTTTACACAATCCTTATAATCCTCCTCCTTATAAACCCAATATGTGTATTGGTTGGAGGTGGAAAGCTTAGTAACCAAACCCAGGGTGTTTCTTCATATCAAAACCTACAAATAATCACTTTATGATAGCTTTTGATGAAGCTGCCAACCATAAATACAAAGAAGCAAAAATAACTCCTTCTAGGCTTCTTAATCAATATACTTTATACTTCTTAATAATAAATCTTCTCAAATCCACTACACTTCAATTCCTTCTAACTTTGGTCCATCCTTTCCACTCTTAAATCCTATATAAGTTCCTTGTAAATCTTAGGATCAGTGGGAATGCCATTGTAATGTCCTCCTGTATTTTTTTTTTAGAATATGGTAATAATAAATGAGGATATAGGAATCCATATTTAGTTAAACACCCAAGGAAATAGACCCATTGTTATCGCCTCCAGATCTGATTTTGACTGGAGTGTTGTAAATATCTTGCTTAAAAATGCTACTCTGAACTACCTCCAACACTTGGTTCACACTCTTAATCAAAATTCCAGGATTATCTATCACATTCTTAGAACATCAATCATTCCTTAATCTTGAGGCTGGGTAAACATAACATCCTTACTTTCAATTATCACTTACTTCATATTATCGAACACCTAAATGGATGAAGCCAAAATATTAATTAATTACATCAAAAACCTTTCTTCCATTTGACTCCTGGTAACTAAAAGAAAATAAAACAGTACTCTAGGACATGTGAATGGGTATATCTTGGAAAAAAAATACAATATGACATATCCCACTCTTCTTGACCACACTCTAATCTTCTTCTCGGATGCCTCCTTCTGTATGCTCTTTCATAGGGAACAAGAGCCAGAAGACCAACTTTTTGATGATGAAGGAGATGTTGCCCCTGCATCTAATTCTGCACTTGCACCACCTCCTCACCGCAACCCATATGAGGAGTTGATTCAACATTTTGACAGACTTGAGACTCACTTGAATCAATAACAAACTAAACATGATAATGATATGGGTTGGTTAAGAGAGTAATTTGGAACTATCCAACAGTAGTTCACCTCCATTCAGTAGTTGTACAACATCTTTAGCAACCATCTAATAAGGATCCACTTTTGTTTCAATTTTTTTAGTTTTTTTTTATATACTTTTCTTTTTATGCCTATGCTTTTTTTTTTTTTTTTGTAATGCATTTTCCTTTTAATCCTACTTCTATTATCAAATGTTTTTCTTGTAATAATAATAATAAATTATGCTTATTTTCTCTATTAAGGCTATTTATTTTTCTTTCAAGTGGGTTCTTATGTTTCCTTCAATTGTGAGTTCTTTTATGTGCTCTTTGCTTAAGAAATTTTTAAACTAGTAAAATGTTGTTTATGTTGATTGTATTGTATGACTTGTAATCATACTGTACAAATTAAATCATAATTCATGACTTTGATCGTACTATACAAATGAACTCTTATAACAAAGCTCTTTTCTATTTGTAATAAAAATACTTTTATTTTGACTTAAAAGTTTAAATAAGTAACTGGTAATATTTTTAAAACTATAAGGTTATAAAATTCATGAATTTATATATCCCTTCTTATTTCTTTTACATGTCAATTCCTTGTGTGAACTTGAAAATCTAAATCGAATTGGAATTGAGATGGTTGAAATGAAAACATTTTTCATTCTACTACATTTTTTTATATCAAGAATATATTTTTTAATTTGACAAATGAGATTTATTATTTTTCATAAATTGGACTTTTTATTCTATTAGAAACATCAGGATTACTTTGTATATTATTCCTCTCCATATAAGAGTGTGAGTTACTCTTCTCTTATATTTGGAAGATATTCTTTACAGCTAAGATTTTTAAAGATTTAGAAAGGATGCCATTTATGAAAAATCAAAAGAGGTACAAAATGAGCCCAAAATTAAAAAATATGTAATGATGCCAAAAGTAAAAGATGCACTAAGTATATCAAAAATAAAAGATGTGCAATGTACGTTGAATGCTGATAAAAGGGGCACAAAATGAGCCCAACTTAGATTAGCTTTTCTTTCTAGTAAATCTTTAAATCATAGAAAATTTGTGTGTTTCATGATATCTTTAATACTTGATTTTGGAAATTCTTGGTTCTTCATTCATTAATTTTACAGTAATAATCTATTCGATATATTTCATTCTAGCTATCTAAAAAGTTTAAGTTTTCATATCTAATTGTAATTTCTTTTATTTAAACAGAGGATTTTAGCCTGTAAAGATTTTAGCTTGTGTGTGTAAACTCTAGAATCCATATCCTTTAGTTGTAATAAAGTTAACACTTATCTTAATTAGTTTTTTTTATTTGTAGAGTACATTTATTACATCTTTAAAAATGTCCACAAGAGTTACCATAGTTGTGAAGTTCTTTCTTTACCTTGAGTTGTTAATTTTCTTTCTTTTTTTTCTTTTCTATTTTTCCTTTGTACCATTTCCCTCTTTTTATGATGTCAAAAGGGGGAAAATTATACTATTATTGTTATGTTGTTATTCATTTGTTGTTTACATATGGATATCATCTATGGGGGGATTTAGAGGAAAAAAACTTTTTAAAAAATAATAATATTTATCATCATAAAAAATGGGGAGATTATTGCAAACCTGATCCAAGCACTATGATTTTAATGGTAACAAATATTATTATTTTGTTACTTAAATCTATTGTTTCTATGATATTCTATTTTTGTTTTGTGTGTTTTAACGTTTTAGGAAATTAGTCCACCATTAACTTACAATTTTGATCAACGCAATATTGGGTAAACTTGGGTTACATTCTATACTTTTAAATTTATTCTATATTTTTCCCTTCTTGAGTTATATCTATTGAGATAGTTGCTTTTTAGTTCTTGATTTTTGATATTCTTGCAACTTGTATGTTTTTTTATGATTCCAAATATTATTTTTTTTTTTATTATTTCTCCTAACAAAGTTTAGAATAATTACTTTGTTGTTTGTGTGTTCTAACATTTCAAGAAAATCATACTCCAGATTGTTGAAGACATCAGATCAGATCAATTTAGGGGTTATTGTAATTGAAGTCTATATTTTTTATTTTATTGAGTCTGAGAGAGTGTGGGTGAATTTGAGTAGATGTGCACACAAACACACACTGGAGGAGAGTTTAAAATCTAAATTTTTTGTAAACTGATCGTATTATACGATTTCATTTTGTATGGGACAATCTAATTAGTTATTTTCCCTTCGAGCAATCAAACGAACAGATAGTAAAAAAAAAAATTAAGTATGGATCATACTGTATGATTTGTCATTCCTATATACCTTGCAAAGTAAAAATTAGATGGGCCCGTTTCCTCCCAAAGTTTCATGCATACGAACATAAAAAATTTCTGAACGGTTCATACCATATGATGCCGTCATCGTACGTATACTGTCTAGGGTACGAATTAGACGGGTCCCTTTTCATCCTGACAAACTTGAAAATTTTTGTAACTGATCATACCATATGATGTCATCATCATACATACGCCATATAGGATATGAAATTGTGGGGTCCCTCTTCGACCTGATGAAGACGAAAACTTTTCAAAACTATTTATACCAGACAAACTTGTTTTATACTGGATGATCATCATGTATGAAATGATTTCATACCGATTCACAACAGGTTCGTACACAATAGTTATTGAATTTTTTGTACGTATAAACATATGATCATACTGTACGAACGTGTATGGTCAAAATTGAAAATTTTAGTTTTATGGATGGTTTTTCATGTCTATGGTATAAAAGGTCCACTAAAACTGATGTGAAATTGTCTTGTCTTCATGATTTTTTAAGGGAAATTGAAAGAGAGAGTGAGAGAGAGTATTTGAGAGAGATTTCTTGCAAGTAGAGTGTGAAGGGTTCACAAAGTTGCTCAAAGGTAAAGATCTCTTTGTGATTTTGGTTATCACTCTTCTTCTTATCTTTCTAGTTGCTCATGAGAAGATCTTTGAAGATGATCTGGTACTCTATTGACACTTGGAGGGTGTGAAAGGATGACAGTTCTCTGTCGATACTTGGAGATTGTGAACAGATGATGGTTCTCTGCCGACATATGGAGGGTGTGAAAGGATGACAGTTATTTTGTTGCACCGGGGATTGGTGAAAAAGAGGTTTTGTAAAGGCTTCTTTGCCTTGCTGTGGGGAAAAAATAAGAGACACTTTGGTAATAGTGCAATACCTGAAGAGCGAGTCTTCAAGGAGTGGATATAAGTTGTGTTTGACCGAACCACTATAAATTCTTATGTATTTTAATTTTTGCATTTTATTTACTACAAGTTATTTACTGTGGTTGAAATATTTTATTTTGAAACCAAATTAACTTGCTATGAATTTTAAAAATTAGTTTTCAATTTAAAAAATCTAAGAGAATTTTTAAATTACCAATTCACCCCCCCCCCCTCCCTCTTGGTTAGCCTTGGGACAATAGCTTAGGTTTAACAACCTATCTGGAATCAATAAATGGTTTCAGAGCCAGGTTTTAAAACCAAAAGTTTAGACTACTTATTGATAAATGAGAATGGCTACTTTTGGAAACCTAAACACACTTGAATGGTATTTAATCACTAGACCTCCTTTATTTGATAATTTCCCTTTCGATTTTTGAAAAACATGCACGTCTATTTTTTTACAATTACTTAATTATCACATATGGATTTTAGTTCAAGAAGGATATACTAGACAAACTAGATTAGCTGATGGAATTAGAGTTAAAACATCCTTTGTTGACTGGATTGTAGAAGAATATGACTTAGCACAACAAAACACAAAATGTTTAAATAGTTTTTTTTGTTCACTTAAGTCAGAAGATTACAGGTGGGTTTCTACTTGAAAAAGTGGAAATGACATATGGGATAGGCTTTGTATTACTTATGAATGAACTAATAAAGTAAAGAAAAGTAGCTTAAATATCTTATTACATGACTATGAATTGTTTTGCATGAAACCAGATGAATTTATTTTTGACATGTATACAATATTCACTCAGATAGTCACTTCTTTACGTGTATTAGGTAGGGAACTAACAAATGCTAAAATGGTCAATAAAATTCTTCATTATTTGCCTACTACTTATGATGCTAAAATAATTACAATTATAGAGTATAAGGATTTAAATATTTATTTTATTAATAATCTTTTTGGGTCACTAATTGCTTGCGAGAAAAGAGTGAGTCAAATGAAGATTGATGCAGGTGAATAGCAAAAGGAGAAGAATATAGCATTAAAAGTGGAGGACTCGGAGAGTGATCAGTCACAACTTGAGGATGAGGATGACATTGCCTTAATAGCTAGGGAATTCAGAAGTTTTCTTAAAAGGAAGCAGAGGATACGCCAGTAGTGGAACATAAGTAAGTTCAATAAAAATATAAAGAGCTCTAATGATGTAATTTTCTATGAATGCAAGAAACCTAGAAATATAAAATCGAACTTCCCAAATAAAAGACACTCCTAGCAGAGAGAAGGTAGAAAAAACAAATGTGAAGAAGGCCAATATGAGATTTCAAAGAGCATTTTATGTCGACTCAACTTCGAATTTGTTAGAAATAGAAAAGGAGGAGGAAGTTACCAACTAGTATTTAATGGATGATAATCTTGATCTGTCAGATCAAGAAGTGGTATGTGACTTAACCTATAATGAATTGTTAGAAGTTTCTAAAAGAATTCATGATGCATATAGAAAGCTTAAGAAAATGCTTACTAGTCTAAACCTAGAAATGCAAGAAATGCAAAAAGAGTATGAAATCCTTAGGAAAGATCACGCACTAATAGATAACAACCACATGAGCTTACTTGATAAATTTGATGACCTGAATAAAAAGAATGATCTTTTAAAATCCTCCTATATAAAATTAGAAAAAGAATTTAAGGACTTTAAGAATGAATCTAAGAGTAGAGAGCACTATTTAAATTTTGACAAGAATATGTTAGCAGACTATGCATGGATTAAGAAAGAAGTCAATCATTCCACCTTTATTTTGATACTAGAATCTATAATTATAAATCAAGCACTTTTAGATTAATTTTAGATTTTTTGTAATGCAAGAAGAATTAAATTAATTTGTAAGAAATAATGTTTGGGAATTAATTACAAGGCCAGAGGATCAAAGTGCAGTTGAAACTAAGTGGGAATTTAAAAATAAAAAGAATGACTCAGTAGTTGTTGTTAGAAATAAGGCTAGATTGGTGGCTAAGGGGTATAATCAATTTGAATTGATTGATTTTGAGGAAACTTTTGACCCTATAGCGAGACTTGAAGCAATTAGGGTTTTGTTAGCCTTTGCATGTTTAAGAGGATTTAAGTTGTATCAAATGGATGTTAAAAGTTTCTTTTTGAATAAGGTGATATAAGAGGATCTTTATGTTGAACAATCTCTAAGTTTTGAAAATTTAAAATACCCAAATCATATTTTTAAATTGAAAAAGGCATTATATGGATTGAAATGGGCACCTAGGGCTTGAATGAGCAGTTAGGTACTTTCCTACTTGATAGATCTTTTGAAAAAGGAAGTGTGGATACCACTCTATTTTTAACGAAATTGGAAGATGATATACTCATTGTTCAAATTTATGTTGATGATATCATTTTTGGATCTACAAATAAAAATCTTTGTGATGATTTTTCTAAAATAATAAGTAGTGAATTTGATATGAGCTTAATATAATATTTAAATTACTTTCTTGATTTTAGCATTAAGAAAATTGAAAAGGGGGCATTTCTTATGTTAAGGACGTCCTTAAAAAGTATGAAATGGAGAATGCTAAACTAGTTAGTACACCTATGAGTTCCTCAGTTCAATTGGATATGGACCTTAAGAGAAAATTTGTTGATCAAAAGAAATTTGGAGGAATTATTGGATCTTTGCATTATTTGATAGCTAGCAAACCCGACATTATGTTTAATATTTATTTGTGTGTTAGATTTCAATATGATCCAAAAGAATCACATTTGACAGCAGTAAAAATAATTTTGTGATATCTCTTGGGAACTCAAAACTTAAGAATTTGGTATTAAAATTCAGACTTTATAAGTTGTAGGGTTGATCGAAAGAGTACTTCTAGAACTTATCAATTAATAGGAAATTCTTTAGTTTCTTGGTCCAGTAAAAAATAGAATTCTGTAGCCCTATCTACTACTAAAGCTGAATACATTATCTTAGGAAGTTGAGTGGCACAAGTCTTTGGTTGAAATAATAGTTGATTGATTTAGGATTTACAATAGGAACAATTCCAATTTATTGTGATAACACTAGTGTCATTTGCATTTCAAAAAATCCTATTCAATATTCTAGAATTAAACATATTAACATAAGGCATCATTTCATTAGGGATCATGTATCCAAAGGAGAAATTGAATTAAACCATGTTTCTACTAAAAATTAACTTGCAGATATTTTTTACAAAATTACTAGCTTTTGATACTTTTAGGACATAAAGAATAAGGCTAGGTGTAATTGATCTTAATACTTAAATAAAATTTTTAATTTACGTGATATGCTTCATTGTTTATTTTCTATTTTGTTTTGAATGTGTTTGTTTGTAAGAGTGTTTTTTAGTCTTTAGTTTTGTTTTTTGTTTTTATGATTTATGTATTTTGTATATATGTTTTCACATATCAAAATTTCTATTTCTGAATGTTCGTGCTGAATTTTCTAAGTGTTATATTCATAATGTACAATATTTATTTTTATCCCATACAAATTTTGAAGCTTGTCGATCATTATTTTAGACTGAATACATAAAGTTTTTTATTTTCTAATACATATCATTCTGTACAATATTTATATCATCCTAGATGATTTGTGTTCATTCATATGTACGCATGTAGATGGTTATCTAGGCAGAATCAATTATTATAACTGATCGTACATACAAAACTTTTTTTCATAAAAAAAACCACATGTCATTTGATATGGGGGATGAACCTAACTGTCATTAAAATAATCTTAAATAAATGATCACCCCAAATGAACACCTATTTGTCAGTACGATTATTTGGTCAGAAAGTATGTACGAAAGTATGCTTCGTAACTTGCATGATTATGAAAAGTCATTTTGTTTTGAACGTATTTGTTCGTACATACAAAATTATTTTCATCATGTATAAACCAACTATCATACTATACAAATCTATTTTTGTATGTATGAAATATTATTTTTCTTTAAATAGGAGGGTTATAGAATTCATTTTCATTCACTTCAACAGTCTCTTTTAATCCTTCTCTCTTAGAAAGGCCAATTCTATCAAGCGCGGTAGAGTCACTAAGGGTTCATCTTCCAAGAGTGGAGACAAAAACATTATACCTAAAGCAAATGAGGACTCTTACTTTAGGTTTGTCTCTGCTAAAATCACTCCATCTAGACTTTTAATCCAGGAAGACATCCACTTTCAAGTAATGCCTCTTTTTGCCTCAACCCAATTTGCATTCATTCTAACTCTAATTTATGCTTACCATAAAGAAACCTTTCACTACTTGTTGGAAAATATGACTTTTAGTGAGGATGAGAGTAGGATAAGATCATATTTTCTAAAGAAAAGGGTAGAAATCACGAAGGAAGATTTAGGAACTTTTCTGCATTTAAGGACTCAAGGAATTAGAGCACACACTATGACCTCCAAATCTAACTTTGATTAGTCTGAAATAAACAAAGTTCTTAAAGGGGTTGCCAAAGTTGGTCATTTTCCTAGGGTCTATAATTTAAATCAAAATGTCAGCGTCATCCAGCATGTCCTTAGAACTTCAATTAATCCTAAAGCTAGTGATCGCATAAAAATTACTCCTCTTCTATCTACTATTACCTATCTAATTATAACTAGACAACCAATAGATGAAACCAAACTCATTCTAAATTACATTCATAACCTTTCTTAAATTGGGCATGTTTCTCATAGGAGAAAGAAAAATATTGCTCTAGGACATCTAGTGACCTATATCTTAGAAAAGAAGTACAATATTATTCATCTTGAGATTCCACTTGAAATGCCAATCGACTTCATCGATGCTTTATTTTGAGCAATTTTTTGGAAAGAATGACAATTCAAGTGAAGATATTGAGGAAGATGGGGGAGCACTTGCACCTACTCATAGACTTGACTTTCAGGAGATGGTTCAGCATTTTGACTGATTAGAAAGTCATTTTGAGCAGCGCTTTGATCAAATTCAGACTCACCTAAACCAGCAGGATGCATAGTACCAACAAGATATGGGTTGGATCTTAGGATAGTTTGAATCTGTGAGCACTAACATAGCTATGATGAATAGCTATTTTTTTATCTTCCTCCAGCCTCCTCCTTCAGACCAGGGCCCCTCAGAGTTCTAGATGTACTTCTTTTGTGTTGTCTTTACTAGTCCTTTGAGATGTGATTAACTTAGTGATCTTTTCAATGCTTTGTGTACTTGTCCCTATTTAGATTTTATGTTAAAGATGTTGGTGTTATGTTATTTTTTGTTTTTATGATTGATATCAAAAAGTGCTTTAATATATTTCATCTTTAAATTAATATCAATAAAAAATGTCTTGTTTTGATTAGTTGCTTTTATTCATTATTTGAAATGTAAGTGTGCCTATATGATAATCCTATGTTATTTGATCTAAAAAGTGTTATAAATTAACCAACACTACAAAAATAATTTTCTTATGAAATCTAATTTTTCAAAAAAATTAGGTTAACTTGTAACTCGTTCAATTTAAGGCTATCAATCCCATGTTATTTTTAGGAAAACATAATTTAAATATTATTAATATTATTATGATGTCTTATTATTTTTTATTTATCTTTTCAATATAATTATCTTTATAATTAGAGAAATTTAATTTTTTATATTATTGATTTTGGAAAGATCAATTAAAAAAAGGAGTATCAAAAAGAAATGTATAAGTGTACAAAAATCGAAAAAAAATGCACAATAGTTCGCAAATTGAAAAGAGGCAAAAAATTAGCCCAAATACAAAAAGATGCACAAAGTGTGCCACAAATATTTGAAAAGATGCGCAATGTCGCCAACTGAATATATTTTTTCTTCTATCGTTTAATATTCAAATTCAAATCAGTCTAATCTTCAATTATGTTTTATATTATAGATTGAAATTATCTAATCTTTATTTCATCACTTTTGTAATAATTTTTATTATCTCATTGTCTTAAATGTTTCATGACCTTGATCACTTTTTCTTATCTATGTTATACTTTAATTTAAATGTTTTGAATCTTTATTTTTATCTCTTGGTCATTAATTTTGTTATTGTAATTATAGTTCAATCTCTTTCAAGATCAATTACTAAGGTTTCTCATATGACTTCTTCCATTTCAAACTTCTTTTTCTTTTTTTGTTGTTGTCAAAAGGTGGAGTAATATTGTTTGGTATGTTAGTATTGTTTGGTTTGTTAGTGTTGTTTTATCTTTGTGTTTATTAGTTTTGTTTTGTTTTTGTGTTTGTTGGTGTGTGTTGTTTTGCTTTTGTGCTTTGTCATTTATAAATAATAAAATAAATAAAAAATAAAAAAAACTTTGGTTTGTTCTTAAAGGAATTCTCTTGAATTCCCATGTTTATTCATTTAGGGGAGTTAAGGAGAAATTTAGGATATTCAATTTTATTCAAATAATAATTATTTTGCCATCATCAAAAAGGGGGAGATTGTTGAGATTGTTGCTACTTAGTTCTTGATTGTTAATATTCTTATAACTTTTATATTTTTTTTATGATTCCAAATATTATTGCTTTAATTATTATTTTTCGTAACATATTTTGAAAAAATTGCTTTATTGTTTATGTGTACTAACATTTCAAGGAAGTTATACTCTTGATTGTTGAAGACTTTAAATCAGATCAATTTAGGGGTTATTGTAATTGAAGTCTTTATTTTTCATTTTATTGAGTCTCAGAGAGTGTGATTTTTCAAGGGCAATTGAAAGAGAGAGTGTGTGAGAGTATTTGAGAGAGATTTCTTACAAGTGGAGTGTGAAGGGTTCACAAAGTTACTCAAAGGTAAGGATCTCTTTGTGATTTTGGTTTTCACTCATCTTCTTGTCTTCTTAGTTTCTCGTGAGAAGATTTTTGAAGAGGATACATTACTCTGTCAACACTTGGAGGGTGTGAAAGGATGACAGTTCTCTGCTGACACTTGGAGATTGTGAATAGACGATGGTTCTTTGCCGACACTTGGAGGGTGCGAAAGGATGACCGTTCTTTACCGCGCCAAGGATTGGTGAAAGAGTGGTTTTTTAAAGGCTTCACTATCTTGTTGTGGGGGCAAAAGAAGAGACACTTTGGTAATAGTGCAATACCTGAAGAGGGAGTCTTCACGGAGTGGATGTCGATCGTGTTTGACCGAACCACTATAAATTCTTATGTCTTTTATTTTCCATATTTTATTTAATGCAAGTTATTTACTGTGGTTGAAAAGTTTTATTTTGAAACTAAATTAATTTTCTATGAATTTTTTAAATCAGTTTTATATTTAAAAAACCCAAGAGAATTTTTAAATTACCAATTCACCTCCCCTCTTGGTTAAACTTGGGACAATAGCTTAGGTTTAACAACCTATCCAGAATCAACAGTATCATATAATTTGGTGGATATTATTATTGAGTAACCTTACATACATACAGAGGGAGAGAAAAAAATATTTTTGAGAGAGTTTTTTTAAGTACTTTGTAATATATGATTTTGGCTTCGTATTGCATGACATTTTTATGCACTATACAATTTTAATTCATATTATATGATTTATTGTGCTGTCTCAAAACCCTAGCCACCAGGGTTAAGAAGATACTAAATAAGTGTTGATTTGGTACGATTTGGTTTGTATTATACGCCATAGTTAAAATCATTCTTAATTAATCGGTATGATACAATTTATACAATAGGATTGATAGTGTATAAAATTGGTCTTCCCAAAGATTATACCAAACAAAATCCATGATTTTTGTACTGATCATACTGTACGATGTCTACAATGCTAGAAAATCAATAGTGTATGAAGTTGGGTGTCCCAAGGGTCATCCCAAACAAATAAAAGAAATTTTTATATTTCATACCATAATATTTTTATCGTACTATACGAAAAGGTATAAAGGTTGAATAATTTATCTACACAACCTTACTGGACGAGTCTAAATTACACTATTTGTACTGTATGATATGTATATTGTACTGTATGAATAGAAGATGGATATCTTGAAAATTATGGTTTTATGAAGCCCACAACTTAAGGTTTTCTAATACTTTCGTTAGTAGATCTTTGGCTATTGAGCCATCAAGAGAGAAAGCCATGAGGGAGAGGAGAAGAGAACTTTGTGAGAGAAGAGAAGGAGATTTGTGAGGAAGATGTTGTAAGGATATTCACAAGGTTGCTCCAAGTAAGGATCTTGCCTAGTATTTACAAGTGTTTGTCAGGATTCTCTATGGCTCCAAAAAGAAGTTCTTCAACAAAGAGTATGGTTTTCTGACCATCACCTATAGGATGAAAATATAGTTGTGATTCTTTGACAATCACATAAATGGTTAAAATAGAGTTGTGGTTCTCTTACCATCATCTAACGAGGCAAAATAGAGTTGAGGTTCTTTACCTGTAAAAGAGTCACGGATCTCTGCCACACTAGGGTGGTGTAATCGCATTTGTATAGGCTTTTCTATCTTGTTATGAGAGCTAAATGAGAGTCACTAGTGTTAAGTGTAATTCTTGGAGATGGAGTCTCTAAGGAGTGGATGTAAGTCAGGTTTACCAAACCACTTTAAATTCTAGTGTGTTTATTCTGATTATTTTCAAGACTATATATTCTACAATTATATGTGTGGTTAAAATTTTTTATTTATTTTTTTATTGTGAAATTTACTTATTTATGTATCCATTATATCGATTATCATGTGTGAGTTTGAAAAAGTTTTAAAGAATTTCTTTTCCTTAATGAATTTTTTAAATATCCAATTCACCTCCCCCCCCCTCTTGGTTAGCCTCGGAACTAGTTTGTAAGGGCTTTAACCTCGAGCTAATTCATGAAGGTTTAACAACTTTTATGAACTTTCCAGTGGTATTAGAACAGGATTTAAAAATTAAGTTTTAGAAAATTTTAAAAAAATAATCAATGGCTAACTTTAGAAATTGAAATAATGTGGAAGGATATTCAATCACACGACCACTTTATTTGATAATATTCCTTTTAATTTATGGAAAATTTATATGTTTACTTTCTTATAATCAGTTAATTATAACATGTGGATATTAGTTCATGTGGGATATTATACACCTTAAAGTTTAGTTAATGACATGAAAACATAACTTCCTTTTTTTCTAATTAGAGTTTAGAAGATAGAGATTTAGCTAAACTTAATGCTAAATACTTAAATTGTTTCTTTTGTCATTTAGATAAAAACAGTAGTATTAAAGGCTAAATATTTAGATATTTCCTCTAATGGAGGAGAGGAAGATATCACATTGATAAACTGACAGTTCAGAAACTTTCTAAAGAAAAAGAAAAAGTTTCATCAGAAGTGGAGCAAAGGTAAAAACTACAAAAATTTTAATGCTTCTTCTGATATTATCTGTTATGAATGCAGAAGACTATGACATGTTAAAACTTATTGCCCATATCTTAAAAATCATCAAAGCAAGGAGAAGGTTGAAGAAAAGTCCAAGTTTTATAAAGGTAAGTGAAGATCTCAGAAAGCATTTTTAGCTGACTTTGCTCAGAAAAGATGGTTTTGATTTAGATAAGGATCATATGGCTTTACTATATGAGTTTTATGAATTGAGTAAGAAATATATTGCTTTATTTGAAACACATAATTATTTAAAACCTTTGCATCTAGATTTAGAAAAATCATTTAAAGAGTTAGTAGCTTGTGTTAACATTTTAGATCATAGTGAGTACTCTTTAAAAATTGAAATATCTACTCTTGAAAGTGCTAATGAAATTCTATTAGAAAAGGTAAAGGATTTTAAAAATAAGCCTGCTCTTAAGCACTCATCATATCATGCATCTCATAAACCTAGGAATAAGAATCATAACTATCATAGGTTAGTTAACCATTTTCCTGATATTAAATGTTATTCATATGGCATGTTAGGACACATTAGCCGCACTTTCACAATCCACCGTCGAACACATTTAGTGTGGAGGCCTAAGTTGCATCAACCATGGCATGGAATGCATTTTGATGCTTTATCCAAATTCTAGAAAGGACCCAAACTCACTTGGGCTCCAAAATTATTTTTCCATTATCTTGGTATTTAAGGGCACTCACAAAAGATTCAGTGGGAGCATGTGATTTTTGGGCTCGATATTTATTTCCTATCACTTGAAATCAGCCATTCATAAGCTTCTCGACATTTATGTTGTGTTTCTTGTTTTTTTGTAACTATGTTTATTTTTTTATTTTTAGTCCTTAATTTTGCATTGATCGTTTAATTTCTTTTAATCCTATTGGTCTTATTTTTACTTATTATCGTTCTTTATGATTTTGTTCGGATCATAACACAAACCACTTCACTGAACCTCACAGTCTTTTTCTATAAAGCAAAATCTTCATCTTCTATCATACTATATGAACTACCTTCATAATGTATGATCTGCACAACACTGCTTTGATCATAACCCTTGTATTAATGTATGATCCTGATTGAATCTATGATTAACAATCATACAGTATAAACATCTGCTTTTTTCGATGATACACGTGTCAATCCAGATTGGGATGAATTTATTTTGATTGGTATGAAATTTATTGTTGATCGAACTATATAAAAACTTGTTTATATTATATGAATCATTTCATCAAAGGTTGTACTGCCTGACTCCTCAGGATAATCTCCCTATCTCTAATCATCTGGTATAATATATGATTGTACTATATTATTAGATAACCTTTTTGATCATCTGGCCAAATTGATTACTCATAATCATCCCGTCAAATCTCATGATCGTATTGTATGATATCTTATACTTTTATTTAAATTGCCTTAATTCATTCAAATTATTCACACAATCCTTCTAATCCTTCATGTAATCTTAATATGTGCATTGGCAGGAGGTGGAAAGCTTAGTCGCCAAACCCAGGGTGCTTCCTCCTCTTGTAGCCCTACCGATGATCGCTTTCTGGTAGCTTCTGATGAAACAACCTACCGTAAATACAAAATGCCAAAATCACTCCTAGGCTTCTTAACCAATAGGCCTTAAACTTCCTGATAATGAACTTTTTTAATTCCACTGCACTTCTATTCCTTTTGACTTTCGCCTATCTTTTCCACTCTGAAATCCTATATGAGTTCCTTGCAAATATTAGGATTAATGGGTATGCTACATTAATGTCCTTCCAAGTTTATTGTTAGAATGTGGTAATAACCAAAGAAGATATATGAATCTATCTTCACTTAAACACCCAAGAAAAGAGGCCCCTTGATATAGCCTCAAGATCTAATTTTGATTGGAGTGTTGTAAATCTCTTACTCAAAAATGTTGCTCTAAACTACCACCAAACCTTGGTTCACACTCTTAATCAAATTGCTAGGGCTATCCAGCATGTTCTCAAAACATCAATCATCCCTAAAGCTGGAAACTGGGTAAATATCTCTCCCTTAATTTCAACTATTGCATACTTCATATATTCAAACACCCAAATGGATGAAGCCAAATGTTAATTGATTACATCTAATATCTTACTTCCATTCAACTCCCAGTAACTAGAAGAAAACAAAACATTACTTTAGGATATATGATTGGATATATCTTGGATGAAAAATATAATATCACATATCCTGCTCTTCCTGACCACACTCCAATCTTCATCTTGGATGCCTCCTTTCGTATACTCTTTCTTAGGGAACATAAGCCAGAAGACCCATTGTTTTATGAAGAGGAGGTGTTTCCCCTGCACCTGCACTACCTCCTCACCACTACATATATGAGGAGTTAATTCAGCATTTTAACAAACTTGAGACTTGCCTGGATCAATATTGAACCTAACATGATAATTATATGGGTTAGTTCAATGAGAAATTTGGAACTATCCCACAATAGTTCTCCTACATCCAGCAACAGTACGATAGGTTTAACCAGTTCTTCCAACCACCTCAATAACCACCATCGAATCAGGATATACTTCTGTTATAATTATTTTTTGTTTTTGTTGCATTCAACTTTTCTTTTTGTCTATACTTGTTTGTTTTTATTTTGTTTTGGAATACATTTTCATTCTAGTCCTCATTCTATTACTAAACATTTTTCTTATAATAAGTAAATAATTTTGTGTTTATGTTCTCTGTCAAGTGGTATTTTTTTTTTTCAAGTGGTATTTATTTTTCTTTCAAGTGGGTTCTTGTATTTCGTACAATTGTGAGTTGTTTTTTATGCTCATTGCTTGAGAAAATTTTTAGACTAGTAAAATGTTATTTTTATTAATTGTACTTTACAACATATATTCTTACTGTATGAATTAAATCGTACTATTGACTTCGATCGTACTATACAAATGAACTCTTACTGCAATGCTCTTTTCTGTTTGTAATAAAAATACTTCTATTATGACTTAAAAGTTTAAATAAGTAATTGCTAACATTTTTAAAACTCAAAGAATAAAAAAAAATCATGAATTTACATATCCTTTCTTATTTCCTTTACATGTTAATTCCTTGTGTGAACTTAAAAATCTAAATTGAATTGGAATTGAGATGGTTGAAATGAAAACATTTTTTATTCTACTACATTTTTTATATCATGAATATATTCTTCAATTTGAAAGATGAAATTCATTAACAAAAATAAACAAAACAAAAACATCAAGCCTTTATCTCACTACGTGGGGTGAGCTACATGGATCTTTTTTCTCCATTATGTCCTATTAAAAGTAAAATTCTCATTTAAATCTAATAAATAAAGGTCATTCCTAATATTTTCTAACCAAGACTTTTTAGGTCTTCCTCTATCTTTCTTAACATAAGTCAAATCTAATACATCTACTCTCCTTACTGGGTAATCGAAAGGTTGTCATTTTATGTGACCAAACCATCTAAGGAAATTCTCTCTAATCTTATCTTCTACTGGAGCTACTTCAACCTTTTCACGTATATGCTCATTACGTATCCTATCTCTAAGGGTAAAGCCACTCATCCACCTCATCATCTTCATCTCTGCCACACTTAACTTAGTATTATGCTTCTCTTTTAATGGCCAATATTCAGCAACATAAAGCATTGCAGGCCTCACCACCATCATATAGAATTTTCCCTTAAGTTTGAGGGGTACTTTTCTATCACACAACAATCCCGATGCATTCCTCCACTTCAACCATCCAACTTGAATTATGCTGATAATATCCCCATCTATTTCACCATCACTCTGAATAATAAATCCAAGATATCTAAATCATGTACTCTTATTAGTGACTTGATCGCCAAAGTCACAATCCCCTCACTAGGTCTATTACTACTAAAACTACACTCCCTATATTTTGTTTTAGATCAACTCAAGCGAAAACCTTTAGACTCTAAGGTTAACCTCCATAATTCAAGTTTACCTTCAACTCCCTCTCTAATCTTATCAACAAGAATCAACAAGAATAATATCATCATCAAGAAGCATACACCAAGGTACTTCCTCTTGTAAATGTCTAGTGTGAACATCCATGACTAAAGCAAAAGATATGGGCTTAAGGCTGATCCTAAATGTAACCCAACCAAAATAAGGAAATACTTGGTTAAACCATCTTGTGTTTGAACACAAGTAATAGCTCTTGCATACATATCTTTAATGATTTGAATATAAGCATTATTAACTCCTTTATTTTAAAGAACTCTCCATAGCACATCTCTTGGAACTTTATCATATGCTTTTTCTAAATAAATAAAAATCATATGTAGATCCTCCTTATTTTCTCTATATTTCTCCATCAAACCTCTTAATAAATATATGGCTTCAATAATCGACCTACCCGACATGAATCCAATTTGATTTTGAGAAACATTAGCATCACACCGTAACATATGCTCCATAACTCGCTCCCATAGTTTTAAAGTATGACACATTAACTTAATTCCTCTATAATTCGCACAATCTTGTGCATCGCCTTTATTCTTAAAAAGAAGATGAAATTCATTATTTTTTATAAATTAGGCTATTTATTCCTATTAGAAAGATCTGGTTTACTTCATAGATTATTCCTCCCTATATGAGAGAGTGGGTTACTCTTCCCTTTTATTTGGAAGATAATCGTTACAACTGGGATTCTTAAAGATTTAGAAAGAAAAAAGTTTGCGAAAAATAAAAGAGGCATAAAATGAGCCAAAAATGAAAAATACATAATGATGTCAAAAGTAAAAGATGCACTAAGTGTATCAAAAATAAAAGATGTGTAATGTATGTTGAAAGCTCATAAAATAGAAACAAAATGAGCCCACCTTAAATTAGCATTTCTTTCTAGTAAATCTTTAAATCTTATAAAATATTTATGTTTCATAATATGTTTAATACTTGATTGTGGAAAATCTTGGTTCTTCATTCATCACTTTTACATTATTATTATACTCGATATATGTCATGCTAGCAGTCTAAAAAGTTTAAGTTTTCCTTTCTAATTGTAATTTATGAATTAGAATTTTGTTTAAATAAATAATTTTAGCTTTTTATAAAATTTAAGTTGGGTGTGCAAACTCTAGAATCTAATTCCTTTGGTTGCAATAAAGTCAACACTTACCTAATTTGATCTTTTCTATTTGTAGATTACATTTATTACATCATGAAAAATGCCCACGAGAGTTATCATTATTGTAATGTTCTTTCTTTACCTAGAGTTATTAATCTTTTTTCTATTTATGTTTTTATTTCTATTTCTTTTTTTCCTTCTTGTTGTTTTCCCTCTTTTTGTGATGTCAAAAGGGGGAGAATTGTATTGTTGTTGTTGTTGTTGTTGTTGTGTTGTTATGTGTTATTGTGTTGTTATTCATTTGTTGTTTATATAGTTATCATCTAAGTGAGAGTTTTGAGACAAGCAACTTTTTGAAAATATAAAAATAACAATATTTTTAATCATAAAAAAGGGGGAGATTATTGCAAACCTGGTCCAAGTACTATGAGTTTGATTATAACAAATATTATTAAGTTTGTTACTATTTTTTACTATTTCTATGATATTCTATTTTTGTTTTGTGTGTACTAGCATTTCAAGAAATTAGTCCACCGATCACTTACAGTTTTGATCAGCTCAAGACTAGGAAGACTCGGGTTACAGTCTATTCTTTTAAAATTGTTCTATATATTTCCCTTCTTGAGTCGTATTATATGATTTGGTGGATATCATTGCTGAGTAACCTTGCACACACATAGGAGGGGAGAGAAAAATATTTTAGAGAGAGTTTTTTTTTTTTAAAGTACATCATACTGTATCATTTTGGGTTCGTACTATATGACCTTTTTTTCACTGTACAATTTTAATTCGTGTTGTATGATTTGTTGTGTTCTGTCAAAACCCTAGCCACTTTGGTTAAGAAAGTTAATAAATATGTGTTGATTGTACGATAGAATTTAGTTCATACTTTACGCCCTAATTAGAATCTTTCTTAATTAATCCCTCAATATTAGGTAATTAAAACATGGATAATTATTGTGATCAATCATATTATATGATACAGTTTGTACACTACTATTGAAAGTGCATGAAATTAGTCGTCTCGAATATCATAATTGAATGAAATATATGATTTTTTAACTGATCATATTTTACGATGTCCATAGAGCTAGATGATCGATAGTGTATGAAGTTGGTCATCCCAAGGGTCATCCCAAACCAACCCAAATAAGTTTTATAGTTCATATCATATAATATTTTTTTTGCACTATATGAATTGTTATAAAGGTTGAACATTTCATCTGCATGACCTAACTGAACATGTCTAAATTACACTTATCGTACTATATGATACATGTATCATTGTGTACGAATAGAAGAAGGATCTCTTAAAAAAATATTATTTCTTGAAGCTCACTACTTAGTTTTCTAATTCTTCTATTAGGAAATCTTTGGCTGTTGAGATTTCATGGGAGAGAGCCTTAAGGGAGAAAAGAATAAGAGCTTTGTGAGAGAAGAGAGGGAGATTTTGTTAGGGAAAAGTTGTGAGGGGATTCAAAAGGTTGTTCCAAGCAAGAATCTTGCCTACTATCTACAAGCGTCTTCCTCGATTCTCTGTGGCTCCGTGGAAGAAGTTCTTCAGCAAAGATCGTGGTTCTTTGACCATCACCTAGAGGGTGAAATAGAGTTCTAGTTCTCTGACCAACACTTTGAGGGTGAAAATAAATTTGTGTTTCTCTGGCCATCACTTGGAGGGTGGAAATAGAATTGAGGTTCTTTGCCTGTAAATTAGTCACAATTCTTTGCCACACCGGAGTGGTGAAACAACATCTATACTGGCTTCTCCGACATGCTATAAGAGCAAAAGGAGAGTCTCTATTAATTAATGCAAAACTTATAGAGGGATTCTCTAAGGAGTGGGCGTAGATCAAGTTGACCGAATAACTATAAATTATGATGTATTCAATCTGATTATTTTAAGCACTTTATTTTCTGCAATTATATATATGGTTAAAATTTTTTATTTCTTTTATTGTTGTGAAATTTACTTATTTATGTATCTGTTATATTGATTATCTTGTGTTTGTTAGAAAAGGTTTTAAAGATTTTCTTTTCCCATAAAAAATTTTTAAATATCCAATTCCCCCCCTCCCTTTTGGTTAGCCTTGGCCTAATTCTTATAGGTTTAACAACCTTCACAAACCTTCAATATAATGATAAAGTAGAGTATTGATCCCATGAAAAAAAAATATTTACATGTAAATACTAGTACTTTCTACTTCAACTACAATAATTATACTACTCAATAAAAATAATTTTGGTGAAGATTCAATCACTTAATTGAAAACATAATTAAGTTAAATACTATTTGTATAAATTGTTTTGGATTGATAAAATATTAATACAATATGTTTCCTAATGATTCTTTTTTATATTGATGCTATTCAAAATATATGCATCACCGTTTGCTTAGTCACTCATCAAGAAACAAAGGACAGATTAAACCATCCAACATCAATACCACTCTAAATTCTCATTATCTATCTCCATATGAGAATCTTATAAAAGTAAGTAAAGCATCATATATTGTTAAAACCCCCCCCCCCCTCATGATAATTCATCTCTATAAACTTTATACATGACAAGCACTATGTCTATGCTTGTATCATACCAATCTAACATAACTAATTGTGTTTGCTTTTCTACTCTTAGGCTCTATATTACACCTAATATTAACTACACATGTGGCCTCTATATGCATTAAATAAATACCTTTGTATATTGAAAACATCATGAATTTTTTTATGAAAAGAATTCAATAGTACTCCACTTTTCTTTTACACCATCAATCTAAAACTAGATTCAGCTAGACATGAAAAACAAGTGAAGCAAATATATTTTCATTAATTGCACAAACAAAATAAAGAATAAACGAAAAGATATCAACGAATGGGTTGAATGAACTATTTTTCACTCCTTGAAGCCAAGCACTCTAATGGAATGTATCTAGCTAGTACTTCTCAGAATTCACTTACTTGTCACTACTAAGAAAAAATCAGAGAATTAATATAAAAACTTAAATTAACAAAAGTGATTGAACTTTCTTACTAATATTACAAATGAACTATTTATAAAAATATATATAGAAAATGGATTCTAGCACAATAGTGCTCAAAATAATTATGCCATGGTGCTAATAAATTGAACTAACACCACAATTCTAAAGGGTTTCTTCTACTGTGATACTTGCTGACATTGACCCATTATTTAATGAATAATTGTGTTGGTTTTCTAGCATATCAAGGCCTAAATAAATACAATTGTAACACCCTAGCACTATTATAGTTAAAATTACACTTTCATTAGTTTACCTCCCTTGTATTAGCTCTCTCATCTTATCCTTTATAGTTTTTATATAAGATTATATTTCAAATATTAAGCTTTCAATTATACCAATTTTTGAATATACTCATCTTTTACTTTTTATATTTTCTTTTTTTTTTCTTTTTCAAAATTATTTTTAATTCTTTTTATTTTTCTTTTATGGAGTGCATAATTAATGATTTTGAATATCAGCTTCTACTTTAAGCTTTTCATACAATCTTAATAATTTTAATGTATTGACTTGATGAGATTACTAATTTCATCTTCATATTAGTTATGATTTAAAACTTTAATATACTTATATCTAATTTTAATACTTATTATTCATCTTACAATTTTAAAAGTTAAATTCATAAAGGTATAGCTTATAAATTTAAATTTGGATAATAACTCAAATGGTTGAATGAGTTACGTATTAGTTTATCTAACCTATGAATTATAAACATGATTCATTCAAACTAGAATCTAGGACTTCATTATTATCCTAATTTTTAATAATTTTTCATTATCATTCTTATAAGGGTTAGTTAAATAATCAGAATAAAAAAGTAATTCAAAGATAATAATAATTTAAGCATGAAGGGAATTTGCTAATATACAAATAAACACATAAACAAATACTACAAACACATGCTTTCATATGAGTGATAAAAAGTGCATAAAATATGTTTCGAACACAAAAAAATGATATATCATTAACATAACATAACACAGTTACAAGATAACCATTGTACATGGCACCCAACATTCAACAATGACTCTCAAAGCCAAAATTTTTCAGTTAAGTACAATTATACAAGCCAATATCTCTCATCTCTTTCTCTTCTACAAAACAATGATGTAGAATAGTTAAAAAAAACATGTACATCGTTAATAATGCTTCAATACTCTAATTACATGGTTTCAATCTATACCCATTAACTTTTATGGCTTATAAATTTTTCTTATACTATATCTTGATATCACAATTAAAAAAAAAAATCTATTGATAGTGAAAGGGGAATCCATCCTAATTTGATTTTTCCATGATAATACTTTTCATTATAATCAAATAGCAACACATCTTTCCCAAAAAAAAATCATAAAAGTAAACTCTACAACCATACATCTTCCTTATTTCTACCATATACTTCTTCTTATCTTCATGCAACTCCTCTATACATTCATTTAACTTAGTAATATTGGAAAAATTTTGTATTCAAAGAAGTGAAAAAGAATCCTCATTCTTGGCATGATTTTCATTTTGATTCTATAAAGAAGATGGTGTATAAATGATTCTACCCATGGCTTAGACTTTTCCCACTAAGTTTATATTCTTCAGCTAGACTGGATAACTAACTAAACCTATGGTTGGGCTACCTTCCAAGCAGAGCTAAATTTATAGTGTTCATACAGACTTGCCCATATTTTCCATTTGGCTAAGGTAGATGATTTCTACCCTTCAATTGGGTCCAATTGGTATCTATTTCCATCTCTTTAGGATTAACGTCAGTGTTACTAAAAACATATCCAATGAGTTTACTACTCACAAAAATTACAAGCTAACTTTGTGGAGTTTCCAAATTTTTAATTGAAGCCGCTTCATTTTGTAATTGAGTTCCCAATTACATGACCACATCTTTTAGTGGTATCTTTCTTATTCTATACTGATTTCTTTGATTAAATCCAGGATGATATGCTAGTCTTGGATTATTATTATCTTGATTTTGATTAATTCAACTTGTGTCTTGGTTATTTTTACTTGAATTCTATTGATTTCCATCATTATTATTTGACCAAAAAAATTTTGGGTGATTCGTCCAACCTAAATAATAAGTATTTGAATAGGGATTTTTTTTTTTTAACAATCAAATTTATATTTTCAATCCCATAGATATCATTTTCTTCCATTGATCTTTTATCTCCAAATGTAAATATAAATAAAAATATAAGCCTAAAGTGCTCAACTTCTTTGATATTGATGTAACTTGTGTAATCAAAATAGATAAAAAAATCATTTTCATAAACTTATATCACTCTCTTAGGATTCACTCTATGAACAGACCACAAGAAATTATTTGTTGTTAATTCTTCAATTAATTCATAAGCATCTTCAAAAACTTTAACATCAAAGAACCTCTAGCTTCAGCATCAACTATGGCTCCAAAGGATCCAACCAATTCATATTAAAAAATTTGAATTATTAACAAATAAGGTAAGGCATGATGATGTCACTTTCTAAGCATCTCCTTGAATCTCTCCTAACTCTCATAAATAGATTCTCCTTCTAACTGAGTAAAAGAAGTTATGTCATTTCTAAGCTTGGAAGTCTTAGAAGGTGGGAAATACTTTACTAGAAATTTTTGGGTCAACTCATTCCATGTGGCAATAAACCTTAGGGATAAAGAGTTTAACTACAATTTTGTAGTATCACTTAGATAAAATAGGAACAATCTAAGTTTATTGCATCATCACCAACACCATTGTACTTGAATGTTACATAAATTTCTAAGAAACTTGTTAAATTTAGGTTTGGGACTTCAATGGGAGTTCCCCCAAACTGAGAATTTTGTACCATCTAAATGATTGTAGGTTTTAATTCAAAATTATTTTCCTGGATGGCAGGTCTATTTATGCTTTGGAGAATTTCATCTACTAAATGGTTTATAAAATCCTTAAGAGGTCTAGAATGATCTAAGTCTTAAATAGGGTCGGTCATTTTAAGAATCTTTTTGGTGGTTCTAATTTTAGAAAGGGTACTCTCAATTTTAAAAATAAAATTTAAACATGACTCCCCTCTATATCTTTTAAACTTGCAACCACATATATGCAATCATTAAATTAATATAAAATAATAAAGGAATATAGTAGCGATAAATATGCAATTGTTTCAATAATATAGTAAATTTATAAAACAAATTCTTCCTCAACAACGGCGCCAAAAATGTGATGGGGGCGTTGGAGTAACCTAAAGAATTATGAAAACTATTTAAAGCTCTATCAATCGTTAAACAATGCTTAGGTTTTCTTTGATATAAAAATTATAAAAACCCACTAAATATACTCAAGTATACATGTCAAATAATTTAATTTCCTTAGATCGTACTGTGCTATAATCCTCTTTCCTGATGCGTTATGGTGCTTTGGTGGCGATTTAGGGTTCCTACTTTTTTACTGATGGTTTTGTCCTCGTGGCGTGATTTATTTGCAATTTTTTCTCTCATTTTCATTTCTGTTTCTTTTCCTTGTTCCTTTCGTGCATTGGTTTAAGTTTTTTGTCATAGATTTCTGGCTTTTGGAGATGATAACTCCATCATCATCCATCCCCTTGACTTCCACTCTTTTTTATGGTAAATCTCAGTCTTTTAAGGATGATTTGCCTGGTTCATCTGCCTCTACCTCTAAGCTTCATTTTGTTCATACTTAATTTAATGGTTGTACGGCTTTGATGTTTGATGACTCCATGGTTTCTTAGTTGGTTGTTTCATTTGTATTTATGCTGGTTGGAAAGTTCCTCCTTAGGCGACCTAACCTTGATGTTATTTGAAATTTTTTGTTAACCTAAAGTTTTCGGGTTCCTTCCATATCAGCTTACTTGATTAGAGGTATATTGTGATCCAACTTTCCACTGATCTTAATTATAGCTAAATTTTTGCTTGGAGATCCTACTATAGTCAAGCATGTCAAATACATTTACTCAAATGGACACTGGGATGTTCGGGAGGAATCCCCAATTTCTCATGTGTGGATTTCATTTCAAAATCGGAGACTACATTTCTTTAATTCTAAAATTTTATTTTGTTTGGCTTGGAGTCTTGGTAGGCCTTTATAAACTGACCAAGCTACTGCTTCTATTTCTCGATCGTCTATGGCTCATATTTTGGTTGAGTTGGATATCTCTAAGAAACATCCAAATAAGATCTGGATTGGGTCAAAGTTGAATGGTTATTTCTAAAATGTGGAATTTGAAAACTTGCCCATTTTTATTCTCAATGTAAAATGCATGGCCATGGTTTAAATGAATGTTATAGGTTGCATCCTCACCTTCGTAAGGAGAAGGATTCTTCCAAACAATTGTAAGGAAATACTGTGAATTTTGATTCTCATGATAATGTCAATCCTAAGCTTGGAGAGCTTTAGGGAAATACCCCTAAACTGATTGAGATTAATGAGGACCCATTACAATTAGCTTGTACTAATACCGAATCTTTTGTTACTAATGTTGATTTCCTAATCATGTCCAGGGAGAAAATTTTAACTCTACCTTTATCTTATGAGCAAATGTTGACTATTATGACTAACCAAAATATTATTATTTCTGATGCTATTAGTCCTTGTATTATTAATAAAAACCTGTCGGACATGGATTTTATGTTGCTTTCAACTACTTGTACTAATACCTTGGCTGTGAATGATCAGGAGAAAGTGGTGGAAGCTAATACGGGTATTGACTTATGTAGTAAAGAAACAGTTGGGAATGGCCACACCTTAGAGGAGGGTGAATTGGCTAGGGTGGAGGATAGCCTTTCCTTTGAGGAAGGCAATGCTGAGTTTATCATGAGTAATAAAGGAAGTATAGAGGATGAATGTATGTTTTAGGAGGGTGAATTTCCTCAATAGGTAAGGCGGGTGGGTGGGCTAACATAATGATAGTATGCTTCCTTCTATCTCTCATTATCATAGTGATGCCTTTACTAATAATGAGGATATGTATATTGTTGCTAAATGGTTTACCAAAGATGATAATGATATTAGCTTTACTAAGATTCAAAATAGGAGAGGTAGGAAAAATAAGAATATGACTTTATAATCTTCTAGGACCACCCATCATTCGCAAACTAGTCAATAGCATTTTTATTATGTTTAAAACTATTATTTGGAATGTTAGCGGTCTTGGTTGCCCCTCTTCTAGGTTGAGAGTTAAGAACTTATGTCGTATTTATAATGTCTCTATTCTTGTTTTTCTTGAACCTCTTATTAATATTTCTAAATTACCTAGTATTATTATATTTTTGGGTTTTAAGCATTTTGTTTTGAATCCTGCCAATAAGATTTGGGTTTTTTGGAAGGATCCTGTTTAGATTGATGTTATTGGAGAATTTACTCAAGTTCTACATTGTAATATTGAATTTGTAAATTTGAATTGTTATGCCTCTTTTATCTATGTTGCATTTGCTCGTAATATTAGAAAAGTGTTATGGGAGAAACTCGTTAATTTTTATTGTATTTTCAACTTGCCCTGGCTTATGGGTGGTGATTTTAACATGATTTCTAATCCTTCTTAGCATATTGGGGGCTCTACTCCTAATTACCACTTTTTGGAGGATTTTAACAATATGATTATAAATTGTAATTTAATTGTCATTAGTTTATTTGATAATAAATTCACTTGAAATTGTGGTCATTTATGGAAATGTTTGGATCGTGTTTTGTTTAATGAAAATTTTCTCAACTCTTTTAATGATATTTTGATTGAGCATCTTAGTAGAACTCTTTCTGATCACTCTCCTATGTTGATTGCTATTAAGTCTAGGCAGATTAATTCTTTGCCTCAAGTTATATTTAAACATATGTGGTTGCTTCATGAGACTTTCCTGGATGTGGTTTAGGAAAATTGGCATTCCCCCTTACATCCTAATAATTCTGTTCTTGGCATGAAGATATTTTGGTTCAAACTAAAAAGATTAAAACAAATCATTAATTGGTGGAATCACAAAATTTTTAAAAATATTTTCACTACTATTTTGATTGTTGAAGATAAAGTGAACTCTATTCAGGTTAACAGGCAAGTGTTTACTTCTGATGATAATTTGACCTTGCTCAGAGAGGCTAAAGATTGTTTGTTTAAATTACAAGCTTAGGAGGAAGCCTTCTGGAAGTAAAAAGCTATTTTGAAACACCTTGTTTAAGGTGATAATAATACCAAATATTTTCATACTTTAGTTAAGAGGAAAAGAGCCAAAAATTTCATTAATAAAATCAATCGTGATGATGGTTCTATTATTGAGGATGGAGAGAAAATTGCTAATTTGGCTATTCAACATTTTCAAAATTGCCCCAATAAGGATTTTACTCATGCTCATATTGACAACCCTACTATTATCCCTAATCTCATATCTCTGGAGAATAATGAGTTTCTTTCTAAACCCTCGTCTTTCAAGGAAATAAAAGAGATTATTTGTGACATGAATGGTGATTCTGTGGTTGGGATGGATGGTTTTACTACTAAGTTTTGTTCCATAAAGCTTGGAATATTATTAGTCCTGGCCTTCTTTCTACTATTTTAGATTTTTTTGTTGGGCACAATTTCCCTAAACTTTTTTACTTCTACTTCTATTGTGCTCATCCCCAAGGCCAACTCGGTTAGTAGTTGGAATAATTTTAGACCTATTAGTCTTTGTACCTTTTTTAGTAAGTTGATTCCTAAAATTTTTATGAGTCATTTAACTTCTATTCTTCCTAAAATTATATCTCCCTATCAAATGGGTTTTGTTAAGGGCAAAGCCATTACTGATAATATTCTTTTGGCTCAAGAATTTTGTCATGACCTGGATGTTAGGGTGAGAAGTAGCAACATTATCTTGAAGCTTGATATTTCTAAGGCTTATGATAACATCGATTAGAATTTTCTTTACAATATTTTATAATTATTTGTCTTTAATTCAATTTTTATCAGTCTTATCAATAATTACATTAAAGGATCCTATTTTTTCCATTATTGTCAATGTCAAAAGCACTGGGTTTTTTTTAAATCCTCTCATGGTATTAGATAGGGAAATCCTATCTGTCCTGCCCTTTTTATTATTGTGGTGGAGAACTTATCTAGAGGCCTTGCAAACCTCTTTGACCATCACCCCAGCCTCGATTTAAGAACCTTGGGTTGTTTTTTAATCTCTCACTTATGTTTTACTGATGATTTTATTATTTTTACTAATGCTTCTATAAATCAAATTAATAAACTCTTAGATTATTTCATAAATTTGAAATTTTTAGTGGGCTTTCTTTAAACAAAAATAAATGTTGCTTTATTTCCCCTAACAAAGTGCCTCATACTCATATTATGGCTACTAAAACGCTAACTGGTTTTGTGCAATCTCAAATGCCTATTAAGTATCTTGGGGTTCCCCTTTTTAAAGGTCGTAAGAAATCTTTTCTTTTTGATGAGTTGATTACTTCGATGCAAAATAAGCTTTTGTCCTGGGATTTTAATTTTTTGAACTTTTGTGGTAGGCTTATTCTCATTTGAAGTGTTCTTTGCTCTCTTCCTGTTTATATTTTTCAAACTCTTCAACCCACTCAAAATTTTTGCAATAGGATTGATAAAATTATCAATAAGTTTTTTTTTTTTTTTAAAGGGGCTAATATCAAATCTAAAATTATCTGGTCCCCTTGGGACAAGTGTTGTGGTGTGTTAAGTGAGGGTGATTTGGGTTATAAGAGCTTGCTTGATTTTTCCTATGCTTTTTCTTTCAAGTTGTGGTATACTTTCATGCTAAAATGAGCCTTTGGGATAAATTTATGTTTACTAAATATTGTGTGGGTAAACATCCCACAATTTACTCCTTTAAATAAGGTGATTCTAAAGGGTGGTTGAGACTTTGCAAGGTTAAATGGATTGTTGAGCCGCATCTTTCATGGGGGCTTGGTGGTGGGAATATTTTCTTTTGGAAAGATCTTTGATTAGGTCCTCACTTTATTGACTCTATTATTATTACTTCTTCCACTAATGTGGTTAAGGTGAACTTTTTTATTACGAAAAATTGTTGGGACTATGATAAATTTGTGAATATGATTCTTAAATCTATTATTCAACAAATCTTTAACCTTCCCCTGAACACTGAATCAGAGGATTTATTTTTATGCAATTTGTCCAAAGATGGTGCTTTTAGATTAAAGGATGCTTGGAATGCTTTTAGAACCAAGAATAATGTTTCTATTATTTTCTTTATTATTTGACGCAAAAGCATTCCTTCAACTATTACTATTTTCATCTAGAGGATTTTTCATAAGTTCATTCCTACTGATAATAATTTAATTAATAGAGGTTTTATTTTACTTTCTAAATGTCAATGTTGCTATCATATGACGAATATGTATCGTGTTTTTCTTTCTAGCCCTTTAGTAGTTAAAACTTGGACTTACTTTGATGATATTTTCAAACTAAATTATTTTGATACTAAACTTTCTATTAATGCTATTCTTAAGCTTTGGTTTGTCAAGTCTAAGGGTCATATTAGAAATGTTATTCCTTCTCTCATTTTATGATATTTATGGTTGGAAAGGAATAATTCTCTTTTTAATGGTGTTGGCATGAACCATCATAGGATTATCAATAATGTTAAAGACAAAGTTATGAGACTCTTCTCTATTAATCTACTTTCTTATAAGAATTTTAAGAATTATTACTTTGTGGCTTCTAACTTAGGTCTTAAGTTGGATGGTGTTCATCATTCTCCTTCTGGACCTAGGATTATTTACTGGATCAACCCCCTAATAACATTTATAATTTGAATGTGAAGGGTGATGTTAATCATGATTATTCGGGGTGTAGTAGGATTATCAGGGATAATTATGGTAACATTATTATGGCTTTTGTGGGTTCCTTACAGAATTGTGATGTGAATTTTGGTGAGCTCTTGGCTATTCTTTATGGGATTAGATTATGTATTTCTCTTAATATTTCTAACATTGGTATTGAAGTTGATTCTAATTATTATATTCAATGCTTAAATAATCTAGATGATTCTATGTACAATTCTAATCTTTTTTATCTAGTGAGGGATATTAAATAATTAAAGATCTTTATTAATGCCTTCTTTCTCATGTGTATAGGGAGGGGAATGCCTGTGCTGAATGGCTGGCTAATTGGGGTTCTAATTTGGATTGTTTTACTAATCTTGCTGCAAAAAACTTACCTGTCCTTTTAAAGTGCTTCTTATATTGGAAAAAATTGGCACCCCTTATGTTAGAATTTAATGTGGTTAGGTCTTTGGACCTTGTGATTTGCCTTGTGGTTGCCTCTGTTTTGGTCTGCTGGTGGTTGTTGGTTGGTTGGCTATTCTTTTTTTTTTTTTTTTTTTTTTTTTTTTTTTTTTTTTTTTTTTGAAGAAAGCAATATAGCATTAATAAAAAAAGGAAAAGCCAAAAACCTACAGAGAACAAGCTAAAGATTCCTCCTTCAATAGATTAACAAACGGAGGAGGAACCTTATCAAGAAAAATATCATCCCAAAAAAAGATGAAAAAACTCCAAAGTTAGCACATAAATTCGCTAACTTATTACAATCTCTTTTAATGCAATTGAAAATAACATAATTAAAATTTTTAGCAAAAGAAATTTTATCAATACCTTTCCCTCCTTTTTTGAGAGCTTTGTGTATGAACTTGATGACATTTGCATTATCGCTCTCAATAATGATTCCTTTATACTCATCCATCCGATCCTTGATCACATCTTTAATAGATTTTATGGCAAGAAACTCTAGGTAAGTGATATCCCAATGAATATATAGTCTGCCAAAAGCTGCTACTATTCTTCCTTTGTGGTCTCTAACCACTCCTCCAATGCCTCCTTTGTAGGAAGAAAATAATGTCGCATCTACATTTACCTTGATCCAATCGAGTGGAGGAGAGTACCAACAATTTTCCAATAGCAAAAGCTGATTAGTACTCAACCGGCCCGTATTGATATAATTAGGAGCATTAGAAACTCCTGCATAGCTCACCGCCTCAGCTGCTATATGTATCGAACTCCTTTATTTCTTTCCATGAGCAAGTTCGTTTCTCTCTTTCCAAGTAAAGTAAATGGTATTACATAACAAAAATAGATAGAAATGCATTCTATATTTCCAACCAATTATACATCTCCTCCTTAGAATTGAAATGACGAATAGCAAATCCCCACATGTTCAGCTGCTGAATTACTTCTCCAATCTTGTAGCATCTACTAATCACATGACTAATGTTTTCTTCCTCATTACAACCTCTTGGGCAATATTCAATCCTTTGAATTCTTCTATACGTTAAGAATGAGTTGGTTGGCAAAGCATTGTTGAAGATCCTCCACCAGAAATTTTCCACTCTAGCATTCAGTTTTGATTTCTTCAACCATTTTCAGCATTCACTATCAGTGTTTTGAGTAGCCTTATTAACATCAGCCATTGAAGTTATAGTTTTCCCTAATTCATGTGAATGAGCTCTATTTGATCTTCATTAAGCTCAGGTTGAATTTGGATCTTACAAATTAGTTCCAAAAGGTCTTTCCTGAAGAATTTCTCTAGCTCTGGAATGCTTCAGTGATCTCCCGAGATAAATCTATCCACTGTGAAGGATTCGATCATCTCCGCTTGGGAACTGACAAATGTAGGCCATTTGTTAAGACTTTTGTCCATAATACATATGTCTCATGGACATCAATAGATTGACCATTTGCTATGTTCCATCTCACAATTGGTTTAAGGAATTTACCTCCATCCTTAATTAGCTTCTACACCGTTGAAACAGATTTAATCCTATTTCCAGCATTCCAACATGAGTCATATCTTAGATACAATGTTTTATGCAACAAGGAGTCTCCTTCTTTCAAGTATCTCCAAGCTAATTTAGCCCTTAGAGGACTCGTTTTGTTGGAGCATGAATGTAGCCCTCTTCCTCCATATTATAGAGGTTCACACATTTTATTCTAGCATACATAGTGCAAGCTATGCCCCTCATTCAACTTATTCTAGATAATGTTACGACATAATTTCTCTATTTCTTCAAGAACACCTCTTGGAGCTAGAGAAACCGTAGAATGAAAGGATGGAAGTGAAAGGATTATCGTCTTGACCAAAGTAATTTTCCCTGCCAATGACATGAACCTTGATCCCCAACTGTTTAGCTTCTTCAGAACTTTATCTATAATGAATTGTAAGTCCACCATGGAAATTCTTCTTAAAGCAAATTTAGTTCCAGATAGTTGAACTCCTTGACCTCCCTAAATCCCATAATGCTTTTAATATTCCTTTTCTTCCTTCTTTTGACAGCTTTCCCAAATAAAATCCCATATTTGCTTATGTTAACCTTTTGGCCAGTCCAATCACAATACCTTCTGATAATGCCTTTGATAATCTTCACAATTTTAATTTTTTCTTCAGCAAATAAAATGAAATCATCCGCGTATAGCAAGTGAGAGATCCGAGGGCTATTGTGGCTCACCCGAACACCAATTGCTTCCTTCTCCATAATAGCATTAGAAAGTAGCTAAGAACATAGAATAAAAAGGTAAGGCGACAAGGGACATCCCTCTCTGAATCCACTCCTAGCATTGATCCAATTAGAAGGATTCCCATTGATCAAAATAGGGAAAGAAGGATTTTGAACACATTCCATGATAAGCTTAGACAAGAATTCAGGAAATCCAAAATAGATTAGAACTTTATGCAGAGTTGGCCACCCCATAGAATCGTAGGCCTGTTCCATGTCTAATTTGATGGACACTAATCCTTTAGATGCTTTAGCGTATCTAAACTTATGGAATAGTTCTTGAGCAATCAAAACATGCTCTTGAAGAGACCTCCCCTTGACAAAAGCTACTTTCTCTATGGATATTAGTTTTGAGATGACACCATTTAGTCTATTGAGAAGAACCTTGGAAGCTACTTTGTAAACCGTGTTACAAATGCTAATTGGTCTATAGTTTGATGCAGATTTTGGATTGCTAATTTTGGGAATTAAAACAATAATAGTTCTCTTTCATTTATCATTCATTTCAGTCATTGCAAAAAACAATTGGATAGATTTCCAGAAGTCTAACTTAATGATAGACCAATAGCTTTTTAGAAAGGAATAAGAAATACCATCCTCTCATGGAGATGTGAATCCACTGGTTTCTTTAATAGCCTTCTCCACTTCATCAATAGAGAAACTATTGTTGAGCTGAATTCTGTCCTCCTCTTCCGGTTTATGTTGGTTTTCCGGCCATAACTCAAGCAAGCATTTTCTTTCACACCATTTGTTTTTGAAGAATTGAATTAAAACATCTTCAATCTAATTTTTCTCCTCCACCATATTCCCATTGCCATCCTTAATATAAGGGATGAAATTTGCATTCTTTCTAGCACTAGCAAATGAGTGGAAAAATTTGGAGTTTTGATCACCTTCAACTATCCATTTTACCTTGGTATGTTGTCTCCACCATGTTCTTAACTATGCTAATGTAGAGTTGAGCTCGTTAATTTTAAATTTCAACAAGCAATATTCATCTTGAGAGAGCACACTAACCTCTGCTTCCTTAGTTTGAAGCTGTAGAATTTCCTCTTTGAGAATGTCTTTCAATTGATTCTAATTTTTAAGCTTAGCCTTTCTCCGCAAAAATAAAGATCTAAGAGTTCTTTTCTTTTTTGAAGTTAAGAATGCAGCTGCCGATCCAGTATCAGTCTTGTTCCAAGCTTTCTCCACCACTGCATAGGATGCCGGGTATGAAGCCCAAGCAACCTCGAATTTGATTGATCTTGTAATTTTAGTAGAAGATTCAAAAATATTAAGTAGAATGGGATAGTGATCCGAAGCAATCCTAGGTAGATACTTAACCACCATATGCTGGTTCAAGTTAACTAAAATCGAGTTGACAACCATTCTATCTAACCTTTCCATAATCTGATCCGCACCTTTTTTGTTGTTACTCCAAGTGAACATAGGACCAACAAATCCTAGCTCATGTAGATCATTGGACGTCATGAAGGATTTCATTTCTTATGGCCCCAAAGAAAATGAAAATCTCCTACCACCTTTCTTGTCTTCTTTAGACAAAAGACAATTGAAGTCCCCACCAATCACCATAGGCCAATCAGTGGTGATGTGAGGTTCCAACCCATTCCAAAGATATCTTCTACTATAAACGTCTTTGCTTCCATAAATTGTAGCTATCCTCCATCTACCCTTGTAAGGGATATCCAAATCTCCTATGATGAATTGGGAAGAAGAGTCTAACCTGCTGAAAGTAGCCAAGCTTCTCCTCCAAAGCACAAGAATACCTCCTGATAACCCAGTTGAAGGTACATAACTGAAGTTCCATCCAATGCCAATCAATGACTCCACTTCTTTAATATCAATAGAGAACATTTTAGTCTCCAACAAACCAATAAAAAGAACATTGTGATCTTTCACCACCTCCTTGAGGTAGAGAGAAGCCTTTTTTTTCTTGGCTCCTCTACAACTCCATAGCACTATATAATTCATTTTGGATCAATGGGGAAGATTTCCCCCCTTTCTCCTTTTCTTCTCCATCCATTTTTCTATTTCTAGACTTCAAATTAATTGGTCCTAGTCCTTTCAATTGTTACACACCTTTCTTCTTAACTGTGGAGGAGTTGCCTTCATTACCTCTCGGTTCTACAGTGTTAATAAATGTAGATTTCAGCATTACATCATGAGTTTTATCCCTTGTAAGAACAAGATTTTTAGGAGGTATCACTTCTTCTACTATCTCCCCTTCCTCAGCAATGATCTTCAAGGATTCAAATTTGTTTTTATTAACAAGAATTCCATTAGCAATAGAATTCTTACCATGTCCCACTTCTAGCTCTCTTTGAGTATCCGCTCCAATGTAGCAGTTATCATCCTTTGAAGGAGACCCTTTCTTCTCACCTTCTTTATCCAGATTCAAATCTACTGGACCCGTCGGAGCTGGCTTCATCTAATCTTTTTCACCACTTGTTTCATTAGCATTAGAAGTGTTGGAAAAAACAAAATCATTTGAGTTTTTATCATGAGTTTCATTAAGATCCTGTCTCCTCATTTGGGAATCAGTGCTTTGTATGCTTGACTTAAAAGTGATATAGGAAATTTCTTCTTTTTTGTAATCCACATGAATCCATAAACCATATACTTCTCCATTGCCACCATTATCTATAGCTAGAGCTTGATATTTTATTAATGGTTCTGTTACTTTGAAATTTTCAGCCAACTTTTCTTTGCTGGCTTGAGCTTCCACAACTAATTGAGTTAGATTGCTTGCTGAAATTTTCTTCAAGTAGTCCTCCCTTAGGTGGCCAAGCTTTCCACAGTTGAAGCAGAAGGTGGGCGATTCATACTCTATGCTTTGATAGAATTTACCCAAATTACCTTCCACCCATACGCCTAAAGGTAATTTCTCATCAAGTTTGATTCTCACACAAACCCTTGCAAATTATCTTCTACTCCATTGGAACATGTTTCCGTCAATCAAATATGGAGTGCCCACCATGGAAGCAATTCTACAAACATTTACTTCATCCCAACATATTGAAGTGGAAGGTTGGGCATTCGAATCCAAATTGGAGCCAAGAGACCTTTGAATGAAGAAGGTAAGAAAGCATCCATCCATTTGTCCATGCCCACAATATTGTCGTTAACATACCAGGGGCCTGAAGCTATAATTTCCTCCAAAGATTCATGTTCTTCAAAGGCGCAGAGCACCCATCCCAAACCCAGTTGGGTTAAGTGGAATTTTCCAAACATGGCCCATTGCTTCCTCATCTCTATGCTTATAATATTGAAAGGGATATTATTGCCAAAAATTTTGATCACAAGGGACTTCTTAATTTGTTTGAATTATCCTGCTCCTTACCCAAATGAACCTTGACCACACCGTCTACTTAATGTTAGCTTTCTTCTTCCAAGCATTCATCCCAGTGTTCAAAGCACTGTTTTAGATACCTCAGCAATATTTATTTGATTAAAGCAGTTTCCCAGTTCTCTCGAGTCACATTCACGTACCGTGAATAGATCAGATTTAACTTTGCTTATATCTAAGCCATTATGTTCATCAATAATAACATTTGATCCTTCTTTTACCAGATCATCAGAGATCTGGGTGTTCTTCAAATCTTCATTAGGAACTCTTTCAGTTGTTGTTGCCACATTATCACAAGAGGTTGGCATGCACTTTGCTGTTTGGATCGAATTAGTCGAGTGAAGATTCATGTAAGATACACAAACCTCCTTAGAATGGATATTAAGATCATCTTCAATCAAGATCTTTTTGCCCTTTCCAATGCAATCAAAACTCTTCTTCTTGACTACCAGTCCTCCTTCATTAATAATCAGAGGCCTTTCTTTTGTAAACTAGAACTTACTGTCTTTCTCACTTCCATTATCTCCAAATGCCGGCGGAGATGAATCTGTTTGACGCGAGAACTTTCAAGATGAGGGGGGAGGAGGTTGGAAGCTAAGAGGACCACTAGAAGTCGGAGGCTGGCGATCCTCCACCGCCATCAACGGTATGCTAAAAACCCACGAAGCTGGAATTCAAAAATCTTCTTCGAACGGAATTAACAGATCTTCTCTCTCCTCTAATATTCTTTTACTTTTGAGAAAGGAATTGATCTTCTAGGTCAATAACTCCACATATCATTGGTTGGTTGGCTATTCATATGGCTTTTTGTTTAGCCTCTTGGTGGTGCTTTCTATTTTCTTTAACCTAGGGTGCTGCTTTGGTGTATTTCTGTTATGGAAATGCTCCTATGTGTTGCTCGGTGATTATTTAATGAATCGCTTATTTTGCCTGGATGTGAGTTTGGGAGATGTTTTATGGAGCTCTACTATTTTGGGCCTTGTTGAGTGGTGTGATGATTCTTGTAGTTATAGTATTATATGTGTGGTTGGGGAGCCTTTTTATTTGTCTTCTTATTTTTGTTTTGATGATAACATTATTCTTGTTAAATGTTCTTATCCTAGTTTGCTGGGTGTCATTGTGGAGGTGTGCTGGAGGTGCTGTCCATTTCCCTGTTTCTTCTACCCGTGTTTTGGTGGGGGTGTTTCTCAGGTTTTTTCTGTGGATCTTCTCATCTATGCTTTTGATTAAGGGCAAGGTTTTTTTGTGGCTTGGTTCTTTGTTTTCTGTGGCTGGGCAAATTTGGGGGTGTGCTGTTGTCTATTTTCTAGTTTCTCTTAGTTTGGTGGATGGGTGTTGCTAGGGATGTCCCCAATTAGTTTGGTTCTGCTGGGACTATGTTGTGGGTTTTGGACTTTACCATGAACTACCAAGTTGGGTATTTCTTACATACCAACTGTGGATTTATGCCTATTCTTTCTCATGCTTGGATGAATAGGATCTATTATTGTTCCTTTTGGTTCATTAGTGCTTGGTGTGGTTGGTTTCCTTATGATAGAGCTATTGGTGGTGGCTAGACTTATCCATTTTTTCTCTTGTATGGTTATTTTTGTTTCCTCTATTTTAGACCTCATCTTGTTTTACATAATATTCTTAGTGCAGGTACTTATGGTGAGACCATTTTGGATGGGGAGCTCGAGCTGAATGCGAATGTTTTTTGCTTTCCTATTTTTTGGATTATTTTTTTTGGGTGCTCTTTCTTGCGCACCATAGAATGTACCTAGTTTTGCTTGTATTTTTATTTAGTAGGGACCTCAAGCTCCTAGGTTTTTTTGGATTTATTTTTGTAGCTCTGATGAGCATTAGTGAGCATGAGGGCCCTTTAAGGACTCTATAATTTTTTCTTATATTAACGTGTACACTCCTTGGGTTTTTTCTAAAATAAAAAAATTAAAAATAAGTATACATGTTAAATAAAGTAATATAATGATAAAGAAATGATCCCACGAAAAATAATGTTTATTTGCAAATACTAATACTATGTATATCAACTACAATAATTATCAATTTCAATAAAAATAAGTTTTGGTGGAAATTCAATCAATTAATTTAAAATAAAAAATAATTAAATAAAATACTATTTGGATAAATTATTTTGTATTGATGGAATGTAAATATAATATATTTCCTAATTATTATATTTTATATTGATGTTATTCAGAGCATATACATCACCGACCGCTCAGTCATGCATGAAGAAAAAAGAGACAGATTAAACCTTCCAATCTCAATACCACTCTAAACTCACATAATCTATCACCCTATGAGAATCTTAGAAGAGTAAGTAAAGCATGTATTGTTAAAACCCCCTCAAGATAATTCATATCTATAAATTTTATACATTATAAGTACTATATCTATGCTTGCATCATACCAATCCAATATATCTAATTATACCTGCTTTTATATTTCTAGGCTCCACATTACACTTGATATTAACTACAAATATAACAACTATGTGCATCAAACAAAAACCTTTATATATTGAAAACATTATGAAATTATTGATGAAAAGAATTCATTAGTACTCCACGTTCCATTTAGATGATCAATCCATACTAGATAATTTATTCAGACATGAAGAATAAGTGAAGCAAATTTATTTTCAATAATTGGACAAAAGAAAGAATGTATAGAAGAAAAGATATCACGAGATGTGTTCAATGATCTCCTCTACACTCCTTGAACTTACAAAATTGCTCCCACAAACATAAGTCAAGCACTCCAATGGAATGTATCTACTACTTCTCTGAATTTCCTTAATTGTCACTCCTAAGAAAAAAATTAGAGAAGTGCTATAAAAATTGAAATTAAACAAA